>NC_139016.1:4073071-4438071 GCF_964374135.1 Grampus griseus | reverse complement strand
CAAAAATTTTGACAGACTTATAAGAGATCATAGTAGTTCGTGACAATAGTTATAAACCTGTGATGAGAATGAAAAATAAATAGTAAGTATTAGTTCGCAATAGATTAAACGTAACCTGTGCTCTGGGAGAAAACATCTACTCCTTTAGTTGGACATTTTGTTTCAGAACTTATGGTCTCGCAACACAGCAACATTCACAACAAAAGAGAACTATGCTAGAAGGAAGCTGAGGAAGGCAAAATAATGCCCCTTCCCCGAACACCTGTGGCTTAATCCCCAGAACCTGTGGCTATGTTACCTCACCTGGCAGAGAGCGAATTAACGTCCCAGACAGAATGAAGGTTGCTAGTCAGCTGACCTTAGATAGGGAGAGTGTCTTGGATCATCCAGGTGGGCCCAAGGGAATCTCAAGCGTTCTTATAAATGAGGAAGAGGGAGGCAGAAGCGTGAGAGTCAGTTGATTTGAGAAAGACGCCGCCAGCGTTCCTGTCTTTGGAGAGGAAAGGGGGCCGTAAGCCAAGGAAGGCAGGCAGACTCAAGTAGCTGGAGAAGACCAGGAAATAGCATCCCCTCCGAGAGCCTCCAGAACACACAAGTCCTTGCTGACACTTGGATTTCAGCCCATTTTGAACGTCCGTCCTCCAGACCTGGAAGACAGTAAATTTATGCTACTGAATTTGTGGTCATTGGTTAGAGCAGGCATAGGAAGGCAATACAGCCTCCTTCTTCCATTAGGGGAACAGAGGACAAACACCTCATAAGTGGGAAATTGGAACATTTCTTGGCCGGGGCTATATTGCATTGGGGGTAGGTGGTTCCCCAAAGGCAGGGCTGGACACAGACCAACTTGTTCTTCTTCCAAGGATTCCATATATTCTATTCCCAAAGCTTCCTCTCTTAGTCATTTCACTTCATCTAAGCTCAGGTTTCCAGAATGTTCCAGAGCACAGTTTCTTCACCATGTGACACAAATACGAATGCCGATGGAGAACGCCTACATGGCACTGGGAGCGGGCAAGGTGTGTGGCACACACAAAGAGGAATTTACAACCTAAGGACCATCTGTGGAAGGTCTTCCCTTCTCTGTCCTGAACCCTATCGACCAGTGTCCACTCCACCATCCATCACGGTCCACCACGAGATGAGCTAGCTTTGCACTCTAATCCAGTGTGGCAGACACTCACAACACATGGCTATTGTACTTGCAGTGTGTCCAGTCCGAATGGAGATGTGCTCTAAGTGCTAAACACACACAGAAGATTTCAATGACTCAGTACAAAAGAAGAGAATGTAAAGTATCTCAATAATTTCCAAAATATTTACATATTGAAAGGATCATATATGGGATATATTGGTTCATAGAAAATGTGTTAATAAATGTAGCTTCACTTGTTTTCTTTCTATTTTTTTAAATGGATCTCCTGGAAAAGGTACTATCACTATGGGGCTTATATTTGTAGCTTTCATTATATTTTCTTGGACAGCAATAGTCTTGAACTAATATTGTAAGTGACCATCATGCCATCTTCTGACCTTCGCAAGTGGACCTGGCAATACAGATTATAAATATTTGAAATTCCAAACTCTAAATCTCATCAGGGGACAAACCCTCTGAAAATCACCCCAATGTGTCTAAAATATAGGATGGCTGTGCTTCTTGCCTATATACCCTCAAAATTGACCCTCAAGAAATTCTGATGCGTGGTCCTTTTCGTAGAGAGAATGTACAGCAAATTATTCAAAAGGAATTCAGAAGTTAGTAAGGAATCATGGGAAACACTCAGTATCTTTTAGTGGTTCTTTGCATGAACCACTTGAATGACTCATTTTACGTGCTGTCCAATTCTAAAGTGACATGGAAAAAAAGTGCTTGGAAAACTCATTCATCTCTCCTTTCAGACTCTTGCATATAAACGGAGAATCTTTTGGAATTTCAGCACCTGTTCTACTGTTCCCTTGAGTTACGTACTTAGGAGACCATTCATTCATTCATTTACACATTTGTTTTACAAAATAACAACTGTGTGCTTCCTGTGGATGAGGCGTGTTGCCTGCCAGGCAACATGGTGCCCACCTCCTGGCCTTCCCATTGTAGCAGGAGAGATGAGCAGGGAGAACGCTGGGGGCGGGGACAGGAGCATAAACTTGGGGTCTTCCTCATCTGGACGGTGCTGCAGAAGCACCCTCAGAAGGACAGACTTTTCTTTAGCATTCTGAGCGTCTGAAAATCGGGACCCCAAATCGACGGGCCAGGGATCACTTCCAGCGTCGTGCCTGAAGCCCACCGGGTAGGTGCTGCGGATGCCCTGCCCTCGTGTCCTGGGCCTCCCTGAGTTCAGAGGCGGGTGTAGTGGGTGGTTCTCAGCAGGCTGACAGCTGGGGGCTGGGTGGACGGACCCGGAGGGCAAATGCTTCAGCGTCCGCTCCTGGCGTGGGGGTGATGTTTCCAAAAATCATAACCTTTCCTCTGGTGGACTTGTCCCAGAATGACTCAGCCCCGCTCGCCGGCCACAGTCAGTGCCTATTAATCCCTCCTCTTTGCTCGTCTGTTCCACCTCACTTTCTGCTTCCTCACGTGTACTTCCTGGAATCATCTTGTGAATAAACTCTGTGCACCCCACTCTTGCCTTGGGGTCTGATCCCTGGGTGGAACTCAAACTAAGACATCCCAAAGAACGAGTTTCTTTTCTTTTTCTTTCTTTCTTTTTTTCTCCCCCCCTAAATATTTTGGTTTTCCCCTAAATATTTATTTATCTATTTGGCTGTGCCGGGTCTTAGTTGCGGCATGTGGGGTCTAGTTCCCTGACCAGGGATCGAACCCGCAGAGTCTTAGCCACTGGAACACCAGGGAAGTCCTCCCCAGGGGATGACTTTCTAAGGCAAGACTCTCAACCCATTAGTGGCAGAATTTCAAACCATGAGTGTTTCCTGCAGTTGTCATAGGTGAGCATTTCAAATATCATGATTTTGATTTTTAACAGTAGATAACCTCAGTGACATACAGGATTGTGTAATGTAAGGTGTTGCTATGTAACATCATGGAATTTCTTTACAAGGCATTTTGGGGAAAATAGTAATAGTGAGAAAAATGAGCCCCATATACAGGTAAAACTCCCACTTTAATAAACTAATTAGAAACTCTCCATTCTTGCAGCATTTCAGATTTTACGCACATGCCTTGCTTTTTGTGGCACGTGAATATATCAGGGACTAGTTAAGTCACCAGGGCAGGGACAGCCTGGGAGACTTGGACCCTAAAAACCCCTGTGGGCAGATCAAAAACTGGGCTCCTCCACAGAGATGTCAGTTATGCGCCAGCTGCAGGAGAAGTGGAGGGTGTAACGATGAAACTTTCATCCGATGTCTCTCTACTAAAGTCAATAGAGATGGGATTGTCGGGGCTTTTATCCCATTGGAAAATATCTGCATGTGCAAATACGGCTACAGGGTTCAAATCAGCTATATTTCTCTATATATAAGATTCCAAGAAAATAACTTCGATTTACAGCAATACGGATGTCCATGTGCTTGTGCCTATTCCTTTTACTTTAGTGTCCTTTGTATTTTTGTTTCCTTGGCTTTCTCTCTTGAGGGTTGAACAGTGTGGCAATAGACCGCACACCACTGAAATAATTTGTCCCATCAGAAGTTATGGGGATAACCTAGTATGTCCCTAGGGCTTGGCTGAAGCAGAAGCATATGATTAGGAGGCAGACCAGGAGAACAGTAAGAATGTGGGCTTGAAAATGAACTGCCTGGGTTCCAATTCCAGGCTCGACCTTGAGCTGAAGAATTAACCCTGTGCCTTGGTTTCCTGATCTGCAAAATGGGACTCGTAGCAGAGTCCACCTGTCAAGGTGAAGAGAGTAATGTGCTAATATGCGTTATTGTGTTCCAGTCCCAGCTGTGTGTACTGCAGTTCAAGTCCGGCTGTGACCACCGGCATCAGTGCAGACCCCATAAGACCCCCAAAGAGACTGTCCTTACTTCAGACGCCGGCCACACTATGTGGGTACCCAGGCCACCTGCGCTTTGGACCGATTCGCTATAAATTCAGGGGCTCCCTGGTTCTGATATTCACTAGAATGGCTTACAGCACTCAGGAAAGTACCATACTTCAATTACAGTCTTATTACAAAGAATGCACACAGGCTGCGGTCTGGGCAGGAGCCCCGAGCTTCTGAGCCTCTCCCCATGGAATCAGAGCCCTCACCCTCCCAGCATGGCAAAGTGTTTACAAGCCGGGAGGCTCTCTGAGCACCAGTGTCCGGAACCCTTACCGAGGTTTTATCTGGTGGGCATCATTCAACGATTGGCCACATGACTGAACTCAGTCTCCACCCACCTTTTGTCCCTGCGGGTAGAGAGGTTTAAAGTCCCAGCATCTAATCACAAAGTTGGTCTTTCTGGTGAGCAGCCTCCTTCCTGAAGCCACTGGGGGCCCCAGCAAGAGGCATTCATCAGCATGACAAAGACACTCCTATCACGTGGGAAATTCCAAGGGTTTTCTTTGTCAGGAACCTGGGACAAAGGCCAAACAAATTATTTATATCCTGTGTGTGTGTGGAGAATCTACAGCAAAGGCCGGCACAGGGTCTGTGCTGATTATATGGCAACCAGGTTAGAGGAGAAAGGGGACAGGTATCAAGTGACACTTTGCATCTCATTTTTAAGTCTCCTTAATTTGAAAGGTGTTCAGGTGTCTTTAAGTTTCTGCGTTCCCACTGTTCTCTCCCCTCAGAAGAAATTCCAGGAGAGCAGTTTAATCAGCCCTTTCTGTGCTCCTCCAAACACGTGCTTCTGTTAGATTTCTCCAGTTCACCACATTGTTTTCTCTTTGTTCTGTCCCCCCCCCCACCCCCCCCCCCGTTCTTTGGCAGACATTTTTATTCTTCGCTCTGCCTGCTCAAGAATATTTTCTGTGTTCCACAGTAAGTGCTCGGTGATTTTTTTTTTTTTGAACAAGTGAATGAATGTTTGCTGAATTTCCACAGAGTTTAACCTTTTGCTTTTGTTCTAAGCAGATCTGTATGGAATGAACGTGCATGCTTTATCATTTCATATGTCCTTATCTAGGACATATGAAATCTGTCATTTCAAATGATATCATATCTATCAAATATCTATCAAATCTATCATATCAAATCTATCATTTATCATTTCATATGTCCTTATCATCTAGCAGCTAGATGAACATCTTCTCAATTTCAGAGTGACTAGCCATGGTTTCCTTCCTAAAATTGTTTATTACAAGGTGCAAACAAATTTTAATTTAATTTGAATATGTGTCGGTGTCGGAACATCTGATTTTTTTTTTAACATCTTTATTGGAGTATAATTGCTTTACAGTGGTGTGTTAGTTTATCTTTATAACAAAGTGAATCAGTTTTACATATACATATGTTCCCATATCTCGACTTATTTAAATCAAAGTGTCGGGGGACTTCCCTGGTGGTCCAGCGGTTCAGACTCCGCACTTCCACTGCAGGGGCCGCGGGTTCCATCCCCGGTCAGGGAACTAAGATCCTGCGTGTCGCTCAGTGAGAACAAAAAATTTAAAAAAAAGAAAAAAGAAAAGCAAAAGGTGTCAGGAATCAGGTAGAAAATCAAAGCTACAGCAAGAAAATGGGGCCCATGTGGATACAAATTACCTCTGCTCTGTTTCATGACACCACTGAACCATCTCCTCTGAGTTACGCCATTTTCCAGAGAGGTCTATGATCCATCGATTTCAGAGAGATGTTATGTTCTGTATTTAGACACGATAGTGGGATTATTTTAGAGGGTGCCTCCCTCTAAGTGAGCAGACTTAAGGGTGAAATTTCAAATATGCTTGCTTGGCATTGCCAGTGTCTGCCATTAATTCATTTACAAAGGCAGGTGAGAAGGAGGTGGTCAGTTGCAATATTAATTCAAGACCAGTAGCATCTAATCGGTCAACAGGACAGGCTTGTGTGAAGTGCTGTGCATTGACCATTACTCTTTTGCACGTGTGTTTCCTTAATGTCTGGATTTCAGAGCTGGAAGTGGTCAGGGATCATCAGTAATGTTCAGAGACCCTTCGGGGGAGTCTGGGGTTGGAGATGGTTAAAGAGGTGTTGTATGGGAAAGGGTGGAGTGTCAGAAAGGGCTCTGCAGAGAAACTAAACCAATGAGATATAGACAAAAAGATTTATTATAATTGGCTCACGTGATTACGGAGGCTAAGCCCCACGATCTGTTGTCTGCAAGGTGGATACCCAGGAGAACCAGTGGCATAGTTCTAGTCTAAGTCTAAGGAACTCACGGCACGGCCGAGGTCTTTTGCTATTTAGGAAGGAGCTGAACTGCTGTCCCTGAGTCCAAGTTTGGGCTTGAGGATGTATGTCATGGGCAGTGCCCATGCTATTTCACATTCCCCAGTGCCAGGGGGACAGTTGACATTGGATGTTCTTGCTGTACTGTCTTATGGCCACACCATAGGAGGTCAGTACAGCAGTGTTTATCATTTTACCTGGAACAGGCTTACAAATGCTCCATTGTTCTAGTGACTGAGAAATAACATTTCAAAATAATGTAATTAATGAGGTTTACTTTATATACTTAGCATTCTCTACCTCTCTCCCCCCTGCCCCTCCCTCCCTCCCTCTCTCCCTCAAGGAAACTTATAGTAAAATTCGGCCCACACTTTATTTTCGCAGTGGCAAAATGCCACCTGCTCTATGTACATCATCACCAACACGTCTGCTGTCTTTGGTAATGAGATTCTAAACAGAAAAAAATCAAGGATAACGCCTAATTGCTTTCGCTTCTCTGGAGATGCTCAGAGAAATTTTAACATCTGGCATTGTATCATTGCTTTAAAGGCGATTGGGTTTTCTGAGAGCAGCTCTTTCCCGTTTTTGCAAATTCTCCACGCTCTTCAGAGGTGCTTCACAATGCAAGAAAGGAAATGATCATCTTTTCACTTGAACATGAGTTTTTTGGCAGGTGGGGAGGGGGTATATATTCTAGGAAGTATCTTTCCTTAAAGAATGGTGATTTTCCAGGGGAAGACGTTTCAAATACACACACACACACATATATGTCTTTATGATTACAAAGCCTACATATAAGTTAGATGCCTGTAAGATTTTATTAAAAATGAATGTTTCACTGAAAATAGAATTACCATATGACCCAGCAATCCCACTACTGGGCATATACCCTGAGAAAACCATACTTCAAAAAGAGTCATGTACCACAATGTTCATTGCAGCTCTGTTTACAATAGCCAGGACATGGAAGCAACCTAAGTGTCCATCATCAGACGAATGGATAAAGAAGGTGTGGCACATATATACAATGGAATATTACTCAGCCCTAAAAAGAAACGAAATTATTTGTAGTGAGGTGGATGGACCTAGAGTCTGTCATACAGAGTGAAGTAAGTCAGTAAGAGAAAAACAAATACCGTATGCTAACACATATATATGGAATCTAAGAAAAAAGGTTCTGAAGAACCTAGGTGCAGGACAGGAATAAAGACGCAGACATAGACAGTGGACTTGAAGACACAGGGAGGGGGAAGGGTAAGCTGGGACGAAGTGAGAGAGTGGCATGGACATAGATACACTACCAAACGTAAAATAGATAGCTAGTGGGAAGCAGCCGTATAGCACAGGGAGATCAGCTCGGTGCTTTGTGACCACCTAGAGGGGTGGGATAGGGTAGGAAGGAGGGAGACGCAAGAAGGAGGGGATATGGGGATATATGTATATGTATAGCTGATTCACTTTGTTATAGAGCAGAAACTAACACACCATTGTAAAGCAATTATACTCCAATAAAGATGTTTAAAAAAATGTTTCAGAATAGTCCTTTTTTTTTCCCTTTATCTTTTTCCCTAAAGCGGCTACAGGGTTTCTGTCAGATGAATAATCACATGGTTGTTTACTTTTCTGTATGATACATCATGTATGTATGGGGTTGTTGGGTTAACCTCAGATTAATGTTTTTTATCTACATCTCCAGAGGGTGACTGTGGTGTCAGCTACTTCATTTTAATGGGTGTATTTGGTAATAGCAAACATGCAGGGCAACACATCTTGGGAGAGGCCCTAAAGAATACTCCTAATTTTTCTCTCCTTCAGGGATCATGAGGAAATACATTAAGAGACTCCAAAGTATTAGGCTGTAAATTTAGAAGAATGTTGTTTATAAGGTGAATTCCCGAAACCAGTATTCTCATTTATTTCTGTTTCTCACATGGGCCTCCTGCTCGTGGGTGCTGCCTGCCTGGTTTGAGATCACAGGTAATTTGTCATCTAGATTAATTAAATACTTCGATTCTGTGGTTTCCTTTAGGATCTGTGACAAATTGGCGTTGGCCTGAATTTCAGTTTTCAGTTTAAAGACAGTAATCCTTTACCCTGGGACATTGTCCGTAATAACCACCACCACCGACTCCAACCTTGTATGTTATCAATCCCGTTTTTTTCCCCTTTTTTAAAAATTTTATTGAACTATAGTTGATTTACAATGTGTTTAATTTCTGTTGTACAGCAAAGTGATTCAGTTATAAATATATACGCATTGTTTTCATGTTCTTTTCCATGATGGACAGGATATCGAATAGAGTTCCCTGTGCTCTCCAGTAGGACCTTGTTGTTGATCCATCCTGTATATATATAATCGTTTGCATCTGCTGACCCCAAACTCCCACTCCATCCCTCTCCTTCTCCCCTTGGCAACCACAAGTCTGTTCTCTATGTGACTCTGTTTCTGTTTCATAGATAAGTTCATTTGTGTCCTATTTTAGATTCCCCACACAGGTGATATCATATGGTACTTGTCTTTCTCTGGCTTACTTCACTTAGTATAATCATCTCTAGGTGCGTCTATGTTGCCACATGAATCCCGGTTTTAAAATGAATGCAGCCGTAGCAAAGGGCCTTGGCCACCCGGATGTTAGGTTCCTTAACAGTGGACTTGTACTTCACTTTTCTGTCCGGGGACTCTGTGCAGAGCATCATGATCACCGAGTATATAGAAGGGGCGTGTGCTGAAACACGCATCGTAGACTACATTTAAATCACCTGGGGCCTGGTGACGTTGGGGCCTTTGAAGCTGTTGTTCGTTTCGAGCCCCAACTTTCACCTGTTTTGCCTATGTTTCACCTCTTCTAGGGCCACAGCAATGTGCCTGCACGATGTCAAGTCTTGATTCAAAGCAGGAGTTAGAGAAGCTCCCATGTGTCCTAACGAAGGCAAATCAAAAGCCACTTAAAACCTCTGCTTTGGTCTGTGTTGTTAGGCACATGATATCTCACATGTCTGGAACAGAAGCAGTCCAGGAGTACGTAATACTGTATGGCGTGTTGTAGGCACAAAGCCAGGCCATTGGGTTGGTGTTTTTCCCCCCTGTGCTACGAAGACAACAACTTAGCATTTTAAAGCCCGTCCCATAGTCAACGTACAGAAATCCCATTCTTTGTGTTTATGTATCCGCACACTCATTTTCACGGTAGATTCATGACAGAGTTTATCCAGATCACATCCCAGATACGGTGCTTGCTTCCGAAGCACTTAGGACCTAAAAAATTATAAGCCACTTTTGCAAGACACATGGCGAGACTCTATTGAAGGGGTGACTAAGTGTATTTGTGTAACCCTTTTGCTCTTTATGAGACATGCCCAATCGTGACTATGTTTAGGCTTCCAACAAAACTTGTGAATTTGGCCAGATCAATATTGTCTGGGTTACTTAAGAGGACATGGAAAGGCTGAGTGACTTGCCCAGGGTCACACAGCTCAAGACTGAAGAATACACTGTGTTCCCACGAAGGGCTTCCTACTCTTTGTCTTGTGCCGGATTGTCACAACTTGAGGTTCTTCTAAGATGGACCAAAGTGGACCAAAACATCAACCTATGGGAAGAGAGAAATTAAATGGTGCCCGTTCATTGGAGGGTATTCATGCCAAGATGCAGCTGCACGTTGTGGGGCGGTGAATGTTGGGGAACCCCGAGAGGTGTAACCTTGCCCAGAGGGAGATGGAGGGGCCAACACTAGCTTAGAAAGATACTCAGGGCCACCTGTGTGGTTTTCTGATAAAATACATGAGGAGTCATGTGGAGGTGTAGCTGGCCCTCCGTACTGAGGGCGGTCATGTGAGACCCGAGTTCAGTGAATCAGTGGTTATAAACGTGAGGCATTGAATAAGTGAATTGGGCAGAACGGAAGGAAAGGGGGGGAACCCAGATGACAGAAAACTGCAGAGTTGGTGGGCTGTAAGCAGATCCATGTACTATTCACGTATAGAGATGTGAAGAGAGGCTGGTAGGGGTCAAGGCTGGCTCTGGAAAGGGACAAACTGAACCATGGCTGCCCCTCCCTGAGCGTCAGCATCCTCACCAGTCACACGGGGACAATGGCCACCTCCTAACGGGACCGGGGCGTTCAGTACACATTCCATGTGAAATGCACAAGAGGCATCTGTGAAGCTTGCTTCCCTTCCCCTTGGTTCAATTCGAAAAGGAGAGAGCAGTGCAGGTAGCCTTTAAGGTGCCAGGAGGGGATGGAAAGAGCGGATGTGATTCATTTATTGGCTCCCATTTCTCACATTTACCCAATCAGATGAAAGTGCACAACAGTTATGATGGAATTCAAGATGCACATTAATCGTATCTCTGGTTCCTCTTCAGCTGTTATTTAACGGCGAAACATGGCCCTCAGTTACCATGCTTTACGCTCACTTCTAGGGTAACAAGTAGGCTACGGACAAATTATGTCCAAAAATGCAATCTTTTTTTTTGACATTTTAACCATTTTTTAAAAATTAAAATCCAGTTAATGGACAATGCTGTGTTAGTTTCAGGTGTACAGCAAAGCGCTATATATATATATATATATACATACACACACATATATATTCTTTTCCAGATTCTTTTCCATTATAGGTTATTACAAGATATTGAGTATACTTCCCTGTGCTATACAGTAGGTCCTTGTTGTTTATCTATTTTGTGTATACTAGTGTGTATCTGTTAATCCCAAACTCCTAATTCATCCCTCCCCCTCCCTTTCCCCTTTGGTAACCGTAAGTTTGTTTTCTATGTCTGTGAATCTATTTGTCTTTTGTAAATAAGTTCATTTGTATCATTTTTCTAGATTCCACATATAAGTGGTATCATATGACATTTGTCTTTGATTTCACTCAGTATGACAATCTCTAGGTCCATCCTTGTTGCTGCAAATGGCATTATTTCGTTCTTTTTTATGGCTGAGTAGTATTCCATTGTGTGTGTGTGTGTGTGTGTGTGTGTGTGTGTGTGTGTGTATCACATCTTGATTCATCTATGAGAAGGTCTAGTCCAAGATATTAATCACCATTTCCGTTTCACTCAAAGCTAAGGCATCCTCTGTGCCTCCACAGCTAAGGACTGTAGTTAGTAGACCGTCAGTCCTCTGGGAAGAGGTCGTGGTGGAATTCTCTTCCCCCAGTTACTATCTACATGTTTCAGAATCTCCGGGGATCAGGTATGGAGGCTGGAAACGTGAAGGACTTCGAGTAGTTCTGACTTATTGGAATGGCTCCACAGCATGTTCTTTGAGGGGATTAGTTAGCTCTTGCTACTGTAACAAATTACCACAAACTTAAAGCAACACAAAGTTATTATCTTACAGTTATACATGCAAAAATCAGTCTCATGGGAGTAAAACCAAGGTAAAACCAAGGAATGCAGGGCTGCATTCCTTCTGGGGGCTCCAGGGAGGAATCCTACACTCCCCATCTATAGCCCCATTACTCTGATCTCCTACTCAGTCTGCGCAAAGCCTCCTACCCACCCTGATTCCCTGCCTCTCTCCTATAAGGACCCCGTAACTACCCACTCGGATAATCCAGGATCATCTCCCCATCTCAAGATTCTTGACGTCATCCCATCTGCAAAGTGCCTTTTGCCACCCAGGGTAACATAGTCACAGGTTCTGAGGATTATGATGTGGACACCTCTGGCGGCATGTTTCGCCTGGCACACTGGGCTTAGCAGAAGCTCAAGGAAATCTTTCTCATGACATGAGCAGGCTCCTTGGAGACCCTCCTGCATTGAGAGTCTCTCCTACAGCAACTTGGATGCATGCGATGCATCTCCTCGCTTTTCTGCTTCCTTCTCTAACTTTATCTCATTCTGCTCCATGGAGATTCTTACTGCTGGAGCGCTCTTGCCTTCTCAGCCATCCTCTTGGGCAAAATCTAGATGGCTCTGTTTCCCGGGCATCCAGCACCTGGCCTGCAGGTAGCACACGTGGACACACAGGGGTGCAGGCCAGCACTGACATAGCCACCGGCTCCCACGCCCAGATCCACTTTCTATTCACAGGTGAGACTCAGTCAGTGAGGCGGTTCTCAGTATGTCGTACGTTCAGGGAACGACATCAAGGTCTCTGAGAGCTTCCGATAAACCCGTGCTCTTTCCTCTCTCTGTCACTTCCCCAAAGAAACGTTCCTTCCACGTTAGGATCTGCTGGTGTGTCATTGATCTGCAGAGGGGCTCAGAGTTGGGGAACAGTTCCTTTCTAAACTCAGCATCCTGTCTCTCACCTTGGGTTGGTACGCAGCATCCATGACATCCCAGTGCCCCAGTCAAAGCTGCAGTGCTCTCATCCTTCACATGTATAATGTAGTCACAGTTTTCAGCAAGTAAACCAGATGATGAAGTCCATCCTGTTAGTACCACAGGATACCAGAGACAATGTGGCTTTTTGGAAGCAAATGTAGATGTTGGAGTCCGACAGACCTGGTTTCATGTTACTAGTTGCCTGACCATGGACAACTTGTTAAATTTTCTGAGCCTTAATGTAGTAGATAGATTGCATAATAGTCTCTCTAAATCTGTGTCCATTGCAATTAGCTACTTACAATTCAGAACTTTAAAGTGCTCTGTAAAAAGCTCTGCTCTGCTTCCTGTAATGTGTTTTTATCAGTTGGGTCACCAGGGCTGGATGTTAGTTGTTTTATGACTCTGAAATTCATGGGCATTAATGATAATGGTCTGAGGGGAATGCACATGATCCCTTGGTATAAATTAAGTGTGGCAAAATGGAAAAAAATGTTGTAGGTTTAGACCAGATCCAGAAACCAGCTCAGAACTCACCTTGTAGTCCCCTCTTGCTTCTGAACTTGGAGTTGCTCTTCTGACTTGCTTCGGCCAATGTGATATAATCCAAGGTTTCAGAAAGCACTTCTGAACATCTCTTTCCTTTCTTTGACTTCAATCACTGCCATGGGAACAAGCCCAAGCTAGTCTAGGGGAAGATCCCAAGAGAGGTACCCCTAGACTAGCCAGCCCACTGGCTAGACCACCACCTGATCACAAATGCAGGATGGAACCCCCCCAAGATCAGACATCTCATTCTAGATCAGAAGTACTTCCCAGCTGACTCAGATACGTGAGAAATAAGTGGCTGTTGATTTAAAGCCACAGAGTTTTGGAGCAGTTTGTTACATAGCAGTAGCTGACTGATGCACGTGATTTCTTCATTTGTGAAATGGGGGTTACAATACCTATTGCATATGGATATTGTGAGAAATAAACATATGTAAAGATCTTTGTAATTATCTGGACATACAAGATATCCAACTGGTGACTATGAATTTAAGGATGATAATGTATAAGACTGAGATCTTTTTGTGTCACTCAGAAGTGAGATTCTGATGAAAACAGAACAGATTTCTACATATTTTAAAAGAAGTTATTGAAGTATAGTTGATTTACAGTGTTGTGTTAACTGTACAGCAAAGCAAGTTGTACATATATGTACATTCTTTTTCATATTCTTTTCCATTATGGTTTATCACAGGATATTGCGTATATTTCCCTGTGCTCTACAGTAGGACCTTGTTGTTCACCCATTCCATATATAATAGTTTGCATCTGCTCACCCCAAACTCCCAATCCTTCCCTCCCCCTCTCCCCCCAGCACCTCTCCGTCCCCCTTGGCAACCACAAGTCTGAAAACAGAACAGATTTTTAATGTGAGACAAGAATTCTTATCTTCTCCTTGGCCATATTGTATCTGAATTTTAGATACTATGGTAATTCTTTTAAAAGACTTTGGATTTAAGCAAAATGGTTTTTTTCTTTTTCTTTTTCTTTTTTTGGGGTGTGGCAGGGCACAGCTTGAAAATCGTTTCTGTTTCAGATCTGTCCATTATTATTCCTTGGTTTTGAAAAATAGATTTCCATCATCAAATGTCAATTCCTGACAACCTGCCTTTGAGAAAGTGAAGGTATTTAAGTGACATTTTCATGATTTCTGCAAAAGACATTCAGTCAGCTTTTATCAAAATTTATATCCTATTTTTGTTTGTTTGTTTGTGGGTTTTTTTTTTTTTTTTTTTTTTTTTTTTGGCGGTACGCGGGCCTCTGACTGTTGTGGCCTCTCCCGTTGCTGAGCACAGGCTCCGGACGCGCAGGCTCAGCGGCCATGGCTTACGGGACTAGCCGCTCCGTGGCATGTGGGATCTTCCCAGACCGGGGCATGAACCCGTGTCCCCTGCATAGACAGGCGGACTCTCAACCACTGCGCCACCAGGGAAGCCCCTTATATCCTATTTAAATGATGCCACTGAAATCATTAATTTTACTGTTTAGCAAAGAGCCTTTGCAATTAGCTACTTAGAATTCAGATCTTCAAAGGGTTTCGTGAAAAGTGGCCACTGAACTTCCTGTAGAACATTTTTATAGTTTTAGGTCAGCATGACTGGACTTAAGATTGATGATGACCCTGAACTAGGAAAAGATTAAATTATAATTATTTGGTGAAATCAGACACGATACTTCGGTATAAATTAAGGGTGGCAGCATGGAAATGTTGTGCACTGGTCCCCAAACCAGCTGGGACAGTTAATCTCCTTGGACTTCATTTCCTCCTCCATAAGGTGGCTCACTTCCCTGGTGGTTATTAAAGGATAAAGAATAATGTATATAAGGTGGTCCGAAGTGCCTGGAACATCTTAGACGTTCAATAGGTAGTAACTTTCTATGAATACAAATTAGAACCTTGAGGACGTGCTTTTGTTTGGTTCTGGGGTTTAGGAGCATCATTTACGATACCAAGGCTAAGGTCAAAGAGTGACTACAATAGCAATGGAAGATTGGGAGGGTTCACTGAAAGGGAGGAAAAGTGGCAGGTCGTAGAGGGATCTCACAGCCGTGGACCTGAAGCTCCCTGACACACAGCCTTGGGGAGGTGGAAACAATGCTAAAGCAACATTTCAAAGAAATAGTTTCCAATGTTTCATGGACCAAGCCTTGTAAACCAATTATGTGAGTTATGAGAAAGATGAAATAAAAAGACCTACAAAACATAAGCTCGCCTTTTCATTGAGAGTCACCAGACAATTACTGTATTCAGTGACTATACAGGCTTTGGAATGCTTACTCTTCCTTTGTACTTGACTCGTTGCGGGGGGCAGCCAGCCGCAGACCACACGCTGGGAGGCATTGTCCTAAAAGGTCGCTGAGTGAACCTTCCTCACCATGCAGTCCTTCCCTGGGCGGTATTCCTCATGACCATCCTCATGGTTGTGAATATTTCTAGGGAAGGACCACTTGTAATTTCACGAGGTGGTTTCTTCCGTTTCTAGAAAGCTTCAGCTTCTCTTTCCAAGATCTCAGTAAGGATTTGGAAAAGACGGGGGCCAGTGGGTGGATGACAGAACACAATCCTTCCCGCTAGGATGCTCCAAAAGGGAACCTACGCAAATCGAAGTAGGTGAATCAGGATGATTTCTTCATGTACCAGGAGACCAGGATTGAAGGACATTATTTACCAGGCCCTGGAAGGACCTTAGAATGTTGGTTTGCAAATTAAAGCATGCATTTAGGGATAGAAAGGGCCCCGCTTTTGGACGGGAATGAAAGGAAGGTTGTTTGTAATCAGAAGACAGAATAAGAGCGTGTTTACTGCAGTCAGTGTAGTAGGGTAACTGATCTGCTCCCTCCAGCCCCTTCCTCCTGTGGTCGATTCTCCATCCTGTACTTAGAGTAGTTAGTCAACATGCAAGTCTGATCATCTCATCCCCCAGCTTCTCAACATCCCTACTCTTTTATAAACGAGAACTCTATTTAAGACTCCTTCTGTGTGGAATTGTCCATATACTTCCCGCTTCTTAGGGGTAGGTGTGAGAAACCACCGCCCCATCCTCCTTCCATGCCTCTTCCCAAACATAGACTGTACTTTATTTTATTCGAAGCTTCCCCATTAGACTGTGTTTGGAAAAAGTAAAGAGATTCCCTTGTTTATAATCTTACAGGACAAGCCCCAGAGTTTCTAGCATGACAAATCCTCAGTTTCTTAATTTCACTCTATTTTTCAGTAAGAAAATGCCATAAAAACCCACTTGCACCTCAGCTCATCACATCTTGCCTCCATGACTGGTCCATACTCTGCCCTTTCCTTGGAACTCAGTATCACGTCTCCGTTTGTTTGCTAACAGTCCTCTTGTTCTTTCAGACTTACCTTGAACGTCACCAACCCAAGGAGACTTTTCCAGCCCCCAGCATCTCCTCTTCTGTGGTCCAGTGGGATCCTGTAGCTGCACTATTTTGTTACATCCTATCTCCTTTCCCTTTCTACTGGGAAGCCCTAGATGCAGAGTCTAGGTTGTATTTCCTGTTGTATCATCCTTGGGCAAAGTAATGTGTCAGTAGTGTCAGAACAGTAGCCATGCACAGATGTCCATGCCCTGATTTCCAGAACCTGTGAATATATTGTGTTACCTGGCAGAGGAGAGTAAAGGCTGCAGATGGAAGCAAGGTTGCAAATCAACTGACCCTAAAATAGGAGAGTGTTTAGATTATCCCGATGGACCCAATGGAACCACAGTGGTTCTTATAAATGATGAAAGTGAAGACAGGTGAGAGAACCTGAGAGACTGCAGGGTAACAAGACCAACCCAGCCATTTCTGTCATTGAAGGTGGGAGGGCAGCCAGGATTGTAGGAAGGCAGGAAGCCTCTGGAACCTGGGCGTGGCCGTCAGTGAGTTCTTCCCTGGGCTTCCAGGAAGGAACACAGGCCCACGAAACCTTGATTATACTCCACTGAGGTCTTTTGTGGACATAGGGCCTCCAGAACCGTAAGGTGAAAATTTATGCTGTTTTGTTGTAATTCATTACAGCTGCAATAGGAAATGAAGACAGTTTTTATAAATATTTGATGCTATTATATATTTGTTTGGACAGATGAATGCAAAATTCACCTGCAGGAGAACAGCAAAACTGCTTTGATGGCTAGTGAGTGAAGTTTAGGTCCAGAATTCCCTTTGTGGACAGGATTGAGCTTAATTAAGAGAGTGTTGAATCTGGAGGGAGACGTTTGCATCGGGTCAGAGGGCAAACCCATCTTTCTTGGACTATTTTTTTCCATGTCTTTGACTTTCTGTTACTGAACCTCTGATTTCTCAAGCTATCGTAACTTTTTTTGGGTATAGACAAAACACTCTTTGTTTGTTCTTGTTTTTTGTCCACTAGGTTCTCTTATTATTAATACATATTTTTTAAAATTTAATTAATTAATTAATTTTGGGCTGTGTTGGGTCCTCGTTTCTGTGCGACGGCTTTTCTCCAGTTGCAGCGAGCGGGGGCCACTCTTCATCGCGGCGCGCGGGCCTCTCACTATCGCGGCCTCTCTTGTTGCTGAGCACAGGCTCCAGGTGCGCAGGCTCAGTAGTTGTGGCTCACGGGCCCAGTTGCTTCGTGGCATGAGGGATCCTCCCAGACCAGGGCTCAAACCCGTGTCCCCTGCATCGGCAGGCAGACTCTCAACCACTGCGCCACCAGGGAAGCCCCCTCTCTTATTATTAATTCCATTAATTTGATAACAGGACCTAGGATAGCATTCACGGCACTCCCTTTCTCTTTTATGGGGTGTTCATCTCTTGTTTTTCTCCTTAAAACCCTCCAACCAGGGGCCCCGAGCCAATTTAAGAGTCTCTTAATAGGCCTGAGGCTGAATTTATATGTTATCTTGGCTACTGGAACACAAAGGAGTGTTGAATTTATGGAAGGGTTACCACTGCAAGGTTGTGGGCCCAGGGAGGGACACCCCCCAGTATCCTTACACTCCAGGAGGCTCCAGGACAATACAGTCCTGTGCTCGAGTCCAGGCTTCCTTGATGGAGGGCGTGCTTAATCATGTCATGTTCTGCC
Source organism: Grampus griseus (assembly GCF_964374135.1). Lineage (NCBI taxonomy): Eukaryota > Metazoa > Chordata > Mammalia > Artiodactyla > Delphinidae > Grampus > Grampus griseus. The sequence continues at coordinate 4,419,899 of NC_139016.1, read as the reverse complement.
TCTGGGCTCTGGGAGCTTCCGGACACCCCAGGTGAAAGAAGATGGTTGTATTCGTTACCTATCCCTTCATAATAAATCGTCTGAAAACTCAGCAGTCTGAAATGGCAAAATAAAAGAGCATTTTTGGCCTTAGGATTTCCAGAGGGTCAGAACTTCTGGAGCAAATTAAACGGATGATTCTAATTCGGGCTCTCTCATGAGATTTTTAAGTCATTTGACATGTGACTAAAAGTAGAGCACATTTTTATTTTTATTTTTTATTGGAGTATAGTCGATTTACAATGTTTTGTTAGTTTCAGGTGTATAGCAAAGTGAATTTTATATGTATATATGTCTCCATGATTTTTCAGATTCTTTTCCCATATAGGTTGTTCTGTTTAGAATATTGAGTAGAGTTCCCCGTGCTATACAGTAGGTCCTTGTTGATTATCTGTTTTCTGTATGGTAGTGTGTATATGTTAGTCCCAATCTCTTAAATTTATCCCTTCCCCTCCCGTTCTCCTTTGGTAACCATAAGTTTGTTTTCTATGTCTGTGAGTCTGTTTCTGTTTTGTAAATAAGTTCATTTGTATCATTTTTTTCAGATTCCACATATGAGTGATATCATGTGATATTTGTCTTTGTCTTACTTCACTTAGTATGATAATCTCTAGGTCCATCCATGTTGCTGCAAATGACATTATTTCGTTCTTTTTTATGGCTGAGTAATATTCCATTGTACAATATATATGTACCACATCTTCTTTATCCATCCATCTGTAGATGGATATTTAGGTCTTCCATGTCCTGGCTGTTGTAAATAGTGCTACAAGTATAATTTCTTATTATGGTTTTCTCTGGATATATGTCCAGGAGTGGGATTGCTGGGTCGTATGGTAGTTCTGTTTTTAGCTTTTGAGGAACCTCCATGCTGTTCTCCATAGTGGCTGCACCAGTTTACATTCCCACCAACAGTGTAGGAGGGTTCCCTTTTCTCCACACGCTGTCCAGCACTTATTGTTTGTAGACTTTTCGATGATGGCCATTCTGAACAGGTGTGAGGTGATACCTAATTGTGGTTTAGATTTGCATTTCTCTAATAATCAGTGATTTTTTTTTAAGTGTGTAGACCCACTGTAAGACTACTCAAATAAGTTAGCAATGGTGATGTGACCTTTAACCGATGGAACGAAACACACGACACTAAAAGCCGTTGGAAGAAAGGTTCTCATGAAAGCTGTGAGCTGCTCATCCTGAAGTCCTTTGATGTTGCTTAGACCAAACACTAGCTATTAAGAAATGTGGTGTTTGAAAATCTTCCTCCATTTTCAGCTTCGTTAGTGCATACTACTTAACGGATATATTTTCACAACATAGGTCATAATCCATACACGAGTTCTGAATGTCTTTTTCCTGCCCAAGTTCTGTGTTTTGGAGAGAATGCCACCGATGCAACTGTTGCAGTTGTTAATATTCATCTGTTTAACATTTTTATTGTTTTAATGTTGTGTGCACTTATAGCAATTCTATTAGCCAAACGCGCCTAAGACAGCACCACTGTTTGTGTCCTGGATCATGTTGTCAGTGATTCGGATAGACACAATTCAGTACTCTAAAGTGGCTTTGTTAAGCTTACACCTGCAGGAGTGTCAGCAGTCAACTTACAATAGATATTTGCTTCAGGGAAAAAATACGAACTTGAGGGTTTTGAAAGGTTGATAAATGAGATTGACCCTGAGATACTTTATGTTGCAACATACATGTGAATATGCATGTATTTATATTTACATGCATACTTCAAATCCTTTTCGATACAGTGGCCAGGGTTAGCACGCCCAGCTTTTCCTACTCCCTCCAGTGGCACAGTTTTCCTCCCTCTTCCCATCCTGTCCATGGTGGGCAGGAGGCTGTGTTAGCTCTCAACATCGCCCTTAACCTGTGTCGCTGGGAAATAAGAAAGATGGCCAGTGTTGCGCTGGGGGTTGAATTCATCAGCACAGCCTGTGGGAACTGAAGCAAAATCCCTGGTGGGTGTCCTCTGGTGGGAGAGAGCTTGGGAAATGGAACATGTTACTTAGTATGCGGAAGCTAGAACATGCACCATTGAGAAAGAGGCAATGAAGAAAATGCACCATGAACACTGAAGAGTTGAAGGAAGCCCGGGCTTGGGGTTTCATCATGATGAGAGGGACATTTTCACATGTGCATGGGACCTGCCGTGGTGCTCCAGACAGGCTCAGGCAGCCACATGTGCATTCTCAGTCTTCACCTGTCAGTACGACTTGAAGCACGTAGCCTGGATATTGCTGACAGAAAGGGAACTAGACCCTTAGGGAAGAAACTTTCCTAATTGAGGTCCTGCCAAGAGGCACAGCCTGACGCAGTGTGGAGGGCTTGCAGTTCAGCTTCTTCATCCTACCAGCCGAGAGACACTAGGCCCAGAAAGGGTAGAAGATTTGACAAGGGCGTTTTGCTGGCAAAATAACAAACAACCAACACACAATCCCCAAACAGCGAAATCCCCATTTTCATGCTTTATCTGTTACAAAATTTCACCCTTCTCCAGCCAGATCTCATTATTTATCTGGTTGGATGTACTGTGCTGATTTTGTGATGGTCTGAGTCAGTTACCAGATGGACCACAATGAGGGTTAAGAGAAACCAGGACGTTTGGATGGGGGAGTCGAACGTGTCAGAAGCATTTGGAAACTATTTAAATATATATATCATACCTACGCCCATCCATTATGGGCAACGAGAGATGTCATCAACACAAAGTCCTTCTAGCTCATTCTCGCTCAAGTTTCTCAGAGATTTTTGGTCTGAGTTATTCGTGTGACTGTTTTAATTCTGGGAGACAGATGGTAGGGACTGGATGCTTCCATCCACTTGCCTAATTTTGAGCACTTGGCCAAGCTTGAAATCGCAGAGGCAAATGGGTTAAGTCGCCTGGATCTTGAAATCTTATTCTAAAGATGGAGGATAAACATTCTCGGAGGATTTTCTCCTTCACTACATTCCATTTTATTTTCTTTCCAAGTAATTAAAAAGGGTCTGGAAAGACTATCTTAGTGAATGATTCCTCACTGACAAGGGGTAAAGAACTATCCTCCTAAGTCATTTCTGTCCTGGCATCCTGGATTCACAGGTAACTCTGGCGACAGAGTGGTGGATGAAATGGTTTTGTCTTTATTATTATAGAAAAGCATGATTGAATAAGAACCTGAGCATGTATGCATGTATTTAAATTTCGATGATACATTTAAATTTCTATTGTGTTGAGATAATTATAAAACGTAGCACATATATATGTATGAGATTTTTGATATATGCATATATATATATGTACGTATGTATGTGTATATAGTCTCAGCAAAGAAGTATCCAAAAGTTCTTCAGCCATCCCCATTCAGACCTCTAAGATTGTTCTGTCTGCCTGGGTCAGAGGTTGATATGTTTAAACAGTCTTTCTGTGCTTGACCTTGAAAGAAAAATCTATTAGGAGAGATCATTCTTACATATAGAGATGATAGATAGATAGATACATACATAGATAGATAGATACATAGATAGATACATAGATACGTAGATACCTAGATAGACAGATACATAGATAGACTGATAGATACATAGATACTACATCATCTCTGATAGATGGATCGATGGATGGATAGATAGATATACATAGATACATAGATAGATTGATAGATACATAGATACTACATCATCTCTGATAGATGGATAGATGGATCGGTGGATGGATGGATAGATAGATAGATAGATAGATAGATAGATAGATAGATAGATAGATAGATGTTACACCATATCTGTCATCTTATGAAGCAGAGTGAGTCTCCTGTGATGACAGGTCCCCTTGCTGGGGAGAGGGTAGCCCATGTATCCTCCCTCCAGATTGGGGAGGTTACATGGGCTACATAGAGTGATAAAGATCAGGACTGTTTTCCATTGTGAGCCACAGATGGGTTTAGCATTGCTTTCACCAGTTGGTCAACATACTGTACGTTTATAGAATTCCAGATTCTAGAGCTGCAAGTGTCAAGGATCTTAACCACCATGACTTTCCATTTAAAAATTTGGGATTTGAAGTAAAAAGGATGAAATAAATACTGAGGCATCCAGACGGTGGATGGTTGAGCCAGGAGTGGGATACAGGAGTTCTAACTCCCTTTCCAATTGTGTGTGTGTGTGTGTGTGTGTGTGTGTGTGTGTGTGTGTGTATGCACAAGAGCACAATTTGCTGAAAGTAGAGTTTTTTCGAGTGTGACAAAACTAGCCTGACGTGAGGAGGAAAAGCTCCACCCTGGAGCTGTGGTTCTGCTGCCATAAAAGATAGATACACACTCACGTGTATCCACTGTGGTGGCTGCCTTCTTCCCTCCACCAGAGCTTCCGTGAGTTAAAACTCAGGCAACTGCCTTGACAGTTCCCCTCTCACTGGGCACAAGCAAGCCTGATGGGGTGGCAGAGATGTCTTTCCCCGCAATCCACAGGGTTATTATTTGTTCTTGACTAGAGGTGAAAGATGTACCCAAAGATCTGGAGGATCTCCAGGTTGATAATCTATGCTCTGGGCAACATTTAAAAGCGTACACTCACGTTCTATGTGTCACAGACTAATTGTTTAACTCAATTCTCCTCTCACCATCCACATTCTTCTTGAAATAAGGACATGGAAACTACATTTATAACATTAAGTGAGCTTAGTGGTACCAAAATACACATGTAACAGCTGTGTTTGGATGTTTGGCCAACGTGTAGGACTTCTTCCGACCCCATCTTTGGGGGTCCTCCTTTGCCTCGATCTGGTCACAGGTGGCAAGGACAGAAAATAGGAATTTGGGACACTGCCTTGTATGAGTTTTTGATCAGGACCAATTGTGGATAAATTTATAAGCAAGTCATTGCTCGGTGCTGACTTTCTGTTCATTGTAGACCACAGTGCAGATGGCCATGACCTAATGCCCAGAACTTGTGACCATGCTCCCCTATCTAGAAAACAGCACTTTGTAGATGTGAGTAAATTACGAATATTGAGGTGGGGATATTATACTGGATTATCCAAGGGGGTCCAAACTAATCACGTGAGTCCTCAGATTGGAGAACCCTTCCTGGCTGTGGGCAGAGGGAGAGGAGATTATGGAAGAATGGTCGAAAGATAAAATATTGCTGGCTTTGGCGATGGAGGAAGGGGGTGACGAGCCAAGGAATGTGGGCGGCCTCTAGAACAGATCTTTTCCTAGAGCCCCCAGAAGGAAGGCAGCCCTGCTAACGTCTTAATTTTAGCCCAGCAAGACCCACATCAGCATTCTGACTTACAGAACTATAAAATAATATATTTGGGGTTTTTAAGCCACCAAGTTTGTGGTAATTTGTTACAGCAGCAATAGAAAATTAATACAGGCAACAAAGGCAGGGGGCAGTGAGTTGAGGGAGAGGTGAAACAGCAAGTTAGAAATCTGTAACATAACATTTACAAGTTGTTGGATATTATATATAAATATGCATGTTCAGTATAAATGCAAACAAATGCAAAATGTTATGTACATAAAAAGCAGCATTTAAAATTGTATTATTAGAACGTAGAACTTATGATATATATATTATGTTACATATACTCTAGAATTATTTTTAATATTATTGTAACCTAGTTAGTACTAGAATTCATAACTGGTGAAGTTAGTCTATACATTGGGGAAAGACAAGGGAATCTTTCTTGCCACCTGGGGATAGTCGACACACTTTTTTCTCGTAGGCAAGAGTCAGATTTCTCAGGAAATAGCCACTTCATTGTTGTCTATTACATTTTAACTAGATTTTTTTCATACATCTTTGCTTATAAATATTCCATGCTGTAATGTGTTACATTATTAATTTTTCATTGCTGTCTTAACAGATAACCATCAACTTCACAGCTCGAAACAGTGCAAGTTTAGTATTTCGAGTTCTGTAGGTCAGCAGTGACATGGCTGGGCTCTCTCATCACAGTGTCATGAGGCTAACTCAAGGTATTGGGCGCCCAGGCTGGGCTCTCGTATAAAGATTCTGGGCGACAATCAGCTTCCACACTCATTCAGGTTATGTCAGAGTTTAGTTCTGGGTAACCGTGGGAGAGAGGTCTCCGTGTCCATGCTGGCTGCAAGCTGGGCTTGTTCCCAGTTTCTAGAGACCCCAGAATTCTTGGCCTCAGGTCACCCTTTCTCGCCTTCAAAGTTGGCAAACACAGGCAGACTCTCTCTCATGCTTCATGTTGCCCTGGCTCCCAATCTACTGCATCTTCCTACCGCTTCATCCTCTGCTGCTAACCACATGAGTGCACCCAGATAATCCAGGGTGATCTTCCTGTCTTCAGGTCAGTGCCGTCTTAAGGTTCATGCTATCTGCAAAGTCCCCCTTGCCATGTGAAGTCACATGCTCTCACTCCAGGGTGTCAAGACGTGGAATCTTCTTGGGGACCACATGAAGGTTATATATGAATGGATATCATGAAATACAGTATGGGGACCCGTGAGCCAAACCAGAAGTTACAAGGGCAACTTCCTCCTAAACCTTTTCCTGCCGGGTACTTTAGAAACCAGGTCCTCGGGACTGTTAGTAAAAGGGTCTGATAGATGGCAGAACGAGCAGAAAGCTGTAAAGTCAGCACTAGATGAGGTGATGCTTGAAGCATCTCATGCAGCAGGGTGGTTGCACCCCCCCACTGAGAAGGGAGCACCTATTCCTTATTGTGTTGGGTCATTGCGACGGATGAAAAATGAGCCCTCCAGTTTTCTCTCCTTTCCCTTCCTGCCCTGTCTTATAAAGATAAAAAGATAATGTAGATCTGTTTATGGTCTAATCTTCTGTGTATTCCAGTTTTTCTTTTCCGTGAAGAAATACAGTTATGTAATACTTCTGGTTATCTCAGACAACGTTCTTAAAATATAATGCACAATTATAGGATGGCTATACTTACAGTTTGGGATTTGATTTTCATGGGCTCCAGAATGGTCCAGGATTTAATGCTGCTTGTTTTTATTTTAAATGTCTTTATGGGTACATATAATTCTAAATTGCAAGAGGCAGAAACTATTATTTATTGAAAAACTCTGATGGGTCAGGTGTGTGACAGATGATAGCATCTGATCTTTACAAGAAATGGGCTGAATATACAATTAATATTTCTGCTTTACAGATGAGGAAACGTTAGTTCAGAGAGTTAGATCATTTTCTCTAGGGCACTGGGCTGTAATTGTTAGAATTATGTTCATGCGTGACTCCAAAGAGACATAGACAGTTATCTGAATATCTGTCTATATATACATCTATTTCTCCCTCCCTCTCTCTCTCTATCTCAGTATCTCTATCTATCTATCCAGCCATCTATGAATGTATGTATGTATCTATACAAGTATGTATGTATGTAGGTAGGTAGGTATCTATCCTTTATCTAGCCATCCATCTACATTATAGTTATATGTGTATATTACAGATATGCTTCTTAAACAACATTGGTATTGTGAAAATGTAGTTTTGCATTTCTTTTCACCCTACCTTCCCATCATCCCATTTTTACGTGGTTGTAAATGGTCACTTTTGATAGTTTGTTATCTACAGACACCTATGCGTGTGTGTGCGTGTGCGTGTGAGAGAGAGGGAGATTAGGAGGACCCAGATAACCTCAGATCTGTTCTAAGGCAGATCTTGGCCCAGCCCTGGTTCATACCCAGGCCAGTTAACAATGAGGAATGGGCATCAGGCACCTGCAAAGTGCTGACCTCCATTGCAGACTCAGAATGTGGGCAGCACCTGAGTGGTCCAGGTCCAGCCACCGAGGGCAGAAGGTTGGGGACTGCACCCCAGCATAGGACCTCCGTGGGTTCCAGCCTAGAGAAGAAGTTGGGGTGGCTCCTGGCTTCTGTGACAGACACTCATCTATGGACTTAGCTTCTTGCTGGCTTCTTGCTGGGTTGTCTCTGCTGCTGTCATTCTGTAGCTCCAGAAATGGCTTCAGATAGATGGGTTCTCATCTTGAGCAGTGAGCTCTTGCTTCAAGATCCAGGATTCCCAGCCTCTTCATCCTCCTTTTTACCCCAGTTGGGGGAGTCTGAGACTGCTGTTACTAGCCAGTTTAGAGAAAAATGACAACTCGTCACTGATTTTCCATTCCCTATTTAACACGTTGGCCTGACGTCCCAGTCATGGGGAGCTTTGTTCACCTCTTGTGAACTGGCCACAACCCTGCCCTTTGTAAGTCCAGCATAGGTGATGCTGTTTCAGTTTTCCAGATTATTTCCCATTTATTTATTACCAAATTATAACTGTTTGTAACAGGAAGTGTTGAGCTGCTCCTGGCGGCCTCTTGAATTTGGGCCAGTTTGCTCTAAACAGGGCAGAATTTCCTTGAAGTAGGTGGCATTCCTTGGTGCCCTTTGCTAGTTTGAGCATCACAACTGTTTTTCTTCTCTCTCTTCTGTTTCCTTTGGTAATTCTTGTCAGGTTCTGTAGGTTTTGTTAAAACTAGGAGCAGAGGGGTTAAGAGATCTCTTCTGAAGCTTTAATTTCCCCCAAATGTTTCCCTTTTTTTTTTTAGCCCAATTTGAGAGACTTTACCTGTTGAGGTGAGAAGTGAGCCTTTTCTCCATTCCAACACAATAAGTTGTATGGTTGGCTTCACTTCTGTCTCCTTGCTAGTGGGGGATTGTAAGGATGTCTTGCTGTTGCCTTTGTTTTCTGTCTTTTGTCATATGATTATGTCTCACTTGTTTGTGTCTTTTCCAAAGATTGGAAAGCAGGTCTTCCTTTTATAAATATGCTTGTGGTTCTGTTTTAGTTTTTCAAGAATATAATTGCTATAGACTGATGCTGTCCGCCCCCCCAAATTCATATTTTGAAATCCTAACCTGCCATGTGATGGTATTAGGAAGTGGGGCATTTGGGAGGTGATTGGGTCATGAGGGTGGAGTCCTCATGAATGGGATTAGTGCCTTTATAAATGACATCCCAGAGAGCTCCCTCACCCCTTTCACCATGTGAGGACACAGCAAGGAGACATCCATGTGTGAACCGTGAAGCTTGTCCTCACCAGACACTGAATCTGCCAGCACCTTGATCTTGGACTTGCCAGCCTCTGGAACTGTGAGAAACAGATGTGTGTTGTTTATAAGACCCCCAGTCTATGGCCTTTTGTTATACCAGCCCAAATGGACTAAGACAGTAATTGAACCCATATTACAAATCTACATGAAAAATGCTGCAAGTAAGGCCTGGCACTTAACAAGCGTCTCAGAAATATTAGTTATTTTCATTCTTATTAATACTTACATTGTTCAAGATCATGAATGAAATGGTTGTCTTTTAACTCCTACTGTATCCAGTGAGGGCAATTTATATTTTATTGACTCATACTTTCATATTCTTTTCTAACAGAATACGGGATTTTAAACCCAAATTATTTTTACTAATTACGTTACAAGAAATATACCCATTTGCAACAACTTGTGGCCTTTAATTCATTTGGGTAACTGTATTTGACACTTTTTTCGTATAAAACACTGTGATTATCTGGTATGAACAGTCGCTTTGGATTCCGTAATTTATCCATTCCTGAGTTCACATTTGTGTTTCTTCTCTAGTGAGTTAACATATATTTTATGTTTGAGAAAAGCACTTGGGTTATTAAAAAATTCTTTAATTTTGAAAAGTATTTTCTTCTTTGCTTTTCTGTATGACAGACTTCCTGGTTGGATATAACTTCTTTGGGTGCCAATTTTTCTACTTTACTAGGAAAAAGATATTTTGAATCCAGGCTTCTGTAGGAAATATCTGAGCACCTCACGATTTGGGCTCCTTGTAGATAGCCTCTTGTTATTCTTCTTCTGCCTGAATTCTTGAAGAACATTTGTGCTTTATCCTCATGGTTCAGAAAAAGAAAAATTCCAGATTACGTCTTGGCCCCAGTAGGTCCTTCTTAATCTTCAGGTTGATACTGTGTTTCCTCGTGCGTACTTTTTTTTTTTTTTCATAGATCCATGTTGATTTTCACTTCTTACGTCTTTGAATGAAGAGAGATTTATGTAGGCCTGATTTGTGCCAACAGACTGGGTTTGTGGCTTCTTCTTTGCTTTCTCTCTGATCCCTTCTTCCGGGGGAGGCTTAATACTATTTCAGGTTCACACGACAGAGCTGTATTTCCTGCCACCCACAGGCATTATCTCACAAAGTGATGCTGTTTTCTGCGAACATTACTCTTACCCCACAGATAGATTATTTTTTATTCTCCATTCTGGATTAATTTGGTCCATGTCCCAGCTCCCCAAGTGCATTGATGTCAGAGCACTGCCTACCCCCAGTCATCCAGCATCCTGTATCCTGGACTCGTCCTTCCTGGGACCCTCTGTGCTGCTGACAGCCTTCTGTGCTTTTTGCTCTGTTTTTTTTTTTCCTGAGAGTTGCCATCTCTGAGGGCAGAGGAGCTGGGAAAAGGAGGAAGGACCATCATTCTTCCTTAAAAAGCAAGAATATAATGTGTGTGTGTATCGTTGGGGGGTTCTGTCTTCTGCTCCATTTACAGCCTGAAATGGTGTGTGCATCCACCCCACTTATTTTAGCTGGCCTGCTTGCTCCAGTATACCTTGTAAAACTAGGTGTTGTGAAACAGGTGTTGTAGGTTGTATAGATTACAGAAAGGTGTTGTAACATGGTCTCATCCCAGATACACATGAATCGATGTATTATGGTAGGCAGAATCATAGCTCCCCAAAGAGGTCCACACCCTAATCCCTGCAACTGTCTGTGTCACATTACCTGGCAAAGGGGAATTAAGATTGAATATGGAATTAAGATGCCCCATCCGCTGACCTTAAGCTAAGGAGATTATCGGGGTTTATCCAGGTGGGCCCAATGTCATTCCAAGGGTCCTTAAAAGTGGAAGATGAGTGAGTCAGTGAGAAGGAGCTGTGATTATGGAAGAATGGACCCAGAGACGCAACTTCGCTGTGTTTAAGATGGAGAAGGGGGCCCTGAGCCGAGGCATTGGGGTGGCTTCTAGAAGCGGGAAAAGGCGAGGAAATAGAGTCCCCCTGTAGAAGGAATGCAGCCCTGCAGGCACCTCGACTTTCACCCAGCGGGACCCATGCCAGACTTGTAACCTAAAAAGCTGTAAAATAAATGTGTATTATTTTAAGCCACCGAACGGCACTTTGTTACCACAGCAGTAGAAAAGTAGTACATGTGTATAGGTCTATTGATAGACAATCTCGGTAATAAACAACTTTTTAAAGCACGGGGCTGAGAGCAGCAGCATTCTTCTCCACGTCTTCAAACAGTGTCTGCGTCCCCACACTGCCACCGGACACAAACGCGTGCACGACTGACGGTAAAAATCAGAGAAGTGTGTTTGGCCCTGAGGAAAATCCAGCACTAACACTGCAGCACCGCTCACCAAGTGCACCTTCCTGGGAGCTTGAATCAGGTTACAGGTGGGCCCCAGACTGGTGATATCCCGCCTGTTCTGTGTGTTCAGTGTGTGTTCTGTGTGTTCAATGTGGAACTTGGTGGAAAGGGGGAGAGCTTGAGAAAGCGGGGGCAGGTACAGTGCGTCTTGGAGAATCTTTTGGCTGCGCTGTCTCCCTTAGGGGGGCTCGTGTGTGTATGGCATTCCTCCTCACGTGGGCATTTTTTTTCTAATTAAGAAAGAGGTGAAAGTCTTGCCCTTACATGAAAGTGATGGACTTAAGTCACCGATGCGAAAAAATTTCCACTAACGTTGAGGTTTATGGAAGGTAAGGTTGCGCGACACGGGATTCTCTCAATGACTGAGCCCAGCTCATCCTCAGCCAGGCCATATTCTTGTCTGAAGGCAGGAGACAGAACCACTGGGCAGGAGTCCCTGGAAAAGTTTTCAGCTCCAGGTTCTTGCTGTCCCGGAGAATCCCATCCTTCCCTGCTGCCGGACACCCCTGCTGTCCCAGACACCTGTTGGGTACTGGCCTCTGTACCACGTCCAGGACATTTCATGGCACCAGAGGGGAATGGTTCCGGAGCCCCCAGACCACTGAGGGGAACTTGACCCCAGTTTCTCCTGGAGATGATGGTGCATCTCTGGCTTTCCTTTATATGGAAAATTCTGGGGAGACAGAGGAAACCTTACAGGTGATCTGATCAAACAGCAGAAAGATCAAGAGCCAGCCCTGTGCCTGTGTTTCTGGTTTAGTGGGAAGACTGAGTATTTATTTCTAGATATTCAAACCTAGGACACGTAACTAGTTCGTTGCTAAATTGACATCAAGATCAAGGTTTCTTGAATTTTTTTTTCTTGTTTGCTACTCTATATCCATGCATACGTATGTATGTAAGCTTGTGCTACTATGTGTATCTGTATAAGTTTACACTGCCATGCATATACACTTGAGGTTATACTACTTTGTATATCCGTAAAGTTTATGCATATATATATGCACATAATATCCATGTGCGTTTTCAGCTGCTGTTCAGTAAGAGTCTTTCTTATACCTCCTTGCATTCCAGTTGGCCCTAACTGGTGGTCTGGGTGCAGAGAAGGGAGTGTGGAGAATGACCAAGTTAAGAACCATCTTCTCTAATAAGACAGATCCCTCTCTAAGGGTTCAGTGAAGCTCCCGAGTAAAGACAAAAATGAAGTTAGCATCCTTACTCTCTGATGTAGATCGCACATTCATTACAGCCATGCCTCAAGTTGCGTATAGGTATTTTCTCCAGTGTCAAACTGCAATAAAGATATACTTTGAAGGTATGTTATAAAAGGAAGTAAAACAGACTCCCCATTCAAAAGTACATAAGAAATTTCTTAAAGCTCCAGCTAAGATCATCTTCCCTTGGGAAGGAAGAAGAGTAGGTGCTAGTCTACATATGGGAGAATCTTCAAAATATTGAATACTGTTTCTGATGAGCTCAAGAGTATATGTAGAAGCAGTAGCAGTGTATTAGATTAGATCTAGACAGATCTCTTAGATCAGAGACATTTTCGCCACGACAATGAGAATTGACTCTACAAGTTTTGTTTGTTTTTTAATTCTTAGTATGAATTGCACTTTGTTTTCATAAGTCAGGTCAAGTCAGTAAGCTGATACTGGTCATGGGCCCGCCCACCACCCAGCCCAGCTGCCACCTGCTCCTTTGAATGAGGCTTAGGTTTAAACAAACAACTCACAAATCCATCCTGTGTGTGAGGCGGAGGTCTCGGGCGATGAGAGGATCTCTCTCATTCCCAGCAGCCGGGGCAGGACTCAGTTGGTGCCAGAACGGGCGGACTCGGTAGGCGGTTCCAGGACACCTGCACCCTCATCCCAGGTGTGCTGCTGGGGTTCCTCGCCTAGACTCCTCCTGTGTGGAGGATGCGGGGGACCCGGCACTCTGCCCCCCACTGCTCCTCTCCCCTACAGGAGGCTTGGTGGGGATTAAGGCCCTCACGTCATGATCCAGCAGGAGCCGGAAGTACATCCACCCCCATCCACAGTGTCCCAAGGGAGAAGAACACGTGGCCTTTGGTATCGCACCACCTGCAGGCCCTTCCTTTCCTGCTCAGCACCTAATCCACTGCCCGCCTGCTGGTGCCCAGGGCCTGAGCGATCCACGTGGCGGGACCACGCGGGTGGGCTGGGAATGACTCCCTCACGGCTATCTCTTTCTGCCCTGATTCTCCCCGTTCACTTAGAAACCACTGTCCCCCAAGGTGAGGTGTGATGTTTATTTCTCTGGGATCAGCAAAGCCTGACGAGAGTTTCCTAGGGCGCTCTGAAGAGCAGCGCAGAGGCATCTGGTGAAAGACATCGCCCAACAGGTCTTTTTCTTTCACCGAATGTGGTCCTGAGACATGGTGTGCGGTAGCAGTGGTTAGTCACTCCCACATCCTCTAACCAGGTCGCTCTCCGAATCCCCAAGACTGCCACCCAAGATCTCCTTCCCAGGACTCGCTTTCCTTCAAGTAGCCACCCTTGCAATGTTCCTTGAACCTACAGAAATGTTGGTTTCCCAAACATGTTTATTTAGAGATTTTAAGAATTTCACATGTTAAAATTTAATTTTGTAATGCGTATGCCCACGACATGCACAATTTTATTGGAAAGAGTACAGATGTAATTGCACACAGGCTTTCCGCACCATCGTTTCTTTCTTCCTGTTTGAAAGAGGGTGACTCCCCCTCGGCCCCCTCCCTGCTCCATCCTAGGAAGGTCGTTCGCCTCTGTCTTGAACCCCACCTCCAGCCCTCTGGGTATCTCCCCGTTCCTGTCTTTGCTCACATCGCCCCACACTCTGTGATGATGCCGACCCACACCTCATCATGGTACAAGCATGTGGCACCGACCCCTGTCTTGCTGCTTCAGGGCAAGGACCTTTCACCCATGGCAGCCGATACTCGTTGCTTTAAAAAACTATTTCCTGTGTGTTCTGTCTTCCCCTCTCACAAGATGATGCAGACGACAAAGGCGCCAAACGCGGCCAACTACACCTAGTCTGGGGCTAAACACGAATATAGGCTGAAAAACAAATTCTCCTATAAAAGCGAGGAGACCGCAGAATTCCCTGCCCGGACCCCGTAGCTGTGAAGTGAGACAAACTATTGCCCCTGCAGGCTTGGTTTTAGAAAACAGTAGCATGAATCCAAGAAGACTTTTTTTCAAATATGGTTTTAAGTGAATCCACTCTTCCGTCGCTTCGTTCATTCTATGGAGACACCAAAGAGAAATGACACATGTCAGTTAGCAACACACATCTTTGCACTAGAGGTGCCCGAAATGAGTCCAGGCAGCCTCTACATGGACCACCCTTGTGCGGGGCGGGGGCACTGGGTGCAGAGAGAAGTGTTAGTAAGATTCAGGTTGAGGGGATAAATAATAATTGTGGGAACAGGGCTTTCATGGAAAGCAATGAGTAATTTTCGGAATCCCACTTTCCTCTTGGACAGAAGACCCATCTTCATGTTCTCGACTTACCTTAGAGTCTTATCAAAATCCTTCCTTTCTTCAGTATATTGCTAAGATTTTCATTCTCTGTTTATACTTAAGTAATGCCCCTTGAGTGTTCAACTTTTGGGGATCTGAGCACATTGTACCAAATATCTCCAGTAACAGGAATGTCTTTCCAGAAGGAATATCTTTTTTTTTTTAATTGTGTAGTTAATTTACAATGTTTTGTTAGTTTCAATGTACAGCAAAGTGATTCAGTTATGCATATACTTTTTCAGATTCTTTTCCATTAAAGGTTATTACAAAATATTGAGTATAGTTCCCTGGGCTATACGCTAGTTCCTTGTTGTTTGGAAGGAATTTCACAGCTAACTCTAGAAATAGCAGAGAGAAAGACAACAGACAACACTTGCATACATTTTGTTCTTTGTTTCATTGACCTTTTGAACTGTCACCACCATCATCATAAAATGTATTATTCATATTTCTTAAATGAAAACAAAGGAGAGTTAGGAAGGATGAATTATTTGCACACACTTCTCCAGTGTTTTAATGAAATTCACCTGCACACCCAAAACTGTATAGCTCAAAAGCACGTGAGTTTTTTTCACCGTACTACCTGGGTGCTCTGTTTTACCTGTGGCGTGTGATGCAAGCCAAAGGAAGAGAGCAAGCAGACATTTAGCTGCTCATATATGCTAGCTGTGTTCTGGGTTTATTCCCAAGGCACATTCATAGTGTAGACACGCAAGGTAAGTCCTGCATAGATTTAACAATAAATATGTTAATGACAGTGGTTTCTATTCCTATTTGGTGGGGAAGGGAAGGAGTGGACATTGACGAATTCAGTACATTTTTAATACACGAACTCTTGTAGGGAAGAAATTGGAAAAGCAGAGGGTTGGTTCTGTTTGTCCTGTGCGCCCAGCATATTTATAAATTTGTTCACTTTCAGTTGGGAACCTATGGCTGGCAGATAAACAGATCTATTGAATCTTAAATGTTTTGCTGGGTCCTTACAATGGTAGTCTGTCTGTGACTTGAAACAGACCAAAGGAAACTAAAAATAAAATCCTCTAGCCGATGCTAACTGTAAGATCATCTTTATAGACCTTTCTCAGTTCTGCTGAGGTTTACTCAGCATGTCCATTTCAAACTGCTGGGATTCGGAAGAGTTCAGCATAACCTAAAGGATGCCACCGAGGGTGTCTATGTGGCACTATGGAGCTTCTGTGTGCATGTGAAAGTTCAGGGCTATTGGAGAACAAAGCTTTCTCAGCTTGAGCGATGAGGTTTCACATATAAGGTGGGTTTTGAGACATCAAGCGGAAGCCAGAAGACCGAGAAGGATCCTTGGACAGTGGGTGTCAGAACACACTTTCACACATCTACTCATCTCTTCTTAGGAGCTGCTTTTAGACTCATGCAGAAAATATCTTGATGGTTTTGGGCAGATTGAAATACACTTTCCTAAAATAAAATAACTGGGACCTGGGGGAAAGAAGAGAGAGAGCCTCTCTTGTTTTCATTTTTGAATGAGATGTTAGAACATCCACGGCCAAAGATCACAGTGCAAGCAAAGACCAGTGCAGGGAATGAAGAGATGCAAACATGGCTTTTATGAGAGGTGATTAAGTGAAATGAGGATCTGCAGAAAAGAAAACTCAGGACCGGGGCTTCCCTGGTGGCGCAGTGGTTGAGAGTCCGCCTGCCGATGCAGGGGACGTGGGTTCGTGCCCTGGTCCGGGAAGATCCCACATGCCACGGAACGGTTGGGCCCGTGAGCCATGGCCGCTGAGCCTGCGCGTCCGGAGCCTGTGCTCTGCAGTGGGAGAGGCCACAACAGTGAGAGGCCTGCGTACCACAAAAATAAATATATAAATAAATAAATAAATAAATAAATAAATAAATAAATAAAAAGAAAACTCAGGACCATATGTGTGATGGAAGACCTTCTGAAATGGCCCCAATGAGCCTTGCCTCCTGCTATTCACACCCTTGTGTAAATCCCTCCACTTCTGTGTGTGCAGGACTCCTGGGGGGCTGCTTTTCAATGGACACAGTACAGGAAAAAGTGATCAGAGACGAGGTTGTTGTCTTAGCTCAGGCTGCCGTAACAAAGTACCAGTGCACCAGGTGGCTTATCAACAGACACATTTCTCACGGTTCTGGAGTCTGGGAAGTCCCAGACCAAGGTGATGGCAGATGAGGGCTCTCCTTTTGGCTTGCAGGCGGCCGCCTTCTTGCTGTGTCCTCACATGGCAAAGGGAAAATGGACTATGGTGTCTCTTCCTCTTCTAAAGGGCACTAATCCCATCATGGGGGTCCCACCTTCATGACCTTACCCATCTAACCCTAATCTCCTCCCAAAGGCTTCACCTCCTAATACCATCCCATTAGGAGTTAGGGCTTCAACGTATGGATTTGGGGGGAGGGGGAGGGGACACAAACATTCAGTCCATAACAGTTATTAAAGACCAGGACTCTTTCTTGCTAAGAGACCCTCAGCTCTCTCTGTTGCCATCTATGCTTAGTGCTGATGAGGCAAGCTGCCATATTGGAGAGGCCCACATGGCAAGGAACCAAGTGCAACCTTCAGCCAACAAAAGATGGAACTGACAGGCTCTCTGTCCATCAATTCATGAGGAGCTGAATCCTTTCAGCAACATCAGGGAGCTTGGGCGTAAATCCTTCCCGGGTGGATTCTGGAGAGGAGACCATAGCCCTGACTGGAAGTTTGAGTTTTAGCCTGTGAGAGACCCTCTCAAGGTAGAGGACCAAGGAGAGCCTTGATCTGTAGAAACTGCAATAAATGTTGTTGTTTCAGGTCACTAATTGGATGATTCAATACACAAATTTGAGATAATGTGATAATTGGATACACAGCAATAGATAATCAATACAACATGGTAGTCCTTCTCAAGTATTTCAAGGGCTTCCAGTGATGAGAAAGGTTTAGATTTGTTCTGTTGATTCTGCAAGAGCAAATAAGTGCCCATGAATAAAAGTTATAGGGGTGTAGGTATAGGTAATTTGACATGAATACTCTCTAACCATTTGAGATTTCTGAAAATAGAGTAAACTTCCACGTAAAGCAGTGAGTTTTGTAAAACAAAGACTGCTGCCCACCATCCATTTCTACAAGGATCAAATCAGTAGCCACTGCAGTCACTGACCTTCAGTAAACCGTGAAAGGAATTCAGGGGGAAAACAGGATGAAGTATTCAGTGTTTTGGATACATGACCCCTAGATAGTTAAGATGCCTATCTAAGGAAGGATTTCAGTGACCCCAGGTTCTTGCATCTTCCTATATATGGATAAGCACTAAAAACATTAACTTGAAATGTCTGGGGTTTTTCTGTTTTTGTTTTTGTGTGTGTGTGTGTGTGTGTGTGTGTGTGTGTGTGTGATTAGCAATAATCTTTTACTAAGATGTATGCTTGACTACATGTATTTCCCAGCCAAAAAAAAAAAATCATATATATCCAGGCTCCTCCCGTACCTCTCAGGAACAGTTCCTCAGAGCTATGTGAGATGTCTCCCAGGCTACGGTCCTCAGAAAGGTCCCCCAATAAAACTGAAACTCACAGCTCTCACGTGTGTGTTTTTATCTCAGTGACCAGTTTCTCCTCTAAGGATTTCAGGCAAAGACCAAATGACCCATCTCTCCAAGTCTTGCATCGAGGCTGGACCAGATCCCATTCTCAAACCTGGATGCCCGTTGGAATTACATGGGGAAATTTTAGAAAATGCCCAGTTTTAAGCCTTTCCACCAGAGATTCTGATCCAGCAGGTTGGCAGTGAGACTGCAAGTCGCATATATTTGACAAGTCCTCCATCTCTCCTTGACACAGCAGGTCCAAGGACTGATGTTGGAACTTACCACACTGGCAAGACCTTGAGATGCCCACACTTTGGATTTCAGTTTCCAACTTAAATGACTGTAACCAATGCAGTGAATGCTCTGTTAATTCCAGTTTTTTTTTTCCTAGACTTACTTTTTTTTTTTTTTTTTTTGCCAAGTATATCTTTCCCCCCATTTAGGATAAAGTGGGCATGGGGAAATGTTGGATGGAGAATCTCTTCCCTGAGAAGAATGTGGTAACATTCCCATATTTGGGAAGCATGTAATTTTTATCAAGTCAGCAAACAGAAACTCTTGAGTTACTTCCATTTGCAGTCAACCCTCATCGAGGTGTCTTTTCTGACAGCTCATCGGTCAGGGAGATGAGATAAGCATGTGTGTCCGTTCACCTTGTAAATATTCAGCAGTGGTGTTGGCACTGAAATAGCTGTGAACAAAAGAGAAAGGCTCCATCTTCAGAAAGGCACAGAGAAGTTCAGATACGAAAGCAGAAGCCTGACATGCTACGAAACAGGAAACCCAGACTTGAGGGAAGAAGGGGAGATATCTCGAGGAGAGATGGAAGCATCCCTTAGGCCACATTAGAGCCTTAAGACTTTTAGGGCATTTCGAGCTGTGCTGAAGAGTCTTAAATAAGAGAGTGACATAATCACAGTTCAGAAGATCATGTTAGGTCTTGGTGCGGAAACCATCAGAAAAGGATGTTGCATTTCATTGTATTTGAAGACTTACACACAAATAATTTGAATATATATACAATAAAATATTACTCTGCCATAAAAAAAGAATGAAATCCTGTCATTTCCAACAACGTGGATGGACTTGGAGGGCATTCTGCAAAGTGAACTAAGTTAGACAAAGACAAATCCTGTGTGATTTCACTTACATGTGGAGTCTAAACAATACAACACACTAGTGAATATAACAAAAAAGAAGCAGCCTCACAGATACAGAGAACAAACTAGTGGTTCCCAGTGGGGAAGGGGGAGGGGCAAGTTAGGGGGAGGAGGTTAAGAGGTACAAACTATTAGGTATGAAATAAACAAGCTACAAGGTTATATTGTACAGCACAGGGAAGATGGACAATACTTTATAATTACTTTAAATGCAGTATAATCTATAAAAAATTGAATCACTATGCTGTATACCGGCAGTTAATATAATATTGTAAATCAACTACTTCAATAAAAAGGTCAGCTGTTGTTTAAAAAGGCTTATAACACAAAAAACACTGAAGTGTCCTACTCCATGACCTCTCCCATTTTCAACTGCTTCCCCAGAGGCTATCCACACTCTTACTATTCCTTCTGGAATTTAGAGGAAGATGTTTATTCTCTTGTTTGTTTAGAGGTAGCTCTTCTCTGTTAGCATTAAAATAATTTGAAAGCAATCACCAAAATAAAACCACAAACGTCCATCGACCCACTGTCTCTCACCTCAAGATCTGATGCTATTTAGTGGTGGTGGTAATGGGGGTGTTAACTGCTGGAACAGTTTTCTGAATAATTCTAGAACGTATCCGTCTGTTTTTAAAGAATTAATTAATTAATTTATCTTTTGGCTGCCTCGTGCAGCACGCGGGATCTTAATTCCCTGACCAGGGATCGAACATGCGCTCCCTGCAGTGGAAGCATGGAGCCTCAACCACCGGATCGCCACGGAAGTCCCTAGAACGTATCCATCTTGTATCATCAAAAGTCTACACCCAGTGAACAAAACTCCCCATTTCTCCTCTTCCCCAGCCCCCGGCCAACATCCAGCTGTTTCCTGCTTTCTTTCCATGCAAGAGTCATTTCTCCATTTGTTTTGGACCGATCCTTACTCATTTTTAAAGCCTGTGAACAGTTCTTTACCAAGAGAAGATGCTGCATTGATGTCGATTGAGCTCTCTCTTTTTTTTTTTTTCATCTTTATTGGAGTATAATTGCTTTACACTGGTGTGTTAGTTTCTGCTTTATAACAAAGTGAATCAGTTATACATATACATATGTTCCCATATCTCTTGCATCTCCCTCCCTCCCACCCTCCCTATCCCACCCCTCTAGATGGTCACAAAGCACTGAGCTGATCTCCCTGTGCTATGCGGCTGCTTCCCACTAGCTATCTATTTTACGTTTGGTAGTGTATGTATGTCCATGCCACTCTCTCACTTTGTCACAGCTTACCCTTCTCCCTCCCCATATCCTCAAGTCCATTTTCTAGTAGGTCTGTGTCTTTATTCCTGTCTTACCCCTAGGTTCTTCATGACATTTTTTTTTCTTAAATTCCATATATATATATGTGTGTTAGCATACGGTATTTGTCTTTCTCTTTCTGACTTACTTCACTCTGTATGACAGACTCTAGGTTTACCCACCTCATTAAATAGCTCAATTTCGTTTCTTTTTATGGCTGAGTAATATTCCATTGTATATATGTGCCACATCTTCTTTATCCATTCATCCGATGATGGACACTTAGGTTGTTTCCATCTCCAGGCTATTGTAAATAGAGCTGCAATGAACATTTTGGTACACGACACTTTTTGAATTTCGGTTTTCTCAGGGTATATGCCCAGTAGTGGGATTGCTGGGTCATATGGTAGTTCTATTTGTAGTTTTTAAGGAACCTCCATACTGTTCTCCATAGTGACTGTACCAATTCACATTCCCACCAGCAGTGCAAGAGTGTTCCCTTTTCTCCACACCCTCTCCAGCATTTATTGTTTCTAGATTTTTTGATGATGGCCATTCTGACCGGTGTGAGATGGTATCTCATTGTAGTTTTAATTTGCATTTCTCTAATGATTAATGATGTTGAGCCTTCTTTCATGTGTTTGTTGGCAGTCTGTATATCTTTTTTGGAGAAATGTGTATTTAGGTCTTCTGCCCATTTTTGGATTGGCTTGTTTGTTTTTTTGTTATTGAGCTGCATGAGCTGCTTATAAATTTTGGAGATTAATCCTTTGTCAGTTGCTTTATTTGCAAATATTTTCTCCCATTCTGAGGGTTGTCTTTTGGTCTTGTTTATGGTTTCCTTTGCTGTGCAAAAGCTTTGGAGTTTCATTAGATCCCATTTCTTTATTTTTGTTTTATTTCCATTTCTCTAGGAGGTGAGTCAAAAAGGATCTTGCTGTGATTTATGTCATAGAGTGTACTGCCTATGTTTTCCTCTAAGAGTTTGATAGTTTCAGGCCTTACATTTAGGTCTTTAATCCATTTTGGGCTTATTTTTGTGTATGGTGTTAGGGAGTGATCTAATCTCATACTTTTACATGTACCTGTCCAGTTTTCCCAGCACCACTTTTTGAAGAGGCTGTCCTTTCTCCACTGTACTTTCCTGCCTCCTTTATCAAAGATAATGTGACTATATGTGTGTGGGTTTATCTCTGGGCTTTCTATCCTGTTCCATTGATCTATCTTTCTGTTTTTGTGCCAGTACCATACTGTCTTGATTACTGTAGCTTTGTAGTATAGTCTGAAGTCAGGGAGCCTGTATCCTCCAGCTCCGTTTTTCATTCTCAAGATTGCTTTGGCTATTCAGGGTCTTTTGTGTTTCCATACAAATTGTGAAATTTTTTGTTCTAGTTCTGTGAAAAATGCCAGTGGTAGTTTGATAGGGATTGCATTGATTCTGTAGATTGCTTTGGGTAGTAGAGTCATTTTCACAATGTTGAGTCTTCCAATCCAAGAACATGGTATATATCTCTCCAACTATTTGTATCATTTTTAATTTCTTTCATCAGTGTCTTGTAATTTTCTGCATACAGGTCTTTTGTCTCCTTAGGTAGGTTTATTCCTAGATATTTTATTCTTTTTGTTGCAGTGGTAAATGGGAGTGTTTTCTTGATTTCACTTTCAGATTTTTCATCATTACTGTATAGGAATGTCAGAGATTTCTGTGCATTAATTTTGTATCCTGCTACTTTACCAAATTCATTGATTAGCTCTAGTAGTTTTCTGGTAGCATCTTTAGGATTCTCTATGTATAGTATCATGTCATCTGCAAACAGTGACAGCTTTACTTCTTCTTTTCCAATTTGGATTCCTTTTATTTCCTTTTCTTCTCTGATTGCTGTGGCTAAAACTTCCAAAACTATGTTGAATAAGAGTGGTGAGAGTGGGCAACCTTGTCTTGTTCCTGATCTTAGTGGAAATGGTTTCAGTTTTTCACCATGGAGGATGATGTTGGCTGTGGGTTTGTCATATATGGCCTTTATTATGTTGAGGAAAGTTCCCTCTATGCCTACTTTCTGCGGGGTTTTTATCATAAATTGGTGTTGAATTTTGTTGAAACCTTTCTCTTCATATATTGAAATGATCATATGGTTTTTCTCCTTCAATTTGTTAATATGGTTTATCACATTGATTGATTTGCGTATATTGAAGAATCCTTGCATTCCTGGAATAAACCCTACTTGATCATGGTGTATGATCCTTTTAATGTGCTGTTGGATTCTGTTTGCTAGTATTTTGTTGAGGATATTTGCATCTATGCTAATCAGTGATACTGGCCTGTAGTTTTCTTTCTTTGTGACATCCTTGTCTGGTTTTGGTATCAAGGTGATGGTGGCCTCGTAGAATGTGTTTGGGAGTGTTCCTCCCTCTGCTATATTTTGGAAGAGTTTGAGAAGGATAGATGTTAGCTCTTCTCTAAATGTTTGTTAGAATTCGCCTGTGAAGCCATCTGGTCCTGGGCTTTTGTTTGTTGGAAGATTTTTAATCAGAGTTTCAATTTCAGTGCTTGTGATTGGTCTGTTCATATTTTCTATTTCTTCCTGATTCAGTCTTGGCAGGTTGTGCATTTCTAAAAATTTTTCCATTTCTTCCAGGTTGTCCATTTTATTGGCCTAGAGTTGCTTGTAGTAATCTCTCATGATCTTTTTTATTTCTGCACTGTCAGTTGTTACTTCTCCTTTTTCATTTCTAATTCTATTGATTTGAGTCTTCTCCCTTTTTTTCTTGATGAGTCTGGCTAATGGTTTATCAATTTTGTTTATCTTCTCAAAGAACCAGCTTTTAGTTTTATTGATCTTAGCTATCGTTTCCTTCATTTCTTTTTCATTTATTTCTGATCTGATTTTTATGATTTCTTTCCTTCTGCTAACTTTGGGTTTTTTTTTTGTTCTTCTTTCTCTAATTGCTTTAGGTGCAAGGTTAGGTTGTTTATTCGAGATGTTTCCTGTTTCTTAAGGTAGGATTGTATTGCTATAAACTTCCCCCTTAGAACTGCTTTTGCTGCATCCCATAGGTTTTGGGTCGTTGTGTCTCCATTGTCATTTGTTTCCAGGTATTTTTTTATTTCCTCTTTGATTTCTTCAGTGATCACTTCTTTATTAAGTAGTGTATTGTTTAGCCTCCACGTGTTTGTATTTTTTACAGATCTTTTGCTGTAATTGATATCTAGTCTCATAGCATTGTGGTCGGAAAAGATACTTGATACAATTTCAGTTTTCTTAAATTTATCAAGGCTTGATTTGTGACCGAAGATATGATCTATCCTGGAGAATGTTGCATGAGCACTTGAGAAAAATGTGTATTCTGTTGTTTTTGGATGCAATGTCCTATAAATATCAATTAAGTCCATCTTGTTTAATGTATCATTTAAAGCTTGTGTTTCCTTATTTATTTTCATTTTGGATGATCTGTCCATTGGTGAAAGTGGCGTGTTAAAGTCCCCTACTATGAATGTGTTACTGTCGATTTCCCCTTTTATGGCTGTTAGTATTTGCCTTATGTATTGAGGTGCTCCTATGTTGGGTGCATAAATATTTACAATTGTTATATCTTCTTCTTGTATCGTTCCCTTGATCATTATATAGTGTCCTTCTTTGTCTCTTCCAATAGTCTTTATTTTAAAGTCTGTTTTGTCTGATATGAGAATTGCTACTCCAGCTTTCTTTTGGTTTCCATTTGCATGGAATATCTTTTTCCATCCCCTTACTTTCAGTCTGTATGTGTCTCTATGTCTGAAGTGGGTCTCTTGTAGACAGCATATATATGGGTCTTGTTTTTTTTTGTTTGTTTATTTTGTGGTACGCGGGCCTCTCACTGCTGCAGCCTCTCCTGCCGCAGAGCACAGGCTCCGGATGCGCAGGCCCAGCGGCCATGGCCCACGGGCCCAGCCGCTCCGCGGCATGTGGGATCCTCTGAGACCGGGGCACGAACCCGTGTCCCCTGCGTCGGCAGGCAGACCCTCAACAACTGCACCACCAGGGAAGCCCGGGTCTTGTTTTTGTATCCATTCAGCCAATCTGTGTCTTTTGGTGGGAGCATTTAGTCCATTTACATTTAAGGTAATTATCGATATGTATGTTCCTATTCCCATTTTCTTAATTGTTTTGGGTCCATTGTTGTAGGTCTTTTTTTTCTCTTGTGTTTCTTGCCTAGAGAAGTTCCTTTAGCATTTGTTGTAAAGCTGGTTTGGTGGTGCTGAACTCTCTCAGCTTATGCTTGTCTGTAAATGTTTTAATTTCTCCATCAAATCTGAATGAGATCCTTGCTGGGTAGAGTAATCTTGGTTGCAGGTTTTTCTCCTTCATCACTTTAAATATGTCCTGCCAGTCCCTTCTGGCTTGCAGAGTTTCTGCTGAAAGAGCAGCTGTTAACCTTATGGGGATTCCCTTGTGTGTTATTCGTTGTTTTTCCCTTGCTGCTTTTAATACGTTTTCTTTTTAGTTAATTTTTGACCTCTTGATTAATATGTGTCTTGGTGTATTTCTCCTTGGATTTATCCTGTATGGGACTCTCTGTGCTTCCTGGACTTGATTAACTATTTCCTTTCCCATATTAGGGAAGTTTTCAACTATAATCTCTTCAAATATTTTCTCAGTCCCTTTCTTTTTCTCTTCTTCTTCTGGAACCCCTATAATTCGAATGTTCGTGCATTTAATGTTGTACCAGAGTTCTCTGAGACTGTCCTCAGTTCTTTTCATTCTTTTTTCTTTATTCTGCTCTGCAGTAGTTATTTCCACTATCTTATCTTCCAGGTCACTTATCCGTTCTTCTGCCTCAGTTATTCTGCTATTGATCCCATCTAGAGTATTTTAAATTTCATTTATTGTGTTGTTCATCATTGCTTTTTTCCTCTTTAGTTCTTCTAGGTCCTTGTTAACTGATTCTTGCATTTTGTCTATTCTATTTCCAAGATTTTGGATCATCTTTACTATCATTATTCTGAATTCTTTTTCAGGTAGACTGCCTATTTCCTCTTCATTTGTTAGGTCTGGTGGGTTTTTATCTTGCTCCTTCACCTGCTGTTTGTTTTTCTGTCTTCTCATCTTGCTTATCTTACTGTGTTTGGGGTCTCCTTTTTGCAGACTGCAGGTTCGTAGTTCCCGCTGTTTTTGATGTCTGTCTCCAGTGGCTAAGGTTGGTTCAGTGGGTTGTGTAGGCTTCCTTGTAGAGGGGACTAGTGCCTGTGTTGTGGTGGATGAGGCTGGATCTTGTCTCTCTAGTGAGCAGGTCCACGTCTGGTGGTGTGTTTTGGGGTGTCTGTAGACTTATTATGATTTTAGTCAGCCTCTCTGCTAATGGGTGGGGTTGTGTTCCTGTCTTGCTAGTTGTTTGGCATAGGTTGTCCAGCACTGTGGCTTGCTGGTCGTTGGGTGAAGGTGGGTGCTGGTGTTGAGATGGAGATCTCTGGGAGATTTTCGCCGTTTGATATTATGTGGAGCTGGGAGGTCTCTTGTGGACCAGTGTCCTGAAGTTGGCTCTCCCACCTCAGAGGCACAGCACTGACTCCTGGGTGCAGCACCAAGAGCCTCTGCCCGGGGAGAAATTCCAGCAGCAGGTATGGGTGACACATCCTCTTGTTTAGCAGGTGGCAGCCCGGCAACTCCTCATTTTTCCTCTCCTGGTGCTCGGGTTCGCCATTCCAACTGCTTTACTAACAATCTCCCCACCTGGAGAGTCAGCGCCTTTAACCTCCTGTTTCGCCCAGTTTGCAATTTGTGCCTCGATTGAGCTCTCTTTGAAATCCAAGGTCGCTTGGTGCCCTGATAAAGTACAAAAAAAAGCTATAGTTGTTGATTGCTGTGCAGACTGCAAGTCCTCTCATCCTTGCATGGTTCCCACACATACAGAAAGGCATAAAATATTCCATTAAAATCATGCCTTCAAGGGACATCACTCTAAATATTCCCGATGAAGGGATCATTCCTAAGCTCTGTGTTCACCCCCACCCCCAGTGCCCAAGCCTGCTGCCCCAGAACTTTCAAATGGATGTCTTGGGGAAGGTCATTTGCATGCTGGTGGAAGAATGCAGTTCCCCTTGTTTTAAAGAAGGGATTACGGGGACTTTCACTTAAGACTCGAAGGGTTTGACAGAATTGTCAAAACTCCGAGGCGTCAGCTTGGCAAGATGAGCTGTTCAAAGTGACACGTGTGACATCATCCACAGCCCTGCATGGTGTGTCTCCGCGCTGCCTCCCCCTCCGTGTGTTTTGAGTCTCAGAATGGGAGATTAAAGTCTGTGCACGCCTTTCTCACCATCATTTACAGCTGTGGTGCTCACCCGGGGCTGCAAATCCTTCTCCCAGACAAGCCCCGGGAAGTCACAGGGCCACCGTGGTGCTGTCTCCTGGCACGGTGCCCACCGTGGAAACATCTCCATGTCATTTCCTCACGTTCTGTTGGTCACCGCTGTCCCCCTCCCACGGTCTCTCCCCAGGACCTCTTTTCCTGGAGCCCCTTCCTGCGTTTCACTTCTGACTGTAGTCAGTCAGGGCAGCTCAGGGGCGCCTGGCCGTGCTCTGTTCACGTTCACACTGAGGGTGCAGATGGACCCTCTGACTTACAGCTTCTTCCTCCTCGCGTAACTAAGCCGGCAGTGTTGACACTGGAAAATGACACAGAGGATGGTTCCGGTAGGGGAAGCTCCCTGTTTTCAGGTCCAACGCGTCTCTGCTTACATGGGTCAGCTGCTCTTCCCCAAATGTTAAAGGTGTGGAGAGAAATAAGAGCTGCATCCACGCAAACATTATCTCAACCATACGTAGGCTAAACTCGTAGTTTTTCAGAATCAAAACGTGATGATTCGACCTGGTGAGAGAGTAAGAGACAGGGGTTCATAGTTTTGCCGGAAGAGACGTTTCACAGTGGCGTCAGGCAAATGGGCCAACACCCTGGTTCAAAGGGGAGTCCAGCCTGGGAATGGGGAAGGCGCAGTGGCCACTGTTGCGTCCGGCTTGGCCACAGGTTATG
This sequence comes from Grampus griseus, assembly GCF_964374135.1. NCBI lineage: Eukaryota > Metazoa > Chordata > Mammalia > Artiodactyla > Delphinidae > Grampus > Grampus griseus. The sequence goes on along the minus strand of NC_139016.1, from coordinate 4,391,930 downwards.
AGGTCATGCACACAGCTTCTAGTCTCAAGTCTCTTCACGTCCCTAATGCCAAACACACATGTCCAGCAGGTGACTGTCCACTCAACCGCCAGGGAGTTGTTCTCATGTGGCCGCCTCTGGGGAGGTTAGTTCTTTTCACCCTGCTTTGCTGTGGTTTGTTTCCAGGTATAGCTCCGCAGCCATATTCTCTTTGGGGATAGGGAATTTTTCTTGTTCATCTTCGTGACCTTGGACTTGAGCACTGAAAACTACAAGGCACTTCAAACATGCTTGCAGACTCAGTGCACTATTTAAATTGTAAGTTTATCCCAAGGGTACAAAAGTTTCCATGCATGTTTTCAATGACTTTAACTGGACCAATTTCTATCAGCCAGGAGAACCATCGTCAATGCCTAACTAAAATAATGAACATAAACCTGCTTGGATACCACAGTAGTTACTGTAATGCTTCCTTTTTTGACAATTTTGGATGAAAGAGAAGGGGAAGGGGGAAGGAATTACGTCAGGCAAACGGTAGCTCTGTTTCCCCCATCCAGGCATCAGAATCAGAGCATAAATGTGGTACCGCCTTCTGCATATGAAGGGTCATTTCCTGCAGGCACACATCAAAAGCACAGAATAAAATATACACTGCTGCAGGCTCCAATTCCATGTTTATGAGCTTTTTATAGGTTCTCTAATAGAGACGATGCCTAAAGTTTTGCCAAGGTGTGAACAATATTTTATAGCACGTGGGTGTATCCCCCACTATTCTTCAGACGTGAGAGTAGAAACATGAATAGTTGAAACACTTTCTGATGAAAGCCTAGCCTCCCCTGGGCATGAATCACATGCCTTGCCATGTACTGTTAGACACCCTGATACATATTATCCCATTTAATGCTTATAAAACCTGCTAAGGTAGAACTCTTCATCTTTGCAACATGAGGGGGCTGGGACCCAGATCCATGGTCCCAGTGCTAATAAGTGAGGGGATGTCAGGGACAGATTATCCTGCCTCTAAAAACACCTCTGCTAGACTCTGCTCCTCATTTACGGGATGTCCGTCTTTTGTCTTGTCTTTTTTTTTTCTTTTTTTAACCAGATATCCTTTTTGTAAATGTAACGGGTACCATCTTTTTGGCTAATATGCTCCATGAACATGTTTTTCCATAGTCCAGTTTAGTCACTTTTACTTGTCTCTCGTGGCGAACAAATGCTTCCCGGCATCTATAATAGAGACGCATATATTTCCATCTATCTGCATACGGCGATAGGAAACTCCAGCCCATCGGGGGATCGCTTGGAGTAATCTGTCCTCTTGCATAGAGATGAGGACAGATGCTGAGCACCGTCCTGCGATGGCGTGCCCCGGGGAGTCCCCTCTGACCTTCGAGCCGGCCGCCGCCATTCCTCCAGGGTGGGGCTCCCGTGTGCTTGTCGTCCTGGAGGGAGATGTCACATGTCTGCCCCCAAAATAAGCCCTTACCCACCACACCTTCGCTACCTGTATCCACACACTAAAAACCCCCATGTAGCAATGCCGGGAGCCAGGACAGCCAGGTTCCGAGCGTTGCCCTTCACCAGCTGTGTGACTGCATATGCGGTTTTTCCTTCTATCTGGTCTTACTATCCGCCTTTGTAAATGTGGCTCGTTCTCAAGTGGGGTCCTGGGTCCAGCAGCATCAGCATCTCCTGGGAGGTTGTTAGAAACACACGTTATTCCACCCGACCCCCAGCCTACTGAATCAGAGCCTCTGGCGGGGGGCCAGCAGGGAGGGTTTCCACAAGTCCCCTGAATGACTCCCATGCGTGATAATGTCTGACAACCACTCACCTGGACCAGGGCCCAGCAAACTACTGCCCATGTGCCAAATCCACCATAGTCCCGTCTTGTAAATAAAGTTTTATTGGAACACAGCCACAAAAAGAAATACCTCTCAGAGGGCCAGGTGAGGAATCTCTCAACGTAGCCTGAATAAAATGCTTTATCCCAGCATTAAAAAAAAAAAAAAAAATCCACTATGCCCCAAATCCTCTTCTTTCAATTTCAAAATCCACAGAAACAGGGACACAATTTCTCTTGCAAATGCAAGTGAGAAACTCAGACACAGCACCGATGGTGAGACACTGAAAACTAAATTTTGACTTACAGGTAATTCAGTGAGCCATGTCATTGAGGTGGGTGCTTTGATTATCAGGGAAAAGAGTAAGACAGTGGCATCCATGCATGGTCTTATTATGTTGCAATTACCCCACACCTAAGAAAGCAGGCACAGAGCGCCAACGTAGGGGTCACGGAGCTGGGTCCTAAGGGTTATTCTGCCCGCACACCGTTAACCATTGATGGAATGACCTCTCTGAGGAATTAGATGGACAGCAAAACACGTGAAAGCAAACCAGAAACAAACACACACAATGACAATGTCCTTTAGGGATTCTTGAGTGAAAACAGCACTTGAGCATAGCTATACAAAGATGATCTAGGCTGTTCAAGAAAAAACAAATACAGAAAGTTGCCATGGGCCACCTTTCCAGCGGCTCCATCTCACCCTTCATCGCCTAGTGGTCGTCGTCCTCGTGGCCGTCGTCCTCGTGGCCAGTAACTCTCGGCGTTCTCAGAGCCCAGCGCTGTGTCTCCTGGTTTGTGGAGCACGTCCTCATACCCTTTGCCTCCCAACAGAATCCGATATCCGTGTGTCCCAGCCCGTCTCTCTGGAGAACTCCCAAGACTGTACACTCTCCTGCCTAATCAGCATAATCCACTTAGATGCCTCAGGGGAATTTCAGCCTGAAGAAGGCCCCGCCCCACCCCACCCCCACCCCCGCGGGCCTCTCCCTTCTCCCTGGCCATTGCTCCAGCCTGAGCACACACGCATAGATCCAGGACTCATGCTACCTGGGCTTCAGCCAGCACGTGTTTCTCTCTCTCGCTGCTCCCCTCCCGACCTGAAATCTACCGTAAATTCCTGCCTAGGTGACTCTCTAGAGGCCCCCAGTTCGGGGAAGAGGGTGTGGCTGCTGGAAGCTTGGGGAGGGAGACACACATTCGAGAAAAGAACCACAAAGACTGTGGTGATGATTCACGGTCATGCCTCTCTCCCCCCAGCACCTCGTTGCACAGTGAGGGCAGGAAGAAAATCCGCTTTTGCTTCTGCTCTGCCTGTTCCGCGTGGTGAATGCACAGAAAACGCTGGTTGAATTAAATCAGTGGTTCTCGACTGGGGACAGTTTTATCCCCCAGAGGGCATTTATGGAATCTAAAAAATACAACGAACTAGTGAATATCATAAAGAAACAGACTCGTAGATACACAGAACAAAGTAGTCGTTACCCGTGGGCAGGGGAGGAGGGGCAACATAGGGGTAGGAGATTAAGAGGTACAAACTATGGACATTATGTGTAAAATAAATGAGCTACAAGGACATATTGTACAACACGGGGAATGTAGCCAATGTTCCATAATAACTATAAATGGAGTATAATCTTTAAAAATTGTGAATCGCTATATGGTACACTTGTAACTTACATAATATTGTACAGCAACAATACGCCAACTAAATAAAAAGATGCCTATGCCTCTTTACCCAGGTAAAACAGAATGAAAAATAAAATAAAACAAACATCCCACAATGCCCAGGACAGGCCCACATACTAAAGACTTATCTGGGCACCGTTTTTTCCCCATTTAACAGACACCATGAGGTTAGACAGACGGAAACAATGATCCCGTCTTGAAAGGTGGGAAAATTCAGCCGCTGTGAAGTTAAATGTCTTTTCTAAGACCTCAACGAAAAACACAGCACACAGCCATGTCTGCCGATTCCAGATTTGCACTCCCTTCCCTGGAGCCTTCCAGCGGGGAGAGAACTTCAGTCAGATGGATAAACTCCAAGCAAAAAGGGCCCCCATACTGTGAGGAAGCATCAGATTGTCTGAATTTGCCCTGATTACCAGCCGTGGTCTGTATACACACGTGTGTGCAGCCTCCCTGGTGTGTGCATGTGACCATTTCCTGCAGCTCACAGCGTTCTTGACACTCCTCTGGGTGTCATTAATTCTGGAGCCTTTGGGATCACGTCGTTTCAGACAATTCTCTAACATCAAAATAATCAATGAAGAAATACGAATTACAATATTGAAATAATGAACGCATTCCCCCGAATTAATTCTCGCAGATATCATTAAGATGGCCCAAAAGAAAGAAAGTCAGTCTTGTCTCCCTCTAAGCCATGGCTCCGCGAGGAGGTGTGAAGGGTTGTGCAATTATCTGGTCGATTGATCGGTGGAGACTGTTCATCTATGGATCTCAGACGCCCCAGCCTATTTCTCTTATCTCCTAGCATGTAAATCCCTAAGCAGCGTAAACCAGGATCGTACCGTCTCCTTGGCCAGTGAAGACATGCGTCAAACTCGGACAAATGTAAATCTTGTATCAGAATTTTAGGAATTATCCTGTTGCTAAGAGAGAAATTCGGCATGAGGTTGGATTCCCCTAAGGCAGTCTTCCAAAGAGGGCCACCACTTTGTCCTCCTGTGGTCCCTCACCTGCCTTTCTTCCCATGCTCCCCTTGGCTGACATGAAGGGATGATGAGGTGGGCGGCGTGCTGTCCTTTTTGCCTAAAAACCGAAAAATGCATTTCATCTTTGTTTTGTCTTTGCCTCCATTTTCCACTTCGTTTCTGTAAGGATCCCCCCTGCAAGAGGACATAACAGATGTCTCGCCGCCTGTCCCCTCCTCCAGTCTCGGTTTCCCCACGAGTGAAGTGGGGAGCATAGTCCTTTGTCCAGCTGGCATTCTGAGGCCCCTTTTACACAGGAGGGAAGTCAGGTGCCGTGAGGCTGGAGTGTCTCACGTCAGCTCGGAGGCTGGAGGAGGGTGGTCTATCCGCTCGCGCTCTCTGAGGCGCAGTCTCCTGCCTGTACAGCGTGTACCGTCGTTGGCCTCCGTCCTGTGATCACAGTGGGGGCCGGAGGGCTTTTGTATAGTAAAGGGAAGACGTGAAGCACAGACCAATGGCTGTGCTTGTCGAGCGCAGTACTACCAGGGAAGTAAACATACGCAAACACGCCTGCGGACAGTCCTGCTTGAGCCGCTCATTCCTGATCTGTTCGTCGTCAGAGTCTGAGGACAAGGAAGTAGTGCATCCGTGCCACCCAGTGTTGCCCTCACCCCCCCTTAACACGCTCCACTTGCTCCCATGTCTTTTTCCTTCTTATGCCATGCCCTCTCCCCAGTGGCCACCAAATCGCTGCTTTCCCCTCACTTTGAAATCAGATCACCACCAGGAAACACACAGCACCAGCTACTAACGGGGTGTAATTAATTGCGGCCGCAGAAAAGAGCTTCTGCGTATGTGAAATTACTTACGAAGAGGTGCACGCCAACCTACAGCAGGAGGTGATTCAGACCAGGGTGTCTTCTGTTGTCGAAAAGAGACCCTCTGGGGGGACTCAGGATGCCAATGCCCAGAAGAGAATGAATTAGTTCTTATGGAGAAAGTCGCCTGTCATAATGCGCAAGGCACTGGATGGGCTACCACATCTCTCTTCTTTCTTGGCAAAGTAAATAAACAACTTAAATAAACAATGACACTTCCCACCCATCAGCATGTCCTTTTTTTCCTTCTTCCCCCCCGACCCCGTCCTTCCCAAGACCCCGCCTTGTCCCGACCAGCAGTAATTACTTCTGTATCTGTGAAGGCAGCAACATATTTCCTTTGGTTAATGACGACGTTTCTTTGCATTGGTTCCCGTAGAGGAGTGTGGGCTGGGACATCGTCTTCTGGGACTGGGACAGTCTTCTGGGAGACATCGTCTTCTGGGACTGAGACAGTCTTCTGGGAGACACCAGTTTCGACCACGTAACAGAGGGCTGTCTTTTGAAGCCCTTGGCCTAGGTGGTATCTGGGCCCAAAGGCAGTGTGTACATGTAGGGCTTTTTGTGGAGGACGGTGACCAGGAAGGAAAGGACATCGTGTGGGCATCTCACACACTTTCCTTTCTCAGCAAGTGCAGAGAGGAATTATGTGAAATTCAGCTCCTTGTACTCATTCCCTGGGGCCTCAGCAAACAAGGCTCGCGTCCTGGGGTCAAACAGCAGGTCTGCGCTGGCTCTGTCTGCCTCTCGACCTCCCCCTCCGTCAGCTCCCAGCCGGAAGGCAGGGGCCATGTGGAAGTGGCTGCCGGGAGCATGCTTCCCCTGCCACGCCCCACGGGGGTTCCTGGCAAAGACCGACAGGGCACAGAGGGAGAGATGCCAGGGCAAGCGCGCCTTGTGACTTTAGGCAGGTCTGGGTCGTTAATGGAAAGGGACCCAGGGCCTTGCTCAGAAGCCCGCGTAATTGACCACCAGAGCCGCCTGAGCGATGAGCATCGATCAGCCACACTTAGAGGCGGGCTTGCCGTCACTGTCATGTGCGGCCTCATTAGCAGAGGCCTGCTTGCTGAATTAGGTAGAATTTAGTGCCACTGAAATTAATGTGATGCTGTCTGAGCATCCTTTACCTAATAGTGGAAAATCAAGTTGAAGTGGTAGGAAACAGCACTCCCATTGAGAGCGGAAACATTTCAGAGGAGAAAAGAAGGAAACTTTTTAAAGTTTGCAGGGGAGAGGCCGACAAACAAATACTTTCTGTTTCTAATTACGGCTCAGAGCCAATTTTTACATATATTAACCAAATTTACCTGAAAGAGCTAATGTTAGGGACTGTTAGTTATGGTGGCTGTTTTCTTTTATTTTTCCTCTAATGAGGATTAAGACTTTTCTCCCATTAGATAAAGATAGTAGGGAATACAGATTTACCATGATTTGCTAGCATCGGAAAATCTAATAAATGGAAGTTTGTCATTTAACCCTTTGAGAGGCAGAGTGGGGAGGATTGTTTCGAAGTTCTGACTTAGACTAGAATCAGAGAGAAGAGAGTTTAATCAACTGTCTGGCTGTTACAGACGCCAGACGTGTTTTTGCATCTGCAATATGTATAGAATATACTACCTCTTACTGAATTCCAGTTTTTCAGTGGAGCAACTTTTTAATTAAGTAGCTCCCCTCTGTTAGGATTTCAGAGACTTTACCAAAAAAAAACCCCAAAAAACCCCCCAAAAAACCCCTAGTCTTCTGTATAGCACTCTTCAAATAGGTATCCATTTCATCTTTCTTGAGAAACTAATTAAGAAATAGTTATTCCTAAAATCATATTAATGAATGGACTATAAATAATTTGTGGATCATAGTTTTAAAGCCCAATTCTTAAAAATCTTTGATGGAATAAAAATAACGATTTTTTAAAAAATCAACATATGTTCAATTTCTATTTCTGTCTTCCCAAGACATTTTGAGAAATGAAATACATAGCGTCTTACCCTGTTTATTCCAAGGCTTCTTTGATAGCAAAATATACTATTCATCTTTTGGTTTAGTAATGTGTTTGAACATAAAGAAATAAAGACCTTAAAAAATCTTCAACGGTGTCTTGAATATCAAGAGGTCATTGATCTTAAAATACCTTATCTATTTTGCAAGTTTAGCCAAGTGTGTTATGAATTTTTTCTAAAAGACTTAGGTCTATTCGAACCACTAAAACTATCACCTCATGAGTCTACACTTCCTCTAAGTCCCTTAGGTAAATAAGAATGAAATGTCATAGTAAAGAATCATCATGGTGAACTGAAAATCTGTTATAGGAACAAGAGTAAAGTTTTACAGTTAACCACATAACACGTCTCTGGGTCATCTGTTTTACATCTTATTTTAGCCACATAAACTGGTCACTTGGAGATTGCTCCATAATCATACTGACATGCTTTATTTTTTAAATGCTTGCATGGCATTTTATTGAATGGGTATACCGTAATTTTCTTCACCATTATTCTATTGGTGGACATTTTAAATTACTTCCAAACTTGTATTGCTATGAATAATCATGCAATAAATATTCTTGTCATATCCCATGGGCCAGAAACAAACTGTTTAATAACTATTGCTTTAAAATATGATTTCATATCTGTGAGGAAAATCATAAAATATGATTTTCATATCTTCCATTTCATTTTCCCCCTTAATTAACTTTCTTTTCCTGAATCTTACTGGCTTTTTTGCATGTTTTCCCCCCTCTTGTGAATCTTAGAATCAGCTTGTCTAATTCAGACAAAATTTGATTACTTTATCTTTTTCTCAAGTGTGAATGTGGACATGTGAGAATAATGAAAAAATAAAGTATCCACTGTTACTGCCATTTGGAAAGATTCTGCATTGTAATACATTGGCTCTAATATCTGCAAGCGTGGGGTTACACCAACTGATGAATTGTGCACACATGACGAGTACAGTAGTCTCACCGTCAATGTCATTGACACCAGTTTCACTGACCACCAACGTCAACTAATGTGTGAAGTACTGAATACTTCTCATCTAAGCCATAGTCTTGTTACTGAACCAGACTTGTGTCCGCTCGCCCGCGTGCAGTAAAGCCAATCTCCTGACACCAGGTCGTGGTGAAGGCAAGTGCCGTGTTTACTGCAGGCACCAGCCAAGGAGTCAGGTAGTTGGTGTTTAAAAGGCCCAAGCTCTCCTGATGGCTTTCAGGAAAAGGTTTTTAAAGGCAGGGTGAGGGAGGGGGGTCGTGGGCTGTGTGATCAGCTGGTGGACACTCTTCTGATTGGTTGGTGGTGAGGTCATCGGGAGTCAGCATCATCAACCTTTTGGTTCCAGCTGGTCTGGGGTCTGTGTCCTGGTGGGCAGCACGCAGGTAACTTCTTCCACCTGGTGGGGCTTTCAGTTTCTGCAAAACAGCTCAAAGGACGTGGCTCAGAATATGATCTGTAACCCTGAGGAAGAAGTAAAGGTCCTTGACTTTGTTTAGTGGCTAAACTATTATTATTTTCTCTAGCTTGACTGTTTTCCTTTGCTTCTTCATTTTCTCACTTCTCTGATTAAATTTGCTCTTTGGAACTCAGAGAAGGCCTCAGAGACTAAAGCTTTTCTACAAACAAGGGTTGGGAGACACAAGGGGTCGTCTGTCCCCAAGAAGGCCCCAAAGGGTCCTACTTGGTTTCAGTCTCAGTATTTTTATCTTGTTCCTAACGTAGAGGATGGTGTTGGTGATTATATCACTTAGTTATCTACCGCAGTGTCACAAAGCAACGCAAAGTGGAGTGGCTTACAGTAACACGTGTTCATTTTCTCACAGTCTCTGTGGCTCAGTAACCTTGGAGTGGCTGAGCTCGTTATTTCTATATCAGGGTGTCTGATGATGTCAGCTGGGAATACACTGATTTGCATGGCTGTTGGCTGGAGGTCACAGTTCCTTACTGTCTGCTAGGAGAAGGTTTCAGATCCTTGACATGCTGCCTTCCCCATGGGGCTGCCTGAGTGTCCTTACATAGCAGCTGCTGGCTTTCTTCAGCATGAGTGAACCAAGACAGAGAGCAAGACAGAAACCATAATGCACTTTATGACCTTGGGAATCAGGCACCATCACTGTATGAACAGTAGTGTCCTATTGGTCAAACAAGCCCACTGTGAAACAGTGCAGGGAAGATGTATATAAGGGTGTGAAAAGCAGAGGCAGAGATCATTGTGGGCTGTGTAGAGCAGCTAACAGCCGCTTGAAGAACTGACACTTTGAGTTCTCACTCAGGAGCCAAAGACAGATGAGTTTTAATCAAATTTTCAGTTGCATACAGTCTAGTGAATTCCTTTTATAATTTGGTCTCATCACCAATATGTTGAATTTATTGTGTATGATGACCACCATGAAGAAGGTGGTCACTCAGATAACCTTTAGGGAGACTCTAACTGCAGTCTCTTAATTTATCAAGTTCTTTTTCCTTTATTTTTAGCATAATTCTTTTAACATTTCAACAATTTAATTTTTTTCCTCCTCCATAGTTAATTCCTCATTTAGGTTGAAAATTATTTCCCTAAACCAACAGAGTTCAAATTGTTTCTCTCAAAAGCACCAGAGATTATACCATCTGCTATGTACCTGACAGAGCTACACGGTGGACATTTGCAAAAATCTGGAGGAATACGTCCTTTACACTAGTCACATCTCACCCATTTATAAGATCTCTGCTTTGTTCCAGAAAGCTCAGATGAGGTGAATAACTTTGGAATGATTGAGTGATATGGCTTCCTGTCCTAATTTCTCTCTCTCTCTATCTCTGTCTCTGTCTCTCTCTGTCTCTCTCTCTCTCTTTCTCTCTGTCTTATTTGGTCTTTGATTACAAACATACACATATCAGTACAGAATCTAGAAAGACTTGGGTGCTCCAGTGATTCTGCCAGATGTAAAGTACAAAATATAACGTGTTTTAAAGTGAATTCTTTACTCAATTCTGTATGCCCGAAGTAGGAGAGTTGAGCTAATAGATTGGTGGAAACTAACTGGGTAGAAAAATTAAAAACAATTTGGTGGAGGAAACACTTTAGTGTGTTTTACCATTTTGTCCAGGAAACTTTGGATCTTTCTTTTTATTCGTTCTTTTCCATCCATAACTTGATCTCTCTTAAGTAATAACTTTAGTCCAAAATATCAGTCATAACAAAGGGACTTGCTGAAAGTTACTGCTCATCAACACACATACGTGCATGCGTGCACACACGCTCTCTGAACCTAATTAAAGCAAACTGCCATCAATTTCCATCCCTTAGGCATCTCTAATGATATAAAAAGTGTCACAGTTGATAGACAATAATAGCCTTCCATTCAGGGCTTCTTATGGTCTACGAAGCTGGCACTCACACAATGAATAAGACATTGACTTGGGATTGCTAATGATATTGAATCACTGAGCTTCACTTCTTTTCAGAGAGGTTATAGTAGCAATTAACTTCATAATTCAGGTGGTCAAGATGACTCACTGTTGAAAGCCCCTAAGATGTCTGAACATCAATTTTCTTTTAGGACTGTACTGGAAAGCTCGAAAGCAGCAGTTAAACCTGCTGTTGGGAATAGTAAAGCTCTAATGTTGAGGAAGGAGACCGACCCATGGGGAGTTTCTCACCCCATTTTTCATGGGGACTGAAGAGTCATTATGTCTCAGTTTTTGATGTATTCTAGGCTCTATTATACCTTTACATAATTTTCTTATTCAATAAGTCACATTAAAAAGGTGTGGGGAGACAATTCATCTGGGATCTCTTGCATTTCTGCATCAACTGCAAGCAGAGGTACTGACGGCCTTTATTCTGAGCTATCTTTTCGAGGATGTGTTACCAAACACAAGTTTGTGTGCCAGTGAGGCCAAGCAAACCAAATGTTGCAGTTTGGAGCAGAGAAAGGTTTATTGCAGGGCCAAGCAAGGAGAACGGGTAGCTCGTGCTCAAAACCCCCAACTCCATGATGGTTTTGGGGGAAAAGTTTTTATCTGCAAAATTTGGGGTGAGGGCTGCAGGGCATGTGACCTTCCTCTGATTGGTTGGTGGTGAGGTAACAGGGCAGTGTTCCAGGAATCTTGTTCTCAACCTAAAGTTGCCATCCTCCACCTGGGTGGGAGCTTTAGTTCTTGCAGAAGAACTCAAAGATATTGTTACGTATATTCCTTGAGGAGGAACCAGGACCTGTCCCAAGGCTGTGCTGTTGTGTCTTGACTGCTCCTCTCTTGTTTCTGCATCCCCTCCCTCCCCTGATTAGTAACTGTTTGAACCTGCCCTTTGGAACTCAGGGAGATCTAGGAGGCTGAAACCTTTATCCTGAAAATAAGAAATGGGGGACAGGAAAAGGTTTTTGTGCCCAGGAGCCCCACAGGGTCCTGCTCAGATGTTAGTATAGCTAACAGCTTTGGAAGATAGACAGGGTCTTCCTCTAAAGCAAATGTCAGGTTTGCTTTATTTATTGCTTATTACACTCCCCATTTAATAAAGACAATGTCTTCCTCTGTTGTTACAATCAGACAGGTGTACGGCCTATTATCAGTGTTCTGGCCTATTAGCACATTCCCTAAGCACAGGGTCCCTCTCCCGTCACACAATCCACTGTGTGTGCAGGCATCAGCCAGCCCTCTGCATGTTTCCTGTGGGGACCAGCACGAACGCTGCTACTCTGCTTCCTGCTGTCACTGTGAGAACAGACAATCTTTTGCCTCTGACCCAGGAGTCTCTTGTCTTCTGCCATCATCTGTGAAGCTCTGGTAGGCTGGCTAGTTGGAATGGAACCACACTAACATCTGAGGTCCTTCACCATTCTTAACAAAGGACTCCAGCTGAAGAACAGGGAGAAATACAATGATGTGAATCCTATATGAATATAAATATGCCCTTTAAGCCACAGCTTCTGTAGAACCTCTAGCAGCTAGGTTCTTCCCTGCTGGGACTCATAACCTCATATTTCATACTTTTTTCTTTCGGTGCTGGTCAAGCCCCCAAGTTCCTGGTGAGGCGGTGGACGGTAGGGATGCTAACAGCGAGTGCAGTAGATACAAGTAGGTCAGGGGAAGGAGAGAAGCTACCTACACTCTGGGGTCACATGGTATCCAACAGTATTTTTAAGGTCCGGCCAATTTCGCTTTCTTTCTAACCAGTACTGATGTGTCTGGGGTTTAAGGCTTCCCAAGTCCATCATTCTCTGCTAATTAGTCTGATATTACTCCTAACAATCTCTACTGTCCAGCCTGGCCACAGTCCAAGTGGGCATCTAAGCAGCAAGTGGCCCTTTCTCTAGGGGGTGGTCCTTCACAGCAGCGATGCAGACGAGAAGAACAGGTAGGGTGACATGGATATAAAACTACATCCTTCATCGCTCAGCCTTGCTGGGCTCATCTGTGTCTCGCTTCCAGCTGTGCTTTCCCTGCCACAACGTGCTCACACTGCAGACTGAGTGATCTGGGCGAACCCTCCAGCAGCCTCTCATTCCACCCTGTACACAAGGCAAACTCGTTCTCAAGACCCCAGGGCTCCACGTGGCCCCCCCTACCCTGCCCACCTCTTGAGCCGGCTGCCTTTCTACCTCCCTGGCTCAGTAGCCTCCGACCTTACCATCCTTTCTTCTTTTCTGCTGACAAACACGACTGCCTTCCCCAGGCTCTGCTTCCACCTGGTGCCTCTCCTCATGAAGACAGTTTAGGTGTCCTCTCTCCAGGGAAGCCTTCCCTGACCGCTTGTCCAGAAGTGTTTCTCTATCTGCCAACTTAGCGTCATTCTTAGTCTCCTCACCCGTATGACTCATTCCATTTCTATGTTTCACACTCCCTCTCACACTAAACACAGGTGATGTAAATTATTTTGTTCATGTACCTGTTGGTTTGTTGGTTGCTTGTTCCTGCTATAGTGACTAGGCTTCCTAAGAGCAACTTTATCTGTCCTGCCCCCTCCCCAGCACTTAGAACACAGAGTTGGTGCTCACTGAGTATTTGTAGAATGAAGGTTTAATTCTTTGCCTATGAAGTAGGATAAGTAAACATTTGAGGCTACATATAAACTAGTTTTGTTTGTTTCTTTTTCTCTCATAAGCACAAGCTTTAGGAACAAAACCAGAGTGGCCAAAGTGTAGAAAACATTAGTCTGCTTCAAGATTTATAAATGTAACTTTTCCCAAGCTTTTGGCAATAACTACAGAAAATCTGCTTGAGTCCAATGATTAAAATGAAAGCAAACAACTGACCAGTAAGTATATAATAAGTTCAAGTATCAAAGAAAATTAGTCGTGAGAAGAAAGTCATTGATGACCATACTGTTCCGTTCTCGGCAAATAAGAAATAATGATGTTCCAAGTCTTACTCTCAGGTTATTATGCTATAAACATGAGAAAATTGTGTAAAAGAGTTTCAGGGAAAAATAATCGCCTACAGTTACATGAAGGATTGCATAGCAGAGGACAAATAATTTTCCCTCCACCCTTCTGAGTTCTTTTCTGAGACCCCTGTAATAAAAGACAGCTTAATGAGAGAGAAACACACAGAAGTTCGTTTCCTGTCTGGCTCATGTCCACATGGGGGATACGCAGGGGCAAATGGGCAGCTCCCCCAGGCAGCTTTTGGGGAAGGCGAGGTGGGACATGAGCCTCTTTGGGGAGAGTCAGTGGGTTTTAGGAGAGATGATGGGGCGTTGGAAGGATGGATGGGAGGGGGGACTGTTTGTGATGAAGTGTGTCTGGGTGTGGTGTGGACCACACCTCAGTGTCTGCATCTCTCCTCTCTATGCTGCAGACGTATATAACTATGTCTCTAGACTCCTGTCCTGTGCTGGGAGTCAAGCCTGCCAGGTTGATGACACTCCCATGAGGGGACTGATGACACCTGGGTTCCTTTGGGAGGATCTGTCTTTAGGAGATAAAGGGGGGTTTAGAGAAAGCTTCTCCCTGCATTTGCTACTTTCCAAGTGCTTGTAGCCTAAAATCATCAATATACCAAAGTGGCGTATTTTGGGATGGTACGTCCTGAACCCCTGCTGGTACATTTGCGGGCAGCACATCCTGAACCCCTACACTCACATCTTGGGGTGGCACGTTCTGCTCCCCTTTGGTTGCATCATTTGGATTGGATTCAGCCCTAGTTCCACAGCATCTTAGAAAATAATAATATTCCACAGCACAAAAAGCAAAACCGAATATGACAGTAACAGATCACGAAATGGGGACATTCTCTGCAACCACGAGACATACTTTGTTTCTTTCCCAGCTCTCTAACTAAACAGTTTGCCCCTCGATACATTTTGCTAGGTGATCTGTGCCAATGCTCACAGCTACCAGTATGAGACACGGAGGTGCTTCAGTTTATATCTAGACACCAGCCCAAGGTCGAAAGGCCACATGTTCATTTGAGGCCAGAGCAAGGAGTTGTACGTTCTCTTGTCATAATTCACGTTGCATTTTGTTTTAGGCTATTCAGGATTCTGACGACATGTTGGCGGATTCATGGGTAGTCGAGCGCCCACCACATCATTTCTGAGCTCTGTCTACTGAGAGGAAGTCATATAAACCAGGTAAGCTGTACAAAAATTAACCAGTGACATGGTGATGGACCATTGTCGTCATCTTCCAGTGTGAATCTGTGACAGAGAGAGAGAGATGGGATGGGATGGAAACAGAGAGTCTGTTGGAAGTGCAGGACACAGGACAGAGGAGGAAGTTGAGAAAAACATGGGTTTTAAAAGGAATATAACAGGTTTCCGCTGACTTAACGAGATGTAGGAGGTGGTGGTAGAATGTTTTCTAAGATGCTTAGGAACGAGTCCCAGCAGTAAGATGGATGTGAGTGAATGCAGGCTCCAGAAGAAAGCAGCAGTAAAGGTGCACAGGTGGGCAGGTGAGGGATGCCCAGCGTTTAGTGGATTGGATGCTCTAACCTGGTGTCCAGAAGCCTGCACACTCCTGTCCTGCTTGGAAGGCTATAAGGTGCAGGTGCTCGAAGTGGCAAAGAATGTTTGAAATATTTAAAATCAGAGCTAGGTCTTCTGACAGCAGGACTCCCCAGGAAGGTGGGTGCTGTTTCAGACAAAAGGAACCAGAGTCTGTACACAGTAACAGGAAGTATTCACCCAGACCGTGTCTTATTCTTTTCTTTCCTTTTGTTTCTTTCATTAGTTCTTCCCTTGTTTCTTTCTCTTTTCTTTCTTTCGAGCACCTGCTGGGAATTTCACTCAGAGAAGCCATACAGCTTCTTATAGTGTGTCTTGTACAGATGTACTATTCTCGACGTGGGAATCACCCTATTAATAAATAAATGCCTTGTATGTTTCTCCGCTGAATGTCTGTTTCTGCATCAAGTCTCTTAAAACTCCAAGACTGAGGCCCTGAGCACGTCTCTTCTACTGTCATGTCCCAGGGGCCAAGCGTTTTGTTGGGCACATAGTAGATGATTAATAAATAGTTATTGAAGAAGGCAGTGAAAAGTGAAACGGGCTTGAGTTGACTCAACTAGTCTCCTGTGCCATAAATGTTACAGGGTTTTAGAAAAGGAGGGGGCAGGGCAGTGCGTATTCATGGAGGTGGTTGGATCTGGTTGAGACCTTAAAGGAGGGATGAGATTTCTAGAGAAAGAATCTGGACATCCCCAGAGGACAGTGAACCAGGCATGTCCGGTTCCATGTGATGGGAGTGAAAGAGAAAGAGTCCCATTAACTTGAAAGAGAGACGTGTACGGTGGGTAAGAAAGCAGAGCTATACGGACGCCTGGCCGTAGACCCGCGTCTGTTTATCATAGATGCTGCTGCCGTTTTGTCGCTACATAGAAAACATCTTCCTTACAAAGCTGCTGGGATTTTTTTCTTTGCTGGTAGGGGCAGGAAAAGGAAGGAGTGATGGAACCATACTGAGATGCAAGCATTTGACCTATTAATCATTTCTTGTTCCAAGTTAATAAATTGAGGGAAAACTAACTTAAAACTCAGGTTTGCAACATTTAGGAATGAAAGTGAACTTTTTTTGACAATCAAGTTACCTAATGATTACGGTTCCATGGGAAGACGTATCCGACCTACGAGCTGTGTGTAAGAGGGGAACACCATCCTGGGCGATAATGCAATGAAGGTGCAAGACGTGTCGATTTCTATGAAAATGAAAAACGTTAGAAAAGAAAATATGATTTGAAGAGGAAGGTTCAAATATCGAAATGGAAAATCCCTTGGAAACGCATCTCTGGGTAGGAAGGAAATTAGCTAATGCATTTTCTTACCCATATGTAAAGCATTTGCAGAATGGAGGAATCTTAAAAGCAAAATAAAACCACAGGTAACGCAGCATTGTTCGATTTACTAATTTAAGCAGGTGCCTATGGGGAAAAGGCTGTCTCTAAAATTAGGTAATAGTGACTGTAAGAGGAAAAACCCTTCTGAGTTATCACCAGTTGACTCAGATCAAACCAGAAGTAATGAATTACTCTCTGAAAAGACGTGCAAATTGGTGGAAGAAAGGATGCTCGTAGCCATGGCATGCGTCTCTGAGACGGGGTTTACATGTCGTAGCTGGTGGCAGTCATGTAAAATATAATGTCGTGCATTCTATGTTGCATGATTGCCACCAACAATGACATTTAAGAGACCTGGGGCCCTGGTGAGTGTCTGCGGAAGACTCGGTGAAACCATCGCCCTGGGTTACAGTTGTGCCTCTGAGTCTTGCCTTCAATTCTTTCCCTGACTCTGTGTCTGTGCATCTCACCCATCCTTGCATCTCTGTGTGGTGTGGGCTCACAAAGATGTTCTCTGATACTCTTGGTATTGTCAGACACGAGAGGCATGTGCACCCAGGTGGCACACTCAGCTCGTTTTCACTCTGCGCTTTGCAGACATGAAGCACTGACCTGACATACACGTTGTTCCCAGAAGTCAGGGTAACTGGGACAGCGTGGGGACAGAAAATGCATCGAGTAGGACTTTGACAGCCCACCGGGAGGCAAGTCTGTATTATTGTCGATGAGGAAATAACGGCCTGCAGTCAGACTCCAACTAAAGATGGAGCAGGCGGAATTTGTAGGACAACTAAAGAGCACAGGTGGTTCCTTCCCCTGTGGGTCAGACAGCTAATGGTACTGGTGGTGTGGAAGTGGTCCCCTTTCCTTAGAAGCTCCATCGTCTCAGGTCCAGTACATGGTTTTCCTGAGTGGCCCAGGAACAGAATCTAATTCCAGGATGTCAGCCCTGCCTTTGGGGACCGATGTCTGTCTGTAAAATCCAATACTTGCAGCCTTGGGCAGAAGCAGCATAATACACAAATGGCATATGCACCCCTCGCCTGAAGATAAGAAGTATATAGAAAGCCGTGATTGGAAGGGCCCTAAGTACACAGGATCTAGTTGCTCGAAGGTGATTATGTGAATGCATTTGCAAAGCCTCTGCCCGAGGGCACCTGAATTGCCTAAAAGTAGACACACTCCACTCCTGAATCCTAAAGAAAACTGCAGTTATCTCTAATGTTCCATAAATAAGAATCCCATTCATGACTTAAGTGTTCACTAATGGAAACTATCACCACCCACCTCCATCGCCAAATGCCTGCCTGGCGGCTCGGAAGCCTGCACTAATTCCCGGGCTTGGGGAACCCAGAACTCACTGAATCCCTCTTCTCCCGACCTGCTGAGTGTGGGGATGGGCTAGTGATCTATCTGGGGCCCGGGTCGGCTCTCTTTGGAAGAGATGCACATATGCTTTTGAAATGCCCACGGTCGCGAGATCCCTCACAAAGCCACCAGAGTCGAGAGTCAAAGCCAAACAGCGAGGGTCATTTATTGCAGGTTCGAACCTGGGCCCCTGTGCCCTTGTTTCCAAAGGCACTCAGGGAGCCCCCAAAGAGGCCGTTTTAACTCTTTTATACATCGGTACAAACAAGTTCGGGACTTTCCAGTGGTGGGCAGAACAGATTGGCTATCTTATTTAGGGAACATTAATCCTGTATTTTGATTGGTTTAAAACTTATGGGGTAACCAGCAAGCATAGTTACAGAAGCGAGAACGGCTGATTGTGCAAACCAGAGTTTTGTGCAAAACAGGAAATTCAAAACCGGTGCAAACCGGTATTGAGGTCTATTATGGCCCCAGTAGGTAGTTATTTTATTTTTAATTTTTATGTGCTCCTCACTTTATAGCAGGCGAGACATCATGAGAGGTCATCTAATTCGGATAAGGTGAGCTCACGTTTCCTGGTGAGCCAACCGGCTCTCGTATTTTGAAAACACTGGAGAACCTCATTCCACAAAACGTTACTAAACTCAGGTCCGGCCGCTTGCTGCTGCTCCAAAGCCCGTACTCGAGAGACAAGTGTTGGCGGGCAAGGAAAGTCGGCTTCACTCTGGAGACCGGCAGCGTGGGGAGAAGGCAGACTCATGTCCAAAAGCCAACTCCCCCCTGCCGATCAGTGGGCAAGAGCTTTTAAAGGGGAGTTTCAGGGGTGCTCAGGGGGAGGCAGGGAGCCCCATGCAGAAGTGGTACAGTCAGCTCTCACCATCATCTTGAAATTGGTCCTGCGGTGGTCTGACCAGTGTCATCTTGATTGTTTTACGTACAGTTAGTCTTCAGCTCCAGGATCAGTTTGTTCCCATTTCCTTGACACCAGTTCTCAGAGTTGTGGCAGCCTCTGTCATGGCTACAGTCTGGTCATCATGTAGCTAACTTCTCCCACCTGGCGGGGGTTTCAGTATCTACAAAACAGCTCACAGGACGTGGCTCAGAATATGATCTACAGCCCTTGAGGAGGAACTAAGGGCCTTTGACTTTGTCTAATGACTAAACTATTATTATTTTGTCCTCTTTGACTGTTTCCCTTTGCTTCTGCATTTTCTCGCTTCTCTGATTAAATTTATTGTTTGATGAAAGTTTTTCTGTAGACAAGAGGCAGGTGGACGACATGGGGGGGTGGGAGTCTGTCTCGGGAAGGCCCCATAGGGTCCTGCTCAGTTACAATAATACCGAGAACATTTATTAATTATGGTTCTTTCCAGTGACACTTTTCAAGATGACCAGGCTGCTGTTCATGGGCTCCTAGACCAGCTCTTGTGTTTTAGAAGACGGGACACCAGGGAAAGGCCAGTCCTAGGCCAGAGACCATTACCACATACGCTCAGAAATCTACCATGTGTTTAAAAGTGTGCCTGGTGCCCAGGGATGGAGTTGCAGTATTCCAGGCAGGGTTGCACAGAGGAAAAGGGGGAAGGGGTCGGGCACCGGAAAGGCATGGACCTGGCAACAGCTAATACACCTGTGTTCCCAGGACTTACTTGCACATTTGTAACACTCTGTAGAGCCCAAGTTTTCTCTTAGGTGGTGCAGACCTAGTGTGGTTATGGGCTCCACAAAGCTTGTACGGCACATAAGAACAAATAAGCCACTTGCAGAAAGGACTTTTCCTGGGACTTCCCTGGCCGTCCAGTGGTTAGGACTCCGTGCTTCCACTGCAGGGGGCACAGGTTTGATCCCTAGTCGGGGAACTAAGATCCCACATGCTGCTTAGTGGTTTGCCAGGTCCAGGTACTTTTATTTCAGGTAGGGCTCAGCCTGTCCTGGTATCCATCTGTAACCACCCTAGAATAGACTCTGACATGGTAACGTTTGGGGCCAGGTGATTCTTTGCTGCAGACATGCTGTCCTTTGCACTGTAAGATGTTTAGCAGCAGCCCTGGCCTCTGCACTAGGTACCAGTAGCAATCCCCCAAACCTCCAGCCATGTTGAAAACCCCAAATACCCCCATACTTACTAAATACCCCCCACTTAAGAACCAGTTCCCTAGAGGAATTAACTCCCCTGGGACTTTATAATGGAGGCAAAGGAGATAGAGAGGATTATGAAACTCACACCCTAGAGAAAGACATCTGGACAGTTGAAGACATGTAGTTTCTATTCCTGCAACAAATACAGAGGCCTTCTCAGGAATCGGGCAGGCAGCTCAGTCACCTAACTTTTAACCTCGAGAAGGCTCGGAACGGCAGGAACCTTCCCTTCTTTGCTCATGTGTCAATACCTTCCTCTGTCCAAATTGGAAACAAGAGCGTGTGGGGAATGTTGCATTCGGGGTCACCCCAGGAAACCACCACGCGGCACCAGGTCGCGTCAGGATGAGCATAAAACAGGGCCCTGCGATCAGCCTCTTGGGTAGAGATGCGTGTCTCAAAGCCAGATGGGTATCATCTGGACCTGTTGCCATGCGGGCCCGTGAAAGTTCGATGAATCGGTGCTCCTTCCCCAGTAGGTCCTGTGATAATGCTTCCTTCCCTGCTCGTGGGATTTGTGTGTTTGAAGCTTGATGAATGGATATTTCCTCCCAATGGATCATGTTTCACGTGTTCCCTCTCTCCTGCTTGGCTTTTCCTTGTTGCTGTAGTTCTTGGTGCCGTGCGTGTGTGTGTGTGTGTGTGTGTGTGTGTGTGTGCACCCACACATTTAGCCATCTAGCCCATCCTTCTAAGATGAGACACTTGGCTGGATTCATTTGTCATCATTAATCAAGTGAGTCCCAGAACGTACCGCCGAATATTAGGGTGGCGAGTTTTCTTTCCCTTAATGTCAGGGCAGCACTGTGATGACGCCTTCCTTGCCTTGGGTGGGGAAGCGAATGTCATCCACGTGGCGCCCAGACTGGTCCAGGGGCAGCTGAAATGCTTGGGATCTGAGCCGATGTGCTGGTGGGCAGTGTGAGAATGGGGACGCGAGTGAGCTGCAGTGGAGGGTGCTGGAGGCCACCTGCCCGGCAGACGCCGGGGGCTGCAAGATGTGATGCAGACCTGTGCCCCCCACTCCCCGCCATCCCTGTGTGTAGGACCCCAGTAGCCCTTCCTAGCTCCTGGCGCCTCCTGCATGCACCCCGTTCTCAGCAGTGCACTCCCTGCCCGGGGGCCCCTTGAGTCTTTTCCAGGCCGACCCCTAGGGCAGGGCGGGGCGGGAACGTCCTGAGAGCCCTGTGCCTCCGCCGGAGTCCGCCTGGGCCTTTGCTCTCGAGCACAGTGAGCCTCTGCTTTTCTGCCCGCGAAGAGCACAGGTCGCCCTGTGTAGCGTGCTCGCAATGGCCGACATTCCCAACATTCACAAGGAGGGTGGATAATCAATTCCCGAGTCCCACAGAGAGGCCGCTGCAGAGCATGGGAAGAGGGCTGGTCCTAAATGAGCCTGTTGTTGGGCGGCCGCGCTCCCCCGGCCCTGCTCTGTCCCTTCTCAGCGCTGTGCCTAAAAATAGCGAGTAATGAGCGGCGGCCACGAAGCACGCTCTACGGGCGCCTAGTGTGTCTGCATCCTGCCGGAGCCGGCATGCCGCGCTCTGGTTCCAGTGGGTTTTCCAGTTTGGCATTCCAAGACCTAATTCATTTTCTGCCTGGCGCTCCTACACCCTCCATCAGCGCTGGCGACCCCCGCCGTCTGCGTAACAGATGCGGCTTTCTCAGGCTGCAGCCGGTACCAAGTAACTAACGTGAGATCAAGGCTGTAGCCGGCACGCTCTCCCCGCTTTTAAACAAACACCACCGTTTTCATCTAATCCTGCCTTTGTCAGGTCTGTTGGAAATTGGCTTCATTTTCTTTTTCAGTCCTCTCCCCCCACCCCTCTGAGTTTAAAACCAAGCGGGGACTCCGCCGCCGCCTCGGAAGCCTCCCGAGCCGAGGGCTGCTCGCTCTGGGAGGGCTGCCTCCAGCAGGACGGATGCAAATGAGTCTGTGCTCCCGGCTCCTGACACTTAGGCGAGCAGACGCTTCCGAGGGTCTGAATCAAACATCACGTCCCTCCGGGCGAGCCCTGAGTCCCCCGGAGACGCACAGGGGGACGCGGACAGGGTTCGCCTACTGAAATCAAGGCAGCGGGCTGAGCCTTGAGTCCTGGACCAAGGTCCCAGGTAGATCTGCATCCCTTTCTCCTGGTGGCTGACCTTCATCCTAGTCGCGAGGCAGGCGTTCTGTGGCCGATAAAAGGCGTTTTCAGCCTTACCTTTCAAGGCTGCCCACTTAGCAAGTCGCAGCTTCCACACTTTGGGAAGAGCCAGAATTTCAGCGAGAAAAGGGAGCGAAACGACAGATGAGCCCCCTGCTCGATAAGCAGCTCTGTTTCTCGCAGCCCCCTGCCTTTTCGTTTTGGCTCATTGCAGCACCCTGAAAGCTTCTCTTCTGTGCTTCAGAATAGTCTTTTCAAAACGCCTCTTTACTGGGAGAAGTGTTATTCGTGGCATGGGGGATGGGTATCTTCCGGAGCTGTAGTCCGTTATTGCTTACTGCCCCTCTCCGGGTCTAGAAATGTTCCTCGTTTAGAAGGAAAGCCGAGGCTTTTTACAGCCGCGGGTGAAAATGGACACTGTTACCTATTTTCGCTTTGGTCTGAGAGTTTCCATTAAGTAGGGAACCTGCTCTGAAGGTTTAGAAAGGAAACTGCAGTATCAAATATGTTACCCAGCACATCACTGTATCTTTGTGCTGTTTTCTTTGTGTGTTTCTCCGCTACCTCTTCCCCCAAAGGAAACGTCCATCAAGATGCATACAGTGGAAACAGTGTGTCAAGGGCATAGACAGGAGCGGACACCAAACACACGAAGGTTTAACCAAGAACATCAGCTTTTCCTCTTAACGCCCTAGGTCAGGGGGCAAAAAGAGGGAGGGGAAGAAATTATTCATATTTTTGTTATCAGAGAAGTTTGCAGCAGAACTGTGAGTTACTTCTCATACCTGGGATATTTTTTAATGTTCATTGTGCCAAGAGCTTGATTTGGGCTTTTGATTTCACAAAGTGGGAAGGGTATTTACACTTATGATATTTCTACATTTTATGTCACACCGTCAAGAAAAGAAGAGCTTTCCACATTGACTCAACTCTGCAGAGTTCACATATCCTGACAGTAGGCTCCCCAGGTTTGTAGGGCTTATTACTTGGCTGTTTTTTTACCCATCCTTTTTCTTATTTGTGCCTGTTGATCATATAAACCAATGAGAGAGTAAAATTGTATAAAAATGAGAATACAGGCAACATACACACTTTCGGGGGGACTCCAAACCAAATACGGTCATAGAAAAATGAGGCATGTCCTTATCCGTGGCCTTTTTTTTTCTTTTTTTGAGAAATGGAAAATAAAGCCAGAAATGCGCTAATTACAAAATCTAACTGAGGTGAACTGACACCCAGCTATTTAAGGAGTGTGTTCAAATAGGCACGTGTAAAGAGCCGGCCACTTACGAATTCAGAGCAAAGAAAACCACATAGGTCAGGCTTATGAAAGTGTCAGCTCAAAGCAAATGAGGATATTTCCATTGGGGCACCTCTGGGAGGGAACTGTTCAAAGCAGTGAATGTACTTATAAAAACACCTCACACGTTGCGCTGTGCTCTGCGCTTACAAAGTGCTTTCCCCACACGGAGCACCTCTCCTCTGCTGATTCTGAGCAGCTCCCGGGAAGGAGACAGAGTGTGTTTCCCCGCTTCCCATGTGGATAAAGAAATAAGAGGAGAATTTCAATGCCTGGCTCAAGCATCATACATACCGAAGAAACAGAGGGAGACTGGAACAGTCTTAGAGAATAAACGTGACTCTGTATTTATTCCCCCCTGGTTTGGTAGGACAGTCAAGCCAATATTTCCTATATACTCAGCGTAACCAGTAATTCATTTCTTCTTCCTCATTTCATGACGTGTAGGATTTCCATCCACGGGAAGAGCTCATACCCGAAGAAGTACTCAGCTCAGGGTAAGGAGGAAAATGTGCAAACTCTACGATCTGCTCATTATAATTCTAAATGGAACCAAAGGAAATATACAGAGAGGTCGGCAAAGAGTTATTGTCAAGAATATTCACTGAGCGCGATTTATATTGGGGAAAAACTGGGAAAGGCCAAAAGGCCCCCCAGAAGGAATGGTTAAGTGAATCATAGGCTTGTTTTGTGTTAGGATATCATAGATAAAAGTGGGAAGTTATATTTTCACATAATGATCCATGATGTGGGAAAATGGACAAGATGTAGAGTTAGGTGAAAATATTGCAAGTTATGAAATTGTATGTAGGGCATCAGTTGTGAAACCATAGAGTTGCCTTGGGGACTTTCATGAAGCGGGGGCTGACTCTGCCTGCGTGCAGAGCTCCTGATTCAGTAGGTCTGCGGTGGGAACCCAGAATGTGCACTTCTGCCAAGTTCCAAGCTGATGCTCTTGCCACTGGTCCAGGGGCTCCACTGAATTAAACAATTATGTGTTTAGAGGGCTGACAAGGACATATTTGCTTATGGGGCAGAGCTTGTCAACACTGGCTGGCGTTCGGACTCCATGGGGAACTTTTTAAAAATGTCAGTGTCCGGTGGGCGCACGAAGTGGTCCAGCCACTGTCAAAAACAGTTTGGCGTTTCCTCGATGAAAAATGGAATTAGCGCACGACCCTGCAGTTCCTCCCCTAGTCACGTATCCAGAAGAACTGAAAACAGGTGCTCAAACAGATGTACACAAACAGGGCAACTCAGAGTCAGCAAAGGTGAAAACAGCCCGATTGTCTATCAACAGTTTAAGAGATCAGGAAAATGTGGTCTGTGTGTCCCGTGGAACAGTACTCACTGTAAAGGGGTGACACAGGCTACAGCGTGGACAAACCGTGAGAATATTAGGCTAAGGGAAAGAAGCTAGACACAGAAGACCATATTGTGTATCATTCTCCTTACAGGAAATGTTCAGAATAGGCAAGTCCTTCGAGACAGAAAGCAGGTGCTAGCGGCTGAGGGCAGGGGGAATGGAGAGGGACTGCTTAATCTTACAGGATTTCTCTGGGGTGATGAAAATGTTCAGAAACGTCTTAGTGGTGGTGGTTGTACTGCCTTGTGAATGTACTGGAAGCTACTGGATAGTACGTTCGAACGTGGTTAATTGTATGTTATGTGAATTTTATCTCACTTTTAAAAGAATGTCCAGGCAGCAGCGTAGAGCTTCTGATTTCACAGTTCTGGGATGAGCCTTCTTTGAAAGCTTCCCGGTTGATGCCAAGGCGCAGCTGGGATTGACTGAAAACCACTGGCCGGGTGGGGATTCCAACAGCAGTAACTCAGGTAGCCTTGAAGGGGATGAGTGGAGCTTCAGAAGATGAAGGGGCAGCTTCCGCAGGTGGACTCTGCCCCTTTGCTACCCAATGTCTGTATCCCAGCAGTATCCCCCCGCCTGGGAGCTTGTCAGAAATGTAGACCCGGCGGCGCCTCCCCAGACCTCCTGAGTCACGGTCTGACTTTTGGCAAGATCCGCCTGGTTTACTACCCGCTGACGCTCCAGGAGCACGGGAGCGATTGCACGGCCTCTCCAATGGCGCGTTTCATGCGAAGAGTTACGATTCCTTCTCCCGAGACACAGGGTTTCTATCGTCCTAGGGGTTTTAGAAACGCTGCTTGTAAGAAAGTGGGTGAAATTCATATCCTCGGGTATCTCTGAGTCTTCGAGAACCTCCCGCATCTGACTACTCTCCGTGAGCGTTGCACGGTTTGATGTGTATTCCTGTCCCAAACTATTTGGAAAGTGGAACTCCTTTCAAAGGACCACTTTCCGATGCTGACGGATGCTCGTCCTTTTCTATAAGGATAATGGCAGAATTGCTGCTTCAGGACAATTTTGAATCTTTTGGACCTGCTCCATCCAGTAGAACTTCAGAAACCACCCTGAATGTTGTAGAACCACCTTGAATGTTGTAGAACCTGCTCCATCCAGTAGAACTTCAGAAACCACCTTGAATGTTGTAGAACTCCCACCTTGAATGTTGTAGTGACCCTATCTTTCAGTATCCAAAGACACTGAGCGAGAAGCGGTAGATAGAAATGACCACAGACTTCACCGAAATGTGCCGCTTTAAGACAAGAGGGGATGTGGAAGTTGGGGGGGGAGGGGCAGGATTCCTCTACAACGTGGCTTTTCTCATCCTAAGCCAGGAAGACTCCTGTGAAATTTCAGCCCACAGTCAGGCTAAACCGGAAAGGTGAGATTGTCTAGACACACTGGGCATGTGCCTGCAAAATTCTCCTCCTTCCACTCATCACCAGCACCATGGACTTGTCTATCAAATATCCCCAGGTTACAATTGGCCCAACTAATGCCTAAGAAAAAGTTTAATACGTGTCTTTCAAATCCATGCTGAGATGACTCAATTTCTACAAGATAATAAATCTACCCAGACAGGAAAGAAAGCTCATGAACTTGTGGACAAAAACGTCAACAGCCCCCTTTGTCCTATCGACAGACCATTTTCCTCTCTGTAGTTCTCTGAATATCTGATAAATCATACTCAAATTTGTTTTTCTGGCAATGGCTGGAAAGAGCAATGCACTTTTTAACCTGATGCAATGCATTCAAGAAGGTGTGTGGATGCGGACCTCAGAGGGCAAAGATGAGATTGGTTCCAATATTGAAGTGATGGAAAATGATTTTCCTGTGCTGCGTGTCAATCTTTTAATATTAGTTCATAGATGGGATGATGACTCTATCTGTAGCCCTTTAAACCCAAGCTGCCCCTTAGCGTTCACTTCTGCTCAAGATTTCATGAATCGATGACAATAACCATTGTAGAAAAATGAGGACAGTTTTTTTTCCATTTTAATATAGTCAAAAGAATATCCTGGGCTTCCCTGGTGGCGCAGTGGTTGAGAGTCCGCCTGCCGATGCAGGGGACACGGGTTCGTGCCCCGGTCCGGGAAGATCCCACATGCCGCGGAGCGGCTGGGCCCGTGAGCCATGGCCGCTGAGCCTGCGCGTCCGGAGCCTGTGCTCCGCAACGGGAGAGGCCACAACAGTGAGAGGCCAGCGTACCGCAAAAAAAAAGAAGAAGAAGAATATCCAGCCCAGGCCCACATTTCTGAGCTCAGTTAGTTTCCAGAGATTTAACGGTTCCATAAAACAAGTGATTCGCAAACAGTTTGAAGCAACAAGTGAGCAGAAGCAAATAAAATGAGGTGAAATGATGCTCATTGCTACTAGGCTGCAGGCATTGAGGAAAATGTCTTTTAAAAAAAGGCTTTCTAGTGAGAAAATTAACATCTGCGTATTTATTTATTTCCTGGATAGAGGACATATGTGAAGGCATCTTCTGTTCAACATGCCTTTGGTTCTGTGTTCCTAGGAACATGCACAATTTCTCTGTTGAGCTTTCGCAGGGAGCTGCAAACTCTAACCTATGGGCCAAATGCAGACCCCATCTGATTTTGAAAACTTCTTTTGGAACACGGCCATGCTCATTCATTTCCATACTGTCTACGGCTGCTTTCACGCGGCACAGCAGTTGTGCAGTTCTGGCCCTTAACAGAACACTTCTGCATATGAAGTTATTTCTGCATGCACCTCATGATAGGGAGAGTTAAAGTATCAACACTTAAAAGGAAAAAACAAAAACCTATATCCACCTGTGATGGCTAAACATTATTTCTGGATGTGTCTGTGAAGGTACATCCAGATGGGACCAGCATTGAATCGGTACACGGGACAAAGCAGGTGGTCCTCCTCAGGGTGGGTGGGCATCAACCTATCTGCCGCGGACCTGAAAAGAACAAAAAATGGAGGATTGTTGAATTCCCTCTCAGTCTCTCTGGCTGACTGCTGAGCTGGGACACTGGTGTCCTGTCCTTGGGCGGAGATGGACACCATTGCTACCCTGGTTCTCAGGCCTCCACACTCAGACTGAGGCCCTTCCTGGGCCTCTGGCTTGCAGAGGGCAGGTTTTGGCACTTGTCAACCTCCATAACTGTGTCAGTCAATTCCTTATGTAAATGATCTTCAGATAAATAGATAGAAAGATAGATCTACATATAGATACATATCTCCCATCGGTTTTGTTTCTTTCTGTGGAGCACCCTGGCTAATACAAACAGGAATCCATGAAGTCTTCTTAACTCTTGTTGCCCAGTTCTACAAACTTTCATTGAGGACCAACTCTGTGGATGGTGGGGTGAAGATTAGAAAGACAAAGGAAACAACTCTTGCCCTTAAGATGGTCTAATGGCTGAGATGCAAAAGACTATGAACTTAAGTGGAGGGTCAGACATGCCTTGAGAGAGATATTCACAAAGTGTCTCCTTTGGATGATGGATCAAAAAGGTATAAAACCCATAACAGAATAGGGTTGCACAAGGTTTCATCAAGAAGATGTATTTCTGGTAGTCTTCAGAAATGCAATGTGTGAAAAGGAAAGGGCATTCCAGGGTGCAGGACTGAAGGTGGCCAGTGCAGGTGGTGTCAAAGTATCCCAGACAAATGGGTTTCTGGAGCAGAGCACAAGTGTACCACTTCTGAGTGGCATGTTTCCAAGGGGGACCTCCTCAGGTGTCCTCTGTGACGGTTCAGTGCCCCAAGGCTCTGAGCCTGGGATACACAGAAGAGAGGAGTGGGAAATAAGGCAGATGGGACAGAGCTGGGATGGGGGCAGGTGCGACTTCCTGGGTGGAACAATTTCGGACGGCAAAGGAACAAATTTTGGACGGAACAAAGGAACAATTTCGGACGTCGAAGGAACAAATTTCGGACGGAACAAAGGAACAATTTCGGACGGCAAAGCAACAAACTATGTAGAGTGATTTAACTCTTGCATGTGTTAGTGGGCTGGATTGGAAGAGGCAAAGCCTTACTCCTCTGTGGGGGAAATCTTCCATCCCTTGATGGTTTTTGTCATCAGACAATGGGGTGTCACCATCTTTTTCTCATCATGTGACACCTAATGGGAGAAATTTGCTTTCAGGTATAGGTCTTCTGTTCATACCCACCAAGCAGCCTGACACTGCGTATCGTTTGACCAGGTTCTGAGTGATTTAGGAGTTGACGTTCTGTTCTTGATGCAGATGGACACAGCAGGCATCAGCGGTGGCATGAAATATCGCTGGGGGGATGCAGCCCCACCTAAAAGTTGGCAACCTGTCCATCTTCTTCTTTCTTCTTTGCCTATCATAGGACAAAGGCGTTTCTTATAGACTTAAGTTAACTTATGTGGTGGACCGTGCCAGCGTGTGATACGTGTCGACCCCAATAGGTACCGAGAGGTAAGACGTGGGTCCATCACGAAGTCCTGAAAACAAACGTGGCGCACCTGCCTCCATCCTTACCTACCTGTGTGGTCTTGGCAAGTCACCTCACCACTCTGGGCCTCTGGTTTCTAAACTCCAAAACAAGGGGGCAGCAAACTTTTTCTATAATAGGCCAGATGGTAAATGTGTTTGGCTTTTCGGGCCATACAGTCTCTGCATCAACTCAGCTCTGCCTTTGTGGAGACCACAGGTCAGTGAATAGGTGTGGCCAGATTTGGACTAGATCTGTGGACTAGATCTCTCCCAGCCCTTATTAACATCTTGTGATGGCAAATGAACTTATCTACAAAACAGGAACAGACTCACAGACATAGAGAACAGACTTGTTGCCAAGGGGGAGGGGTGTACTGGGAGTTTGGGATGAGCAGATGCAAACTGTTACATATAGAATGGAAACCCAACAAGGTCCTACTGTAGAGCACAGGGAACTATATTCAATATCCTGTGATAAACCATAATGGAAAGGAATATAAGAAAAGAATGTGTATATATGTATAACTGAATCACTTTGCTGAACAGCAGAAATTAACACAACATTGTTAATCAACTATACTTCAATATAATTTACAAAATGAATGAATATCTTGTGATGGGAAGGCAAGGAGAAATTCAGAATTTTCTTGAGCTTTTCATTTCTCATGGGAGAGAGCTCCCTTTGGTCAAGGTAAAAATTTGGCATGGGGGAAACATACAAAATTAAAAGAGAACCCATACAATGGGAAGCAATCGGATTCAGTCACCCCATTCACCTGTGCTTTAAGCTTGTCATTCCCAAGGCAGACTTTGGAAAGGCTTTGGAGATCATTTGCAGAACAGGCTGTGCTTCCAGCATGTCTTCCTTTTGGATCGCCTGGGCTCCATGGGGGCACATGGATCCCAGCAAGTGACTGGAGACTGTTGCTTCCCATCGTTGTTTTCTTGCCACCAAAATTGCTATTTATTTAAGAAGGACTGAGAACCCAGCTGCCGGGCTTCCCTGGAATCCTGTCCGACATACTCAACGAGCCTGTGATTTTTCTATAAAGCAGCTCTCTGAGCAGCAAGAAGATGCTGCAGTGATTACACACCTCTGCAGTTCCCTCAAATACGGGAAAACGTAGACAGTGCAAAAGACAGACTCAAAACACAAGCTATCAGATGAAGCCTTCCTGACAGCATAAACAAGAAGCAAGCAAGAAAGGGGGAAGAAAATCATCCTGGTTTTTGTTTGTCTGTTTGAATCACGGAATTGAAATGGAGGCCCCTGACACCCTGCCTTGTTGCCGTGGGTGTCTCAGTGATGAACAGTCACGGGCTCCCTCCCGCCCACCCCCGTGGATTCATGAGGGGCCAGACAGGAATTGCAGAACCGCCACGTGGTGTGACCTTACCTGTTAAGCTTGTCCTGCCTTCCCTGCCGAAGGTGAGGAGGGCCGTCAGCACGCGGCCGACTGTTTCTCCCACACCTTAATGAGAAAAATTGACCTGCTTACTCTCCAGCTGTCTCCTGTGTGTCTAATCCTAGTAATTTCTGCAAAACTGCCCCCTCCTTACATGTTGAAATCAAGCAGAAGCCCTCAAGGATGGCGTATCTTGGGCAGACGACACGGAATCGGGTTGGAGGAGTGACAGGCTTGTTGGGAAGACCAGTGAGCTTCCACGCACCGGCTTCAAGACCCATCCTGAGGACAGGGCACATGATTCACCCGGCACCCCACGCTCTGTGCTGGTCAACCGTGCCCCTTCCCCCTGCACGCACAAACGTAGTACTTCAGGCTTCTGTGTTTTGCTCTTAGTGCAGCGCAGCCTGTGCTGATTTCTACAGGGTGGCCATTTATCTGGAGCAAGAATAAACATTGCAAATAAAACCCACTGCTTTCCTGTGATGAGCTAGTTTTCTGTACATAAAACTTGTATAATAATGATCTGCCCTTGTGAACTTCCTGTTGAAAAATTATTTACTTTTCAAATATGCATGTGTGTTGGTTAAAGGGAATGCTGTCTATTGGGACGGAAAAAAAAAAAAAAAACCTGAAGAAAAACCAGGATTTCAGATCAACTCCAGCAATCTGGATACGTGATGAATTTTCTGTGATTTCTGGATCTTGCCATTTTTATTTCAAAAATAATTCTTACAGGTCATAATAGCCAGTATCAATGTTCTCAACACTAGGAAGTTATCTATATTTGCTTAATTTCCCCTGCAGCCTTAAGGCAGAAATCATCATTACTACCATTTTGGGGAAGGTACTCAAGACAACACAACCAGTAAGTGGAGAGACCTTTGGAACCAGGCAGAGTGGCTTCAAGGCCCTGTTCTTAAACCCCGTATCACGTTGCATAGAACCTAGGTTTCTCCACCTCGGCACGACTGACATTTAGGGCCCGATGACCCTCTGATGTGGGGCGTCCTTTGCACTGTGTGGTGTGGAACAGCATCCCTGGTCTCCACCCCCCACACGCCAGGAGCACTTGTCCCCCCAGTCGTGACAACCAGCAATGTCTCCAGACACAGCCAGTTATCTCCTGGAGTGGGAGGGGGAAACAGGAGTGCAGCATGGCCCATTTTCGAACCACTAATTTAGGATATGCTTCTTTGAAATCAGAGGGTTATAAACCGAGATGCGTCCAGGGGCCAGGCAGATCCCATACAGAAGGGACCGGGCCCATTGTAACGAGAATGTCAGTTCTGCCTAGTTACCATGCAGCATGGAGAAAGAGAGAGTGCGAACAACACTACCTGCAGGGGTTATCTTTGGCCCATGGGTTGCCGTTTTGTGATTCCAGGAACTACAGCAGGGTTTCTTCACCTTGGCACTACTGAAATTTGGGACCGGGTGGGTCTTTGTGTTGGCCTGGGTGAGTGGGCAGGGGAGCTGTTCTGTGTACTGTAGAATGTTTAGCTGCAGCCGTGCTCTCAACCCCCCAGATTCCAGTACCACCCCCTCACAGTTCTGACAACACAAAACAGGTCCAAACCCTGCCCAGTGTCCCCAGAGAGGACAAAATTGCCCGGACGGAGAACCCCCTGGGATGAACCACATGAAACGGCCAACGCTTAGTTATTTCTGATGTGCAGAAGTGCAGATTTCATGTGGTCCCATCTCATACTCTCAGCAGTGCCCTAAGCTTGCCTGATAAGTTAGTTTCTCAGGTGGGATGGAGCGGGGACAGGTCACATATAAGGGGAAGAGGACACGTGGGAAACCTGTTCAAACCCAGAAACTCCGGTGAGTGCAGCGCTCTCCAAGGCAACCCTGATTCTGGCCAGACTAAAATGAGAACCACCTGGTTTATGGACTTTGCCATCACGGGGTTTCGAAGCACATGTACAGAAGAACCGTCCACAGAGAAGCATGAAGGTGGACCTTGATGGGGCCTCAAAGCAGTTTCTTAAAGGCTTAAACCGACAGAACTTGAACCGCCTTTTCCCCTCCCCACCACGATGTCCACTCCATCATGACAGAGATCTTCAAGCACATGTGACTCTCTCATTCCTGATGCACCTCTGGGTTGGGCTGTGGGCGCTGGTTCCGAGTCCATCTGTGCTTCGTGGCCGAGCGTGAAATGACCGTGGGTTGTATTCCAGTGTGGACAAAGGGCACCTGTGACTAAGGGTGAAGGGGCATTGTCCTAAGTCCTCATTAGGACCAAGGTGAGTGCATTAAAATGCATCGTTATTCCCATCCAGCCGTGCAGTCCACATTCAGCACCGACTAATGAGGAAAATAAAACAGAAAGCGGTTCCCCTTTCTGTTTCTGTGAAGTCTTCCTTCAGGACAATGCGGGGCCTTGTTAATGAGCTCATTCCATAATAAAGCGAAGATATGGACAAATGTCAGCGTGCCTCTGGAGCAGCGCTTTCGCCGGCAGATGCATGTCACACAGTAATGGCACTGGTTCGCGCTTGTTAACAATGAACCCACACGTGTCCCTGTTGACTGGATTCTTTATGTGACATTAGCCTGGCTACGCTAAATAACGACCCCACAGCCTTGCGATGCTGGGTCATGTGAGTACGGTTTCCTAGTTTTAAATGTAACCTCGTTATGGAAAATAAAGTCAGTGAAGAAAAAGTCTCACACTCCTGATAAAGGTTTGATGTATTGTTACAGTTTTTAAAGCAATATATACCATCTAAGTGAACATAACTTGCACGTTCTTCCATCTCATTAAAGGCTCTTTTGTTGCTAAGTTGACAGTAGCTTTACTCTTTTTATTTTAATTATAAACATTTTATTTTGACACAGTTATAGACCTAGCATTGTAAGAAATGAAAGAGACATCACATGTACGATGGACCCAGTTTCCTGCAATAGTATAATTTTGCAAACCTGTGGTACACCGGGCAGTTGATAGAATCAAGATGTTCGATATTTCCATCACCACAGGGCTGCCTCATGTTATCCTTTGATACCCACACCTACTCCCCTCCTGCCCCCACCCTCTCCTTAACCCCTGGAAACCACTAATTTAGTCTCCATTTCTTCAGTACTGTCATTTAAGGAATATTATGTAGATAGAATCATGACCTTTGGAATTGGCTTTTTTTCATTCAGCATATAATTCTCTGGATATTCGTCAGGTTGTCCTGTGTATCAGTAATTTGCTGTCTTTTTAGTTCTGAATACTATTCCAAATTTGTATCCATTCACCCACTGAAGTAAATCTAACTTGTTTCTCTTTTTGATTATGACAGATAGAGCTGCTTTAAACATTTGTGTATAGATTTTTATGCGAACATGAGTCTTCATTTCTCTGGGATAAATGCCCAGGAGTGAAATTGCTAGGTTCTATGTTAGTTCCATGGTCAATTATTTAAGAAACTGTCACACTGTTTTCCAGAGTGGCTTTACAATTTTATATCCACACCGGCAATGTATGAGGGATTCATTTTCTCTGCATCATTGCCAGCATTTGCTCTGGTCAATATTTTTTTTATTTTACCCATTTTGATAGGCGTAGAGTGATAGCTCATTGTAGTTTTAATTTGCAGTTTCTCTAATAGCTAATAATGTTGAACATCTTTTCATATTCTTATTTGCCACCTGTATGTCTTCTTCAGTGAAATGTCTCTTTATGTCTTTTGTCCATATTCTAACTGGACTGTGCTTTTCCACTGTTGTGTTTTGAAGGTTCTTTGTATATTCTAGACACAAGTTTTTTGTCAGGTATATGGTTTGCAAGTATTTTCTCCCACTCTATAGTTTGTTTTTTCATCCTCCTAACAGAGCCAATGTTTTAAATTTTGATGAAGATCAATTATTTATTATATGAATTATGCTTTTGGTGTCAGGTCTTAGAACAGTTTTATTTCTTCCTTTCTGATCTATATGTCTTTTATTTTCTTACTGCGCTGACTCGAACTTCCAGCACTTTGTTGAATAAAAGTTGTGAACCTGGGCATCTTTGCCTTCTTCCCTGTTTTAAGTGAAAACATTCAGCTTTTCACCTTTACGTATACTGTAGCTTCTTTTTATACAGTTGAGAATGTTTCCCTCTATTTCTACTTTTTTCCGAGTATTTTTTTTTAAGGCCTCATTAGGTTTTAATGCAAAACTGCATCCACAATCATTCTAGAAAGGGCAGGTTCCTCAAATTCAACATGTAGTCAGAGAAGGGAATCCAGGAAAATGAGGGAGTGCGAAGCTCTCTTCCGAAGCCCAGCCACGTGACAAAGCCAGAGGCATCTCCAAAGCCACAGATGTGCCAGAAAACCAGGTGAAGAAGGGCTGCTGCAGCTTGAAAAAGTAACTTCACCACCTTAATACCTGGGTCCTCTGAGAGCTGTCTGTGCGATAGATGAAATTGCCTTCGGTTTCTGACAATGAGGGAGATACCAATTCCTCCTCAAATTCATTGGAACTAAAAGATCCTGAATGGTTTCTCTGCCTTGTCTTTCCCATCATGGCAGCATTTGTGACCATGACGTGTCTCAAAGAGTCGTTAAGGTAACGATTCAACAAGCTGCTCTTGTATTTTGGGGGCGATACGTAGTCCTCATTGGCCCGTGACTCTGGCCTCACTCCAGCTTTTATGACTGAGCTCTCACTTTTAATCACAGGATGGTGGACTGGATTATTATAGCCTTCTTCATTCATGGGGTTTCGTGGAGGATTTTCTCCATCTTCAGAACATGAGTCATCACTGCTTACACTCAGCCACTCAGCGTTTCCTTGAACATACTTATTGTACAACTTTATTCTTAAGGCCCACCTTAAATCTGGCTGTTGAACAGTATTCTTAAGCTGACGTCTTGCATTAGCAAACCAATTTGACACCTGCACTAGCGTCATCTGCGAGCCGAGCGCCAGGAGAATCTTCTCCATCTTCGTGGGGTACGGATTGTCGCGGTGCTTGTGCAGCCACAGCTTGAGGGGCCGCACCATGTCCTGCAGGGCCTGCCGCTTGTGCCTCACCTTCCCGCCATTCTGCTGGGCCCCGGTCCTCCGGTGTCTCAGGCCCAGGTTGTCCTTGAGGGGCGTGCCGTCCGTAATGCCCACCTCGGGGAGAGCATGCGTACTGTCCAGAATGCCACCGTAGGGCCTGCCGCCCCACTCCCGCTCCGGAACCCCGTGGTCCTCAAAAAGCACGGCGCTGCTGAGCTTGTTGAAGATGATGGTGTTCATGGCGTGCGCAGGCAGGGCCGCGTGGTGCGGCCGCAGTGCCTTGGGGCCGGGCTGCCGGGAGCTCCGCAGGGCTCGGGTTCCTCCTCTTAGCCCCGGCCACCCAGCCCCCAAAGAATCTCAGCCTTTTCAGAGTATTTAACATGAATGGATATCAATCTTTGCCTTTTAATGGGAATATTTAGACCATTTACATTTAATATAATTTTTTATATGTTAGGGCTAAATTATGCTACCTTTTTGTTACCTCTGTTTTTCATTTTTCTATATTATTTTTTCTGCCTTCCCGTGGATTGCTTGAATGTTATTTGGAATCCCATTTTGGTTTATCTATAGCGTTTTTAGAGTATCTCTCTATATAATTTTTCAGTGGTTTTTCCAGGTATTATATTACAAATTCATAACTATCACAGTATACTGATGTCACCATTTACCAGTTTTAGTGAACTGTAGAAGTCTTATCTCTCTTTCCCTTCACCCATTTATATTATAATTATATTGTGCATTTTTTCATCAAACACGTAGAACCACATGAGACAATGTTCTAATTTTTGCTTCAACCCTCAAGTGTAATTTAGAAAACTCAAAAGGGGAAGATAAGCATCCAAATTTTTGCATATTGTTGTTTTTCCTCCGTGATGTTCCAGTATTTCTTCTTTTATCATTTCCCTTCTATTTAGAAAATTTCTGTAGCACTTTAGTGTAGGTTTGCTGTGGATGTATTCTCTTAGATATTCTTCATCTGAGAATGTCTTAATTTCCCTTTCATTCCTGAAGGATTTTTCAGCATCCAAAAGATATTGTGCCACTTCCAAGTGGTCTCCGTGGCTTCTGATGAGAAATCTGCTGTCTTTGAATTTTTCCCCCTGTAGGTAAGGTGTTGTTTTTTGTGGCTGCTTTCAAGATTTTTCTTTGTGTTTGGCTTTCAGGAGTTTATTAAGATGTATCTTGGCATGGATTTTGGGGGGGTTATCCTCTTTGGTATTCATTCAGCTTCTTGAATTTGTAGCTTTACATCTCTTGTCAAACTAGAGAAGCTTTCGGCCATTATTTCTTCAAGGTTTTTTCAGCCTCACCCTCTGTCTCTTGTCCTTCAGGGACTGTGTCCATTATGTTGTCTCTAATTGGGAGATACAGCTCACAGAGTATGCACAAAGAGGGATTCTGGTATCTCTTGGCTACATTTGTGTGAATCTTCTATGTTCCTTATACATAAAATATTTTGCTATCTGACCTTAGTTTTCTCTTACTAATTCTTTAAAGCTTTCACAGATTGGATCAATTACTAATTATTTCAGATCACTTTTGGGCAAAAAACTTACAAGGTCCTAAAAATATCCATTAAGGATTTTTATTGTCATATAAATCTGCAATATATTTGGGGAAAATGGGCATAATTAAAATGTTTATATTTTAAATCCTGGAACATGCTCTTTTGTCTGTTTCTACAAGTCTAATTTTATATTCCTTAGTAAAGTTTTATGATTTTCTAGATAGCTTTTACTTATTTCTTATTAAGTTTATTTCTAGATTTTGTTTGTGTGTTTTGCTGTTGGGGTGGGGCCTTTTCAGGTAATATCTTAAAATTAGTTTGTTTTTTTTTATACATAGGAAAACTTGTTTTATTGTTATTTATATTGTATTTAGCCATTTTATGGAAACTGTAATTAATGCTAGTTGTTTTTCAATAGTATTTAGTCTCTTTTAGAATATTTCTCTTACATTTCCTGCTTCCTGCCACAGATTCCCAAATTTTCAGCACAAAACAGATTAAAGCATATTCTGAAAGACGGGTGATAAACACAGTTGCCCATGGTCAATAATTTTGGCAAAAGCCTCATTTTAATTCCTCACTTGCTGATTCACAATTCACCATATCATATTAAAGGCTTTGGGAAGTCTTGCTTTAAACAGCCTTGTTTAACCCTGCTTAATCCGATGATTTCCATTTACAAGTCACACACATCAAAAACCCATTGAAAATGCATAGAAATCCTGCATAAATTGAATTTAGAAGAGAAGCATCTATTATCTTAAAATATAGAAAGGTCTCTCAAATCCATACAAAAACAGTGAACTCCCCGTTAGAAAAATGGGCAACTAACGGGAATAAGACCAATGGCTGATACACTGTTTCCCCCCCGTGAAATTAACAACCCAAACCGTGATGGTATCCAGCCTTGCCTTTGTTTCAGACGCTCTGTGGATAGAGTGGAAACGTCTGCTGTGCACTGAAATTTGAATTCTTTATAATTGCTTATAATTCTAGCCGCCCAGCCCACGATGGGGAACCATCTGCCTTGCATTCTGCTCCGTGAGCAGTTCGCCTCATCAGTCTGTCTGTTCCGTTGCCGTAGCAGGGATCTCTCTGTGGTTACTGCCCTACTTTCTGATGCCTGCGTCGTTTGACTGCCTGTTTTACTGGCCAAAGTGTCTTGTGTGTAAAGGTGAAAGTTTTGCTGCACTCCGTGTGCGTGCAACAGGTGGATGGGGATCATTTTCTAGCTACCAACTACCAGCAACAGGAGAAAGCGTTGAAAGGATTCTAGAGAGAGGAAGACACCAGCCAATAATTTCCTAGTTCTGCAGTGGTTGGAGATGATAAACCTCCACGTAAGGAAACACCATGGTGCCAGTTCAGAGCTGCCGTTTCTTGTAAGCATCCTTGGCATGAAACAGGAGGTACTCTCTCTGCCTTTCTGGAGGACAGAAATCAAGAGGTATAAAAATATCCATGACCTTTGATCCATAATTAATTACCCAGAAAAATATTCAGAGACGTCCACCATAATTTAAGTCAAGAAAATTCACAACAGTGTTCCCTGAAATAGCAAGGAAAAATTCCACAGTGCTCAATAATAAGGAACATTTCATTACAAAAGATGTAAATATGATAAAACATATGAATTACGATATATGCAGAGGTTATGTAATTATGTAGCTCAGGGGTCAGTGAACCTTTTCTGTAAGAAGCCAAATAGTAAATACTTCAGGCTTTAAGGATCATACAGTCTCCATCACAGTTACTCAACTGCCCTTATGGGGCAAAAGCCATCATAGTCAACGTGGAAAGGGATGGGCAGGCCGTGTTCCAATACAATTTCATTTATAGACACTGAAATCTGAATTTCTTATCCTTTTCATGTGTTGTGAAATATCATTTTTATTTTTTCAGCTATTTAATTTCAAGGTAAAAACCACTCTTAGCTTGTGAACTGCACAAAAAACATGCTGGTCAATATTCTCTTGGGTTTCAGTTTGTTCTCCCCTTAAATAAAATCATGTTTTCAAATGCAATTTTACATGAGAAAACACTCACAACATAATATCAATTGGAAAACAGGTAGGATCTAAAACCATTTTTAGAATAATAAAAAGGACTTGAAAGAAATACCCAAAAATATTAAAATGCTTTTCTCTGTAGGGTGGCCTTTGAATGATTTTTATTCCCTTTGTACGCTTTTCTGTTTTTGCTAAATGCTTTACAATGAGTGAGCATTATTCTTGTAATAAGTAACGTTACTTTGAAAAATGTTCTTCTAAAAATTATTCTCAAGCTGGTTCTTTCTCCTGGCATTTTAAGGATTCATTTTCCATATTTTGAAATTTATTTCCTTTCTCCATCATTTGTTTTCTTCTATCAGGGATGTTTGTCATCTATTTTGAGGACATCCTTCATTCATTTCCTTACTCATTCTTTTCCTGTTTTCCCCTCTCTCTCCCAACAATCTTTCTCAGGTATGACATTTTTCAAAGTTCTATTCTGAGCCCAATGGGGAAAAATATTAAACATATTCATTATATTGGAACTATGCTTTCCAACACCACTGATTTAATTTTAACATTTTAGGGACCAAGAGATTCCTCAATGTTGTGACCATGATGTTTTCAACAGAAAATTTAACCATGTCAAAAATGGTTAAAAATTGATTTCTCCTTAACGTGCACTGACCCCTGTAAAGTTCGTTGGGCCAGGATTCCCTTGTCTGAGGGGGAGGAAGAATGGCTTTAAGTAGCTTCCCTTCTTTGCTGTGTGGCCTTCCTCTATTCCAAATCCATCTGCATCTCAATCCTGCTCCCCTAGGAGAAGTCCTCTTAGAATATTTTTAACATCCAATCAGAATATAGACCCACAGGGCTTCCCTGGCGGTGCAGTGGTTGAGAGTCCGCCTGCCGATGCAGGGGACACGGGTTCGTGCCCTGGTCTGGGAAGATCCCACATGCCGTGGAGCGGCTGGGCCCGTGACCCATGGCCGCTGAGCCTGTGCATCCGGAGCCTGTGCTCTGCAACGGGAGAGGCCATGACAGTGAGAGGCCCGCGTACCACAAAAAAAAAAAAAAAAAAAAAAGAATATAGACTCGCAGTCCAGGCAGGTGTCCCTGGGACATTCAGAAGTTATCTAGTCAAGTGGCATAGCTAGTTGTTTCCGTGGCAAATGTTTCCTGAGGACCTGCTTTGCAGCAGACACTGTTCCAAGGACTGGAAATGCAGGGATGCACTCCTGGGCATATATCTGGACAATCCTCTAATTCAAAAAGTTACATGCGTCCCTGTGTTCATAGCAGCACTGTTTACAATAGCCAAGACATGCATGCAACCTAAATGTCCGTCAACAGATGAATGGATAAAGAAGATGTGGTACATATCCACAATGGAATATTACTTAGCCATAAAAAAGAACGAAATAATGCCATTTGCAGCAACACAGGTGGACCTAGAGATTGTCATACTGAGCGAAGGAAGTCAGCAAGACAAATACCATGTGATGTCACATATATGTGGAATTTAAAATATGATACAAATGAATCTATCTATGAAACAGAAACAGACTCATGGACATAGAAAAGAGACTTGTGGTTGCCAAGGGGGAGGGGCTTGGGAGAGGGATGGAGTGGGAGATTGGGATCAGCAAATGTAAGCTTTTTTTTTTTTAACACCTTTATTGGAGTATAATTGCTTTACAATGGTGTGTTAGTTTCTGCTTTACAACAAAATGAATCAGTTATATATATACATATATTCCCATATCTCTTCCCTCTTGCATCTCCCTCCCTCCCACCATCCCTATCCCACCCCTCCAGGCGGTCACAAAGCACCAAGCTGATCTCCCTGTGCTATGCGGCTGCTTCCCACTAGCTATCTACCTTACGTTTGGCAGTATATATATGTCCATGCCTCTCTCTCGCCTTGTCGCAGCTTACCCTTCCCCCTCCCCATATCCTCAAGTCCATTATCTAGTAGGTCTGTGTCTTTATTCCTGTCTTACCCCTAGGTTCTTCATGACATTTTTTTTCTTAAATTCTATATATGTGTGTTAGCATACGGTATTTGTCTCTCTCTTTCTGACTTACTTCACTCTATATGACAGACTCTAGGTCCATCCACCTCATTACAAATAGCTCAATTTCGTTTCTTTTTATGGCTGAGTAATATTCCATTGTATATATGTGCCACATCTTCTTTATCCATTCATCCGATGATGGGCACTTAGGTTGTTTTCATCTCCGGGCTACTGTAAATAGAGCTGCAATGAACATTGTGGTACATGACTCTTTTTGAATTTCGGTTTTCTCAGGGTATATGCCCAGTAGTGGGATTGCTGGGTCGTATGGTAGTTCTGTTTGTAGTTTTTTAAGGAACCTCCATACTGTTCTCCACAGTGGCTGTATCAATTAGATGTAAGCTTTTATCTATAAGATGGGTGAACAACAAGGTCCTACTGTAGAGCACAGGGAGTATACTCAATATCCTGTGATAAACCGTCATGGACAAGAATATATTTTTAAAAAGAATGTATATGTGTATAACTGAAGCACTTTCTGTACAACAGAAATTAAACACAACGTTATAAATGAACTATACCTCAATTAAAATATGATACAAATGAAATCTATATCTATCTATCTTCTAAATCTATCTATCTTCTTTTTAATCTTCAATTAAAAAGAAAAGAAAGAAAGAAATGCAGGGATGGGGGAGATGGACAAGGCAGCTGCCCTGTGCAATCACACCCTCTGCTACAACCTCCAGGGACCTATAATCAAGAGAAGCTCAGGCTTCATTGCACTGTCAGCATTAAGAGTTGAGGTGCGGCCATAAACGAAGGAAATAGGGTATGTTCATGATGGTGCCAGAAAACCATGTCAAGAAGGTTGCAAATGAGGAGGGATGCTGGGAGTCCAGGCTTTTGGTGGAGCCAGATAATGGCTACACAGTTTGCGTGTTGCTTGTTAAGAAAACCATGCATTGTAGGTCCCCACAGAGGGGCTCAGCCCCTTGTCTTTTACGCCATGGTAGGGGAGAGGGCGCGAAGAAGGAAGGGATAGGGCCCTGCAGGAATAATGCACAAGTTCAACCCCTATCACATGCTTGGACTTCCTATGAACTTTACAAGAACTATCTCACTGAACTGTCGAAAGAAGCATGGGGTGTCAGCACTGATTTTACACCATCTGTATTAATCACGGTTCGGAGAGAGAGACATTTGTTATAGCAATTGGCTCATGCAGTTATGGTAACCAAGAAGTCCCATGATCTCTGCAAGCTGGAGAACCAGGTGCCATGGCATGAGTGTTTGTGTCCTCCCCAAATTCCTATGCAGAAATCCTAATCCCCGGTGTGATGGTATTAGGAGGTGCGGCCTTTGGGCAGTGCTGAGGTAATGAGGGTGGATCCCCCATGAATGGGATTAGCATCCTTATAAAAGTGACCCCAGAGATTTCCCTCACCCCTTCCACCAGGCAGGGCACAGCAAGGACACACAGGCTATAAACTA
Organism: Grampus griseus; assembly: GCF_964374135.1. NCBI lineage: Eukaryota > Metazoa > Chordata > Mammalia > Artiodactyla > Delphinidae > Grampus > Grampus griseus. The sequence goes on along the minus strand of NC_139016.1, from coordinate 4,349,154 downwards.
GGAAGAGGCCCCTCACCACAGCTCACCCATGCCGGCATGGTCTTGATCTTGAACTTCCCAGAGCTGTGAGAGAGACGTTCTTCTTGTTCGTAAGCCACCCAGTTTGTGCCAATCCGTTGCAGCAGCCTGAACTGAGGCACCAGGAAAGCCAGTGTCGTCATTCAGTCCGAGTCCCAAGGCCTGAGAAACAGACGTGAGAGTTCCTGAGGGCAAGAGTAAGAGGATGTCCGGGCTCAAGCAGAGCGAGGGAAGTTGCCCTCCCTCTGCCTTTGTGTCCTATTCGTGTCCTCAGTGGATTGGATGAGGCCCACCCACGTTGGGGAGGGCCATCTGCTTTAATCAGTCTAATCTCTTCTAAACACCCTCACAGGCACGCCCGAAAGCAATGTCTCACCAGCCCTCTGGAATCCCTTAGCCCAGTCAAGGTGATACATAAAATGAACACCGTTCTTGAAATGAAAGCGCCAAGTCCTGGAAAGAAAGACTAACTTACCCTCGGTCACACAGCTGGTTGGCAGTGGGACCAGGACCCAGTTCTACTGTGGCTGTTGTCATCCACGCCATATAAGAACTTGATACTCCACGACTTTACAATGTGCGTCAAACCCTTCCTCAACCCCATGGCTCCTTTCAGATATATTTAAGTCCCATCGGTTAATGATCTTCCGTCATTACTCTGTGCCCAGTGTGAACTGTACTCATGCTTCTTTTTGCGATGCTGAAATGTCCTTTTTAAAAAGGAATGCCCCACAGGTAGTAGAATCTCTGTGCTAAAAATAAGGGAGAACAACTGTAAGAAAAGCAGAGTAAGAACATCATTTTGCCCATGAAGTGCGCCTGCCTCAAGGGAAAACCTTACATGACTTTGAAAACAGGGACTGGTTTCCAACCCACGGCTTTGCAGAAAGGGTCTTTCCTGACTTTGCCTCGGTATAAGTTTAGAGTGATCCAGGAGTCAACATGGAACCCACGGTCATCTGAATGTAGGACTTCCCCCAGGCTGCAAGTGGGATGGGCTTTGTCTCTGCCAAAGTAGATTCTTGGGACTCCCATGCTCAGGATTTAGCAAGGTCTACAGTTTAACAGGAAGGATGTGTCCGCTGGAGTCTTGGCAAACTGGTCATGTCAGATCTACCTCATTCAAGGGCTGAGGGTTCCTCTTCAAGTCAGCGTGAACCCACGAGACACCACCTTTCTTACCTTCCTTCCTAGCACTTATGGGTCTTCAGGACGACTAAAACCACAGGGGGATGATGTTGGGCAGAACCTCCAGGACTCAGAAGAAACACAGTCACTTCGTCACACTCGACCCAGGGACTGGCTGACAGACGGGAGTGGAATACACTTACTTCCAGTGGGTAGCAGGAAGCACAGATGAGCAAGTTTGACTGTTCTCTCTGCCAAGATAGAAAAGTTCCTTGACATGGAACCCGTCTGGCTGGTGCTCTGAAAACACTTCGTAGGAATGTCACATGGCCTGGCAGTTAGATCCACCAACCTCCAGTAATTCCCCTAAAACACGTAAATGAATATCAGTAAACAGTATGCAGCAACACAAAAGGATCAAGGAGACGGGAGCTTCTGCCAACACCACACTGTGTTTCTGGCCACTTCCTTCTGAATGGACGACCAGGGTGCTATTGTGGACGTCAAGGGCATGCAGGCCGCTCGGCAAGAAGTGCCCCACGTTGCCATGGCAACACGGGAATCATCCACAACGCCACGGAACTTGCGGGCAGCACTGTTGTCAACAAAGCAGTGAAGGCCACTTGGTACGCCAACAGTAGTCGTGTGTGTGCATTTTGCATATTAAGCTCTCTTGGAGCTGAGGGGAGTGTCTGGAAGCGTATGAAAGGAATTGATCAGAAAAAAAAGAGAAAAGCAAAAGACAGAATCACCTAGGGACTTAAATGTCAACACACTCCATGCTGGTGGGTCTCAGCTGGGCACAGTTGTATCCTCAGGGGACATCTGGCAATGTCTGGAGTCATTTTTGGTCATCACACCTGGAGAGAGGGCAGAGGAGGTGCTAGCAGCTGTTACCGGTGGGTAAGTGTTGCTAGCCCTCTTATACAGGAAACCTCCCTACAAAAAAAGAATTATCTGGTCCCAAACGTCAACAGTGCCGAAGTTGAAAACCCATGTTCTATGCAGAGAAGAGCATTTTGTGAGAACCAACTATATAATAAGTCTGATCTGTTAGAATCTATTCCCTATGAATTCATGGCATCATGGTGAAAACAAAAGAGTTTGGGCTGGGGGAAAAAAATGTAAGGAAATAAATAAAAAATAAAAGAAAGAAATAATAAAAAATAAAATAAAAAATATTTTTTATTAAATATAAAATAAAAAAGAAAAACTAAAAGAAAACATTGCATTGATGTTAACTCCCAGTACGTACATAGGGCTTCTGAAACATATCGTTAGACTCATGACATGGGAAACCCCCAAATCTGGAATCAACCCAATGACACAGCTCACGAGAGAACGAGCGGATCTTTGGCTCCAGTCAGTTGATATGTGTGTCTGTAAAATTACCCTCCAGAGTCAGGGAGGACGTGTGTGTCGGAGCTTCTGTCTGAGTAGGACACTCGCAGACAAGAGCAAGGCTCACATCCCGTGTCATCTGTCCTCGGAGTAGCAGCTGTGAACGCCTTTTTCAGGACAGAGCCCGCTGCTTGGAGTCACTGTATGATGCTTCCCTTTGGGGCCGGCCGCTTGAGCTACGATTGCAACAACCCTGCGGCTTGACTCATCCGTAGCTCTTTCCTCACTGCAGTTCGCGTCCGTGTCATACTGCCGGATGCAGCATTTCATCATGCCTCTGCCACGCGCCCCATAGGTACCTGCGTGGTGCAGCTTCCCAGCAACTTTGCCCAGAGCCGCTGTCGTCATCTGGCTACCGTCTCATCCAGCCTTGGTCTGACCCAGAGCCAGTGGCTTCCTGAGGGCTCAGCTTCCATCCATGGAGACGGACACGCCTCTAGAATTTTGGTCGTGAGTCTCCCTTCGCTCTGTGGGAATTGATTCACAACGTGGTAGAAAATCCATGGCAGGTCTTTGTCTCACTCTCCCACGGCACATCATGTCATTTCACCTCGACTGTATGAAGGATGCGTTCCGAAATGTCAGCCATGGCTGCTAGCCAAGCAAACGATGAGCTCGTTTGCAGTGTTTGCTGTTGTCTCATGACTAACCGAGGTGGCTTGACACTGAGTTTTTTCAAGACAGGTGTTTCTCTGAGAGCTTAGTGTGTGGTCTTGGCCATCTTTAAATTGACACAATTATTTACTAAAGCCGTTCCTGTGAAAACGTGCCTCTCAGTAAATCCGTCTCAGCACCAGAGAAAACAGCTCTTAATTATCCACAAAGAGTCTCTCCTAGAACGTAAAAAAGGTATCCATCTTGGGAATTGACAGCTTCTCATCTAACTGAGACAACTCAATGGTGGAAGTGTTGGATGTCATGGGAGAGGGATTAAATTGGGTCAAAGGCTGGTACATGGAACTCAGAAAAGAAAGTCATATGACCTCACTTGTTCCAGACAGGTCCTGTCGAAGTGAGAGAGTGTCATGGACGTATATACACTACCAAATGTAAAATAGATAGCTCGTGGGAAGCAGCCGCATAGCACAGGGAGATCAGCTCGGTGCTTTGTGACCACCTAGAGGGGTGGGATAGGGAGGGTGGGAGGGAGATGCAAGAGGGAGGAGATGTGGGGATATATGTATACGTATAGCTGATTCACTTTGTTATACAGCAGAAACTAACCCACCATTGCAGAGCAATTATACTCCAATAAAGATGTTAAAAAAGAAAGTAAAAAAACAAACAAAAAAACAGGTCCTGCCTTTCATCAGGTCAGAACTTACTGCTTACTGAAATTTAAAATTTATAATTTGGGGATTAATAGGCATACGTGCATCAGCTGACATTGTTTTCCTGCCGAATGACATGAATCCCTATTGTTCATTCAAATGGATGTGTCTCATTTTGAAGGTCTGCCATTTCCTGTATAACCTTGTTCAGCCTTTGGAACTCATACATCAAAATAAAATAGCTGGACTACCCTGGTGGCGCAGTGGTTGAGAGTCTGCCTGCCGATGCAGGGACACGGATTCGTGTCCCGGTCCAGGAAGATCCCACATGCTGCAGAGCAGCTGGGCCCGTGAGCCATGGCCGCTGAGCCTGCGCGTCCGGAGCCTGTGCTCCGCAACGGGAGAGGCCACAGCAGTGAGAGGCCCGCGTAACAAAAAAATAAAAATAAATAAAATAAAATAAAAGAGCTATAACCCATTGCATCTCTTGCACAGGCACTTATCACACTCATCATTTCTCCTCGAGTTTTCTTCCAGGAAAAATAGTTCATCTCCCTTGCTGAGGAGTTTTGGGCTCATCTGTATATCTACTCTCTGACTGGTCCAGGTTAGCCTTGCTGCCCAACCCGCCCTCCCACTTACCATGGAAAGTGTATTCCCTTCTGTTAGGTTCTGCTCCCAAGCCTGTCAGTTCCTGTAATCCACATTTGTCTGTTTCCTCTGCCCCATAATTTCTTCAGCCCTGGCTAAAATCACCATCTTGCTTCTCTGCCTCTAACTGCAGAGCGTTCTGGGGACTTGGTATCGTACCACTCTATTTACCTCTAACTCACAAGGACCCCCATGCCATCAGCAATCCTCACAGATCTATGTCCTTTTTGGTGTCTTGCCAAGTAGTGGTTCCAAATCCGCCTCTCTTTGCTCCGGGGACTCAGGCCCTCGTCGTCCCTCTACCTTCCTCTGAGTAGAATGTACTCCCTACTTCCGAGAGAACGTAGGATGTGTTGGGATGACCTTGCCCTGTGCTTTGCTGCTATCCCTTGTCCTTGTCTTTATCCTACAACCTGCAACTGTTCCCACGTTAACTTCTTCCCTCTGCTCTCATGGATGAATCTCCTTTGGTGACGTAGTTTAAGTAGAGGGATAAAGAAAAACCTGCATGCGAGGTTGTGAAGAAGGGGAGGTTAGGAGATGGGAAGATGAAGTATAGATTACCCTACTGGGACTCTGGACAGAAAAGAAAGAATGTAGCAGCTAGACAGGGTATAAGATATACAGTTGATGCTTGACCATAGTTCTCATTTTCTAAACCTCTCATGAGGCTGCAGAAACAGCAGTCACACTTCTGCTTAAGTGCTCAGCTAAATTCTTCCTGCCGTAAAAATATCTTGCATAATTTATAGGTTTTTCACACTTAAAATATCACTTATACAAACATGGGGATTTCTGAGATAAAAGCAAGAGGAAATACCCATCTAAGCATGGCTGATAATGGGCTTTATATATCTGGCATCTCTTAAAGGGAGATGAAAGGTTGCCCTTCTATCTTGAAAAATGATAGGCCCTCCAAAAGATTCTCCTTAGCTAATGAGAATTTTGGCTTCATGCTATTTTCTTTTCTTTTTTTTTTTTTTAAGGACGTATTCAGTGTTTTCATTGCTAAAGCATTGATGAACAGACTGTTTACTAAATAAATTCATAGAATGGAGAGCTGGAGGAGATAATTATGAAAACATGACTAGGGACCAGAATATTCCTCCATCGACAGCTACCATGGTTTCTTTATTGGATACCAGAGACTTTGCAAAGGGCTTGGCAGAGTGAGTCACGAACAGAAATGATGAAGAACGCCAGACACGGGTTCTGATTTCTTCCTTTTCTTTCAGCGTGTGAAGGACACCGCACGCCTCCTTGAGGTCTTTACGCTATCTTGGCACCGTTGCAATTGTGTCACTCACCTAGAAGCTCCACAGGGCGTCGCTGACTGTGGCAACTGTTCAGACACGATCTCTGCGTCCCCTTCCAGTCTCTCGGTTCAAGTGGTTCCTGGGTTAATTACCAAACCACAACTGATTTAAACAATTGTGCCTGGGGTGCCTACAGTGCATCTTATCGTTGGGATGGAAACCTCCCATGATTTCCATGACACTTCTAATGTAATTGTTTCTTTGACGGAAACACAAAACCCCACCATTTCCAGCAAGGCAACCAGCCGTCAAGGATTCCAACAGAGAAATACAGCTGCTTGAACTCAGATCTAAGTCAGCAACCCTCATCAGGCACCTGACGTGTGGAAGATGTCACACTCGGGTGTGGGAACCTGTCAGGGAAGCAGAGAATAGGGACCTCACGTGTGTGCTGTCTTTGATCAGGAATAGCAGCGTCTTTGTCACCCAAAGTCCCCCCATGAGATGCAATTACCCAGACACATTCAACGTGATGAAAACGTTCTTTCCAGGGCTGCTTCCCTTTTATACATTTTACATTTGGTGAACACAGACCGGGCCTTTTGCACATGAATGGCTCTGTGCTCCAACAGGATACTTGCACTAATTCCCTGCATGTAGCCTTGACCTTGTCAAGCCCCTGATGGAACGAGCTGGCTGCAGACATCCAAGAAGGACACCATCCATCACCCTCACATATTCTCACCGTGCCAAGTACGCCCTTTTAACGTCACTACTCATTTTATACCGGACTCAGGCTTCTGCCGTCTGCGCATGCTTTAGTCAATAGCTGTTTCGTAATCGAATCCCATGCCTCAGGGCAAAAATCATAGCTGGAAGAAAAGGGAAGAAGAAAAGTAATGCATGACATCTCTGTGGTCTGTGGCCAGTTTTGTGTGTGTGTGTGTGTGTGTGTGTGTTACGCGGGCCTCTCACTGCTGCGGCCTCTCCCGTTGCGGAGCACAGGCTCCGGACGCGCAGGCTCAGCGGCCATGGCTCACGGGCCCAGCCGCTCCGCGGCATGTGGGATCTTCCCAGACTGGGGCACGAACCCGTGTCCCCTGCATCGGCAGGCGGACTCTCTACCACTGCGCCACCAGGGAAGCCCTGTGGCCAGTTTTTAAGGGCAATTTTCACAGTGTGGTGAGAGGGTTCCAGCGTAAGAGATGATGCTAGTGACTTGACACGTTCATTACGTTCCAGGATGCAGGAAGCTGATTCTCAAGTGGCTTGTTAGACAGAGGAGTTGTGTGGTTGCAGAAATATCTCATAAAAGTCTCGCTTCCCGCGTCATAAGCAAAGACATCGTGGAAACAATATCGAACGTGCACCTAACACTCAGCATTCATATGAAACTCATCAAGGTTCATTTACTGTTTCAGGACCCTCAATCGTCATTTATTAATTGTTCGCCCGGAATGAGTCCTAAGTTCTTTCCCACCACTCCTTTTCCATCTCCCCTGCGATGTAACTTCAGTTGCTATTCTCACCTGTCTAGACCATCACGGTCTAATCCCCGCCCGCTTCTCTCTCGTCCCCTTGTTCTTTCATCAGGTCGGCTTCACCCCAGCACTCCCCAGTCCTGGGTCAGACTTCTCATGGAAGGAGAAAATCATTATCAAGGAATAACCTTCCTTGGTTTTGCATGTCTCCTGCAGAACAATCTATACCCATGTCCTTTCTTCTTTCTGGTCTCTGGAGAACTCTGGACCAGAGATAAGAGTCTCCCCGTCTGCTCTGTAATTTCCATCACGTTGCAGGATGGTCCCCGTCCTTCATCTTCTTCGTCTCTCTTATCGCCAACCTTTTTAAGAACGGAGCGTCTATAAATGAACGCGTTCTCTGTGCTTTCCAACACGCTCGCCGCATATCGTCAATCAGTATTGTTCCAGCTTCAGCGCGTGCACAAAATCGTCTACACTCACAGCCACAGTGTTTTCACTTCCTGCTTATCCCTTAGCCCACTTCCATCTGTTGTTACTGTTCAGTTACAGCCATTGTCAAGGTCAGTCATCAGTGACCTTCTAGACACAACCATAATGACCTCTCTGAGGGCAGATTTCTACCTGGTGTGAGTGCATACATTGTCACACAATGGGCACTTGTTTTTCTGTATAAAAGTGTCTTTCTCTTCTGGAAGGGGGTTGACGCTTTTAAGCTAATCCTTACGTGTTCACACAACGGGCTCTCCTAGAATCTTTTGCATTTGTTCAGGCTCTGCCTGCAGAGGCACCTCGGGGCTCTGAGACGTGCAGAGCAGTGAGTCGATTCAGTGGTGTTTAGCACAGTCCTGCCTGCACTGTTTGTGAAGAGTGGGCACGTGGGGTATGGTTGGGTCTGAGGAATTATCCTGTCAACAGTAATATAGCCATGGTTGTGCAAGAAGGCTCTGTATTAAACCTTTAGGGGTGAACATAAAAGAAGCTTGCAGGAAGCCTGAGAATTATTCAGAAGGGCTTGAGGGTTCTGTGTTTAGAGATGACTAAATATGAATGTGGTAAGGGGGTGGTGATTGGGGTCCCCCAATCCATCACAAACTCAAAGGGTTTCTACTAGGTCTTGACCCTAGAACTGGTCATGCAATTAACATGAGTGAATGCATGTGTGTGTGCAGCCTGTTATAGATGAGGCCCCCAGGTGTCAAAGGGACAAATCCTAATATCTAAACGTAGCGCCTCACAGAACAGAGGAGAGAGCTTTTTTTTTCCCTTCCAAGGTTTTCCCCTTCTTCTTCAGCCTGGTGAACTGAAGGACACGTAATAACTTAGGACGATTTTCATATACCATCTTCACACATACTTTTCTCTTATGTTCTCTGCCTCTCGTTCTGCAGACTTCATGATGTGAGTCTAAAAATAAAGATGCCCGAAGATTCAATCACCACTATTCTTTTATTTAAAGCTCTGGACAATTACTGAGGAAAAAAAAAAAAAAAAAACCCAGGGGATGAAAAATAGAGATTAGAAAAATTGAATAAGAAAGTCATTATGTAAAATACATCATTTGGTATACGGTGCTTTGCAATCTTGAATTTTAATAATGAGTCAGAGAATAGTTCGGATTTTTACTGAGTATTATGATCCTGTTAAATTATTCCCATCAGGGCACTTTCCTAAGTACCTCAAAGATTAAACTGATGCTTAAATATACCTTTCTAAAGTGGGTATTATTTCCTATATATTTTAAAACGATTATGGTTGTCTCATTAGCATTAGCCAATGACCAATATACTCATCACTAATTGGAAAATCCTCCAAAATGATGCATGTAGTTAATTGGGCAACAACTGGCTAATGTCTATTTGTATCTAAAGAGTATTTAAATATTGACAAGGGTCTCATGCATATGTATGTACCCAAAAGGGTCAAGATGACTCAGAATGTGGCACCTTACTTCTTGAGAATATGGTTGAAAAAATATGTGTAACGCACTTGTCCAGTCCATGGGTCAAACGGACAAACTCAGGCATAGACACTGCTTCCATCCATCCTGGATCCAGGGGGAAACCTGACACCCAGCATGGGGCATCCTTCATTCATTTATTCATTCATGCATTACGAAAAAGTTTGTGTTGACGAAGGTGCAGTACTAAGGAATGAGAAATGAAACATTCTAGTCTCAAGCCACTTACCATCCTAAGGAAGGAAACAGAGAAGTAAGTGTGGGTACAGGTATTGAATTTGTTGTCTGAGGTCAATGCACTCCATTTATGATACAGTTTAAAGGGTTGTAGTATAATCCTGTTCTTTTGAGATACCTCAGAGCCATTAAGATCCAATGCCGAGTATCTGAGCAGGTTCTTGAAGGATGAGTAAGAAGCCTTCCTGATGAATGAGATTGGAAAGTTTGTCCCTGGCAGACTGACCGGGAGTGCCAAGCATGGGGTCCTGAGGGAGCCACTTAGTGTCATTGTGTTTGGCTAGAAAGGACTCATCAAACTATGGACCATTGAGCTAAGAATGGTTCTCCCCTTTATATGTGGGTGAAAAGATCAAAAGAAGACTATCATTTTGTGACACATGAAAATTATACAAAATTCAAATTTCACTGTCCATCAACATTTTATTAGAAGACAGCCACACCGGTTGTTAAGTATCATTTGTTAGGTCGATGGGTACTTTCACGCTACAGCAGCAGAGCTGAGTTGTAGTGACAGTGACCATATGGCCCCCAAAGCCTAAAATAGTTCCCTTCTGTCCCTTGACAGAAAAAGTTTGCTGATTCCTGGGCTAGCGCATCAGAGACATACGTGGGAGTGGGCAGAGGTGAGCCAGAAAGGTGAGCTCCAGGTGATGGGGAACCTTGCATGCCATACCAGGAATTTGAGTTTTATTCTATACTGATTGAAAGTCACGGAAAGAGTCCCAGCATTGAAGTAAGTCCATTGTAGAAAATGTGTGCATTTTAGGAAGCACTTGTTCAACTGCTGCTCTGTTCCTGGTGGTCTTTGGCCAGAGGGCATTGACCAGCAAGAGGAAGTCCAAGATTTGGTGTAAGGAGGTGACTTGTGATAAGATCTGTCCCCAGGAGATACTCCATGTTAATCAGTAACAAACTCCGTGTTAATCAGTAACAAACTGACTCCATTTACATCTTCTCTGACGATGTTCCTTGCTCCCTCCTAAGAAAAGGGTGCATCCCTCACATCTAGAGGATGTCTACAGGTGTGCGTTCCAAGCTGGTGCGCAGTGGGATCCAGAGGACTGTGTGCATCAGAGGTACCCAGTCCAACTCCCGCAGCTCTTCATGTCCTCTCCTTGGTGAACTGAAAGACTTGGGCTTCTTAACACTGAATGATATTTTAGCATCAAAAATCCTATACATCCCTAAGATGTAGAAAGGCTAAGCCATAAGAATCACATTTCTAAGTCGTGTATAGTGTGGAAGTGTACCTCTTCATGCTGCTGAAGGAGTTACACACACACACACACACGCACACACACACAGCATGGACAATGGTCACATGAAAACAGAACTGTCGCACTGACCAGCTGTTGATTTGTCTCGTCTCGGTGATAAAGGCTAAAATGCCATGATTCTGTTCCAGTCTTAGGGGCCCACAAAAGAAGCAGCACATGACACCCAGGAAACTGTTGTCGATGACACATCTCAAAAAAACCCACTGGCTGCTTCCAGAAAGAGATCCCTCAAAGTGATTTCCATGGAGGTGCAGGACTTGTCCTGAAAATTGCCTACTAATGAGTTCTGTGGCCTGACCTTTGCTGTCTACCCAGAGCTTTCTTTTTGCACCTTGATTCACTTGCACTGAGCACGCTGGCCACAGAGACCAAGGCTCCCAAGCAGTTCACCTCAAAGAAGGTGCTGGAATGGGGCTATCGCTCAGTGGGTTCATGGTTTCCTGCATGGAGGCAGCAGACACAAGACCCCAGGCACAAAGAACCCAAACACAGTGGCGTTTCACCTATGGGCTCATCAGCTCATGCTCTGCGCTGAGTGCTAAGGCAATCTTCAATATTCCAGTCACCCTGTATGTTTTTCAGCCTGATCTAAAATGTAGACTCGGTGACTGTCAGAAGCAAAGAAGTATTTTTCCACGTTATTCTGCACTATTTTTAATAGTTGCAAAAGGTTCCATCAAGCATGTATGTCACTGTATATGTAACCCCCTTTCTAATTTTTTTTTTTTTTTTTGGTCACCACAAGGCTTACGGGATCTAGTTCCCTGACCAGAGATCAAACCCAGGCCCTGGCAGTGAAAGCACTGAGTCCTAACCACTGGACCGCCAGGGAAGTATCCCCCTTTTCTATTTTTGAACATTGGATTGCGTCCAGTTTTATACTACTGCATATTGTTCAGTTATGAACATCTTTGCGTGTAAAGCATTTTGCACATGGCAGATTCTTCCCTTGAGCATAAAATCCAAGGAACAGAATTACCTGTAGAGCATCCAACATGTTTAAGGTCCCTGTTCAGTCTTGCCAATTGGCTTTTTAAGGAATGATAAAGAGTAGATAACATTTTCTAGGAAATTTAAGGGGACAAGGGTGTTCATATAACTGATGGAATTGTTCTCCTCTAGATCTTGTAGGATATTAAATTTTCCAGGAGGCATTACAGCCAAATATCTAGATTCCATTTCTCTCAAGCCTTTCAGGTGCTGGGGGTGGGATGCAGCAATCTTTGACCTCTGTGAGGTAGCTCAAAGACGTCAGAGGGTTAGGTTCACCACGATGCCCTGGGTGACCATTCTCCTGAAGTATACAGGGGTTCCTCCCCATGACCACACAGACGTGCCCATTTCAACTGACCAACAATAAAAAAAATGGGGCAAGAAAGATGGATTCCTGATTCTGTGCTGTTCTACTTCCTGTCATAATGACTTCCCCTGTTTGCAGAAGCCATGGATTAGCATTGTAGAGCTCAGAGGCCATCCTGCTGAGTTGGACCCCTCTCCTTTCACACTTGAGGAAACTGTGGTTGCTGTTGGATGGTTGAAGTCACATGGCTAGTGCATGGTGGAGCTGACGCTGAGAATCAGACCTGCTAATTTGGACTCTTGTGCTTGTTGTTGTAGCGGCAAACCGTTGCTTATTCGGATGTTGAACTGTTTATAAACACGTACGCTCTCTTGTTGCAAAGTGGATTGACTTTGGCTTCATGTATGGACTTAACATACTGGAACAAAATAAATAAGATGTGGAAAACAAAAGCAATGAAAATCTGGATGTGAAGATGAAGCAAGGATGGTATGGAATGCGTGAGTCCTCACGGAGTTCTTGGGAGGAAGACTTGTGGAAGAAAGCTTTACAGCACCTGGTACAACGCTGGTAAACAGAAGATAATGCGTAAAGGTTCGCCTGTGGTGTTGCGGCCATAGTGGTTTGTGTAACATCCAAGTGAGGAATTTTGTTCATAATGCCTTTTTGATGGGCCTGCCATTAGCTGACCATGTCATATAGGAACCATGTTAGTGATGAAGGAGACAGTCATCCCAGTAACAAGAGAGAAAAATGGAACTGAGTTCACTTTTTTAAAACTTCTCCTATTAAAAAAATTTACAGATTCATAGGAAGTTGCAAAATGATGTACAGGAAAGTTCTATATCCTTCATCCAGTGTACCCCAGTGGAAACACCTTGAATTACTATGCTGTAATATCAAAACCACAGAGCTTACATTTTTCAAGCAAAAAAGCCACAGGATCTAAAGAAGGGTCTTGTCTTTTCTTAATTTTCTAAAACAGCCTGTTTGAGGGTGTGTGGCTTTGCTTCTGAGTGGAAGCTATGTGTTTTGGTTTCCTTATTACTTATTCTTAAAAATAATAGAACTTGGTTCTCTTTAGTCAGACTTAGGGGTAGGCAAAGTTTTTCTGTACAGGGCCAGGTAATAAAACTTTTTGAGCCACAAAGTCCGTGTCACAGATACCCAGCTGTGCCCAGACACCACCTACCTGGATGGGTGTGACCGTGTGCCAGTAAAACTTTATTTATAAACAACAGGCAGTGAGCCAGACTGGGCTGGGGACTGCAGGGTCCTGACCCTGCCCTAAACTAACCTGCCTCATATCCAAATCTAAGAGACGCTTGCGAGTTAATTCAGTGAATCCACTTATGTCATCTCCCTATTACTTATCCAGTATCTCTCAGACATCCGCCTTAAAAATAAAAGAGAGGGCTTCCCTGGTGGCACAGTGGTTGAGAGTCCGCCTGCCGATGCAGGGGACACGGGTTCGTGCCCCGGTCCGGGAGGATCCCACATGCCGTGGGGCGGCTGGGCCCGTGAGCCATGGCCGCTGGGCCTCCATGTCTGGAGGCTGTGCTCCGCAAATGGGAGAGGCCGCAACAGTGAGAGGCCCACATACCGCTAAATAAATAAATAAATAGATAAATAAATAAAAATAAAAGGGAGAAGTATTTCTACTAGCATGCAGAATTCTATTTTGAGGAGGAAAAAAAAAGGGCATGAAAGCAAGTTGACATCAGGAATTTACTTCTACTTAAAAACTTCAGACTATATCATGGAATGTTTATATATATATATATATATATGTATGTATGTATCTACCTATCTGTCTACATATGTGTGTATGTATCTATCTCCGTTATATATGTATATCTGTCTCATCTATTTATGCGTACAGGTATCTGCATATCTGTGTGTATATATATCCCACACATATGTTTGTGTATATACACACAGGCACATGTGTACATGTACATATATTGAATTCTTACTGAATTCATAACACACATTTAGTTACATACGTCACCATTTCTATACATACGGATGTAGGAGTATATTTTGGGTATCTAACATAACATATTTGATGTCACACAGATAATTCTCCAAAGGTGCGTTGGAATTTATCAGGTTTTCGCTGCCTTAGCTGCAGAGGCAAACAGGTACCTGGCTGGAGGTAGCAATGACTAGGGTGTTTGAAAAGGCACACCGCTGAGTTTTTTAATTAAAATGGCCACCCCTCTATCAAGTGCATAGTGCATTGTATTAGAACGCCTTGATAAGATGTTTTTCAAGCGTAAGATGTGGGCACTCTCGCTGGACTATTATCCACCCTCTTGGTACCGCCGAGATGACATTTCACTGGATGAACTCATTTGGAGGCACTGTGGGCACTGGAGGACTTCCCAGGGATTTCTGTGGTGGATTTCGGCTATTAACAGGGCTATTAATGAAATGTGGTGCGTGACCTTCCATTTGAGGATGCAAAGTGAATTACAATAGTAACAGAGATGCAAAAGAGATGCTTTAAATTGTTAACAGTCTTACCCTTAGGGGCATCTCTGGTAGTCCTGGGGCTTTATCAAACTGTATAAAAATAAACTTTAATCTTACAATGAGAAGGCTGCAATATTTTTAAAACAAGTATCTGTAATTGTTCAGGATACGATCCTTTCCCCAGTAAAAAGACCAACTGTGTATCTAAAAAGTGCCTATCACATGACAAGAGATATTTAATCATTTCTTTTCGGGGTGGGAGCATGCTAATCACCGGATTAGGCTTTGGGAGGATTTGCAAATGCAACATCCCCACCTCCCCCTCCAGAAAAAACATTACCTGAAAAACCGGTTCCAAGGAATGCAGGATGACCCCAGGATTGGGAGAGTCCCACCTGGGACTTTCAGCCCTAAAACTGAAAAAGGACTGGGCCAAGCAGGATGAGGTGACCACAGCAATGGAACTGGGAATAGTGGGGGTTACCCTGGCACAGGTTTCAATGCCCAAATGTGCCCTAGAAATTCTGGCACAAATCAAGCCCAATCATTGTTTTCATGGCAACCATTCACAGTCTTAATAGGCCAGTTAAGAAACGAGATGAACATTTATCGGGCACTCCATGCTACCAAGTACTGGAAGCTAAAATACCATTCAGAGGGTGGCTAGGTGTTCAGTTCCATCCCAAGTTGACTCAGCATTTTATTGTAGAACCCACTGGAAGGGCGTGATTTTAAGGACAGCAGATACGGAGCATCGTAGAGATTATTAGTAAGGGCTGTTCATCTTTTTCTTTATCTAGGGCTTCTCAACCTCAGCACCATTGACATTTGGGCTGGATTATTCTTTCTCTTTTATATTTTACAACTTTTTTATTATGGAAAAAAGCAAAATACAGAAAACTTGGAAGAATACGGAAAGGAACACCATGTACACACCACTTAAATTCAAAATTGTTAATATTTGTCTTACTTTGGTGTATTTATCATCTGTGCTCTTTGTTTTTTGCTGTGCCGTTTGAAATTAAGTTGTAGACATCAAATACTTTAATATGCACCTCTTATAAATAAGGACCTGCTCCTGCATCATCACAGTACCATTATTATACCTAAGATAATTATATAATAATTCCATTATATGATCTAATATCCAGTTTCTGGGCAGGATCATTCTTGGTCATGGGGGACCGTACTATGCATTGTGGGACATTGGGCAGCATCCCTGGCCTCCCCCCACTAGATGTCAGTAGTACTCCCACCCCCAGTTTTTAAAGACCAAAAAGCGCCCCCCCCCCACCCTGCCCCGCTCCAAGGGGCTCAGTCTCCTCCAGCTGATAACCCACTGGGACCAGTCCAAAGAGTCGACTGCCCACACACAGAAAAGCAGAGTCAGGAGGTCCATCCTCAGAAACGCAAACCCCCATGAGGACGTCGTCCTGGAGTCCCACCCAGTCATTTGCAACTTGCAGAAGGAGGCCGGGCCATCTCTGCACGTGGAGACGCACCCTCTGCCCAAGTGCATGATGTCGGTGAAGAGCAGGCCCTTCGGTGCTGATGCGCCGTGTTCCAAATCTGAAGGAGCAAAGACATCGGTGCCCTCGACCTCAACACCTGGCGTCTCCATAAGACTTCTCAGATAATTAACTCACCTCTCACAAACATAATTCAGGAAGGAAAAGAGCGTGCCAAGAGTGGTTCTCCTTGCTCTCAAAACCCACTAACTGTCCACCTGACTGCTTCCTAGAGCCACTTAGGCATGCGGGAGATGGCGATTCAACCCAGGTGTTTCCACTCTGTGTCCCTGTCTTCCCTGCTTCCACGGTGCCTGCCACGACCTTCAGATTGTCAGTTATCATCAAAAGTGGTAAAAAAAGGATGTTTAAGAATCTGGCTATTACTCATGGACTCATTCATGTGATAACAAAATTCCCGGGGTTTGGGACAGGGTTTGTCCACCTCGGCACTGCTGACGTTTGGGGTTGGATAGTTCTGTGCTGCGGGGAGTGTCCTCTGCATTGTGGGATATTGACCAGCGTCCCTGGACTCCACGATATAGTTGCTAATTGGGTTATTGCAGCCCTTAATGTCTCCTGACATTGCCAAGTGTCCCTGGGGAGTGGAATCCCCCCAGTTGAGGACCAATGGTGTAGGGCATAAAGACTAACAGAAAAGGAAGGACACTGACCTGAAATGTTTGGGAAAGCGTCTAAAGGGAACTGTAAAAAATACATATGCCTGAGCCCCACCCTTGGAGTTTGGGGAGTAATTGGATGGGTTTCAGCATGAGTATAGGAGTTTTAAAAGCTTCCCAGGTGATTCTAATCCACAGACGAGGTTGCGAGCCTACTGATCTAGAAAAAAATAATCATGACCTGAGTTCAAAAGGAACTTCACAAACTTTCTCAGAAATCAGTACACAGGGCACCAGGCGATCCCATTGGATGGTTGACAGTCTTCCATCATGGTTTGATAATCTGCAGAACCCTTGTTAGTTTGGGGCCAGATATCGGTTCTCGTGTCTAAACACTCTTTTGTCCACGGGCTGAAGCAGAGGATGTGGGCTGGCAGATCAGAATGCATCAGCCCCTCTCTGCACGTCCATTTTCTAGAGTTTGCCCAGGTTTTCCTGGCCGTCATGATGGAAGCTTCATCCACTCTCCACCTCATGTTCCATCTGTTAAACTTTCAGAATTTACCCAGAATATGACCTCTTCTCCTGATGCCCACCACTGCCCTTCTAGAAACTTCCACCATTATCTCCTTCAGGATAACAACAGTGATTGTTATTCATTATTATATTTATTATTATATTAATACATTATTTATACTAGTTTATATTTACACAATTACTTCTTTTTCTCCTTCTTCTTATTATATTGTCAGCACTGGCGTCACTACCGCACTCCACAGGCTGTTCTAAACCTGGCCTGCAGACTCATGCTTTTACAGTAGAGGATCCATGTGTCAACCCCACAGTAGACTCCTGTCTCAGTGTGAAATCTGAGGCCGTCCCAGTCCCGTGCAAGCACCCGCACGATGGGTCCCCACCGTCACCCCTGTGGCCCGTGTCCGACTACTCCACCTAACTCACTCATCCGCAGCCACGCTGGACCTGGAGATGCTTCTCCAGCTCTCCAGGCAGGTCCTCACTCGGGGCCCTGACACCTGCTGCTTGCCCTCCCAGGGCGGCTCTTGCCAGCTGTTTGCTTGGCTCTCCCCCTCCTCTCTGAGGTCTTTGCTCAAATATTACCTCCTCAGAGATGGCTTCCCTCACCAGTTTACATAAAATCGCAACCCCAAGCACCCCTTGTCTCCCCTCTAGTTTTCTTCATAGTATTTTTGCCACCTGTTTTTCTTGTTTCCCAGGACCACTGTAACACATCACCCTAAACCGGGGACTTAAAGCAACAGACACTCATTCTCTCAATCCTGGAGACCAGAAGTCTGAGATCCAGGTGTGGGCAGGGCCATGCTCCCTCCAGAGGCTCCAGGGGAGGGCTCTTCTTCCCTTTTCCAGCTTCTGGGGGCTCCAGGCGTCCCTGGGCTTGTGGCCGCATCCCTCCCGTCTTCAAAATCAACATCTTCAAATCTCTCTTCCCTCTGCCCTCACACTGTCTCACTCCCTGTGTGTGTAAATCTCTCTACCTTCTTATAAGGATACAGGTGACACATTTAGAGCCCACCTGGTGAATCCAGGATAATCTTGCCATGTCAAGACCCTTAATCACATTTCCAAAGGCCCTGTTTGCATATAGAGTTTACAGGTTCCGGGGATAAGGAACTGATTTCTTTTTTTTAAATTAATGTTATAGGAGTACAGTTGATTTACGATGTTGTGTTTCTGCTGTACAGCAAAGTGAATCAGGTATACATATACACATATCTACTGGGTTTTTTTTTTCACTTTTTATTTTATATTGGAGTATAGCCAATTAACAATGTTGTGATAGTTTCAGGTGCACAGCAAAGCAACTCAGCCATACATATATGACTATGCACTGTTTTTTAGATTCTTTTCCCATATAGGTAATTACAGAGTATTGAGTAGAGTTCTCTGTGCTACACAGTAGGTTCTTATTAGTTGGACCTGATTTCTTGAAGGGATGGGAATTATTCTGCCTACTACACCATCTATTTATTTTTCATATTTGTTTGTTTATTATAATTCCTCCACTATGGTCTAGAACCCATTGGGGCAAAAGTCTTTTCTTAAAATTTCTTATTCCATTGTGTATTGTATCACACTGTATTGTAATAATCCCATTTTGTTCCCCATCTGGAATACCATAGAAACTCAAATAAGTTTTTGAAAGTTTTTTTTGAAGGAAGGGATAAATAAATCTCTGCGAGTGAAATATATTATTATTGGCTTCAAAGTACCTTCATGGAGTAGATATTAATAAAAGGAAACCTCCATGAATTAGATATCAGTGAGCATTGGATGATGCTTCCTATGAGATTTTTCCAGAATGTAGCACCAGGACAAAAAGTCTTGTCAAATACGAAACAGAGATGAAGACCCATAGAGGATAAAATAATGCCTTCTATAGGACTCATTGGAGATGCAGAAGAAAAAATCAAAAAAGGAGAAAGAGAGAACAGCTGAGAATTTTGTAGTAAATTTAGAAAAGAGCAGAGACACAACTCCCGCATAGATTGCTGCAAAGAAGTCTACATCTCTCAGATGCGTTCAAGCTGCAGAGACACCAAAGGCAAAGAAGAGAAAAAAGGCAAAAAGAAGAGAAATCGAACCAGTTAAGGGAAACACTTGAAGAAAAGCAATAATTTCCAAACAGTTAAGGGAAGCACTTGAAGAAAAGCAATCTCAATCACTCCAAAAGGCAAACAAGAAAATAGGAGTTTTAACGGCTGTTGAGCAGTTGGGGGACGCCCAGTAAAGTTTCCTCGGCGGTCTTCCTTTTCACCTGTTTGCACAGGGATACCTATGGGGGAACGTTTATTGCCAATTAAATTAAATATCCAATCTGAAGCGTGTAAATAAATTGTGGTCGAGCCACGCACAGATTATAACACAGCAGTGAAAAGTGAATGAACAAGAGCTGAACTATTCACACGGAGGAGCCTCCCCAAAATACCAAGGACAGAAGCATTCTGGAATGCGCAGGATAGAACACAGACAGCATAACATTTGGGAACCTAGAAGAGAGTCTGTAGGCGCGTGGACATACGGGCTGTATGCCTGAGACATGTGAGTGGAATGTGAATCATCCTTTATCGTAAATGTATAAATCAGTGTAAGCAGCAGACTGAAAAGCTAGGTCAAGAGAGGGGCTCATTGCTACATGGAGAACAGTGGCCACTGATTGACTGCACACGCAGACACAGGAGCCTTCCCCTGTATTGGCCGTATTTTCTTTCTTCATCAGGTAGATAGATGATGATGTTAACCATGGTGGGCTTTTTTAAAATTTTTTATTTTATATTGGAGTATAGTTGATTAACAGTGTGTTAGTTTCAGGTGTACAGCAAAGTGACTCAGTTATACATACGCATGTATCTATTCTTTTTCAAATTCTTTTCCCATTTAGGTTGTTACAGAATACTGAGCAAAGTCCCCAGTGCAATGCAGTAAGACCTTGTTGTTTATCCATTCTCTTTATAATAGTTTGCATCTGCTAATCCCAGACTCCCACTCTTTCCCTCCCCCTGGACCTTTCCCCTTTGGTAACCATAAGTTTGCTTTCTAAGTCTGTTTCTGTTTTGTAAATAAGTCCATTTGTGTCATTTTTTTTTTAAGATTCCATATATAAGTGATATCAATTGATACTTGTGTTTGTTCGACTTCACTTTGTATGATCATCTCCAGGTCCATCCATATTGCTGCAAATGGCATTATTTCATTCATTTTAATGGCTGAATAATATTCCATTGTATATATGTGCCACATCTTCTTTTTCCAGTTTTTATGTCTGAATTTATTTACATGCGATATCTGTGTAGAATAAGTAACCATACAAAGAAAAGAGGTGGGCACAAATAAATATTTTGTTTTTACGGAGGTTTTACTTTTTCCACCTTCTTTAAAATGTTTAAATCACTCCCATCATTTTCTAAAAATCTGAAACAAACCTCTTCCCTTCACTTTGCAATGTCTGGGTCAGTTGGTCACTGAAAGCGTCTGAAACAATGCCGTGTGGGTAGAATCGTGTCATATGATATTTGTCTTTCTCTGTCTGACTTACTTGAAGGCTTTGCTCTAAGTCAGATCCCAGTTTACACTGTGATTCCCCCCACCTCCCTACATGAATTTGGTGGGACATAGTGTCTCTCTGAATGTCAGTCTTCAAAATAGACCCAGGGCTTCCCTGGTGGCGCAGTGGTTGAGAGTCCGCCTGCCGATGCAGGGGACACGGGTTCGTGCCCCGGTCCGGGAAGATCCCGTGAGCCGTGGCCGCTGAGCCTGCGCATCTGGAGCCTGTGCTCCGCAACGGGAGAGGGCACAGCAGTGAGAGGCCCGCATACCGTAAAAAAAAAAAAAAAAAAAAAAAAAAAAAAAAAAAAAACATAGACCCAGAATGCAACCTCTCCGCAGAGCCTCTGGTCTGAACTGCAGAGACCCCATCTCCCAGGATGATGTCAGGACCCTCCTGACTTGTGTCACCTCCCAGAACAGTAGCCGAGGGTGCTTTCAACCACCTTCTGCTCAGAACCGTGCAATGGCCACCATATCTCCGGAGTCAGGGTCCGAGTCCCCGCGATGTCCGAGGCGCCGCACCTCTGGGTGTCTTCCGTATCTGCTCGCCTCTCTGGTCTCAATTCCTCCTGCTCTGCTTGCATAGCCTCCAGATCCTCCTGGTTCCTGCTTCCCGAGCCCAGAATCCCCAGTCCCCTTTCCCTGCAGTGCATGAGCCCTCACGCGTGATCGGGGGAGCCCTTTTCCAAGGTCAGATGACAGGCTTGAATCCACCAAGGTCCAACGCTCAACAGACAGTTCAATCCCTGTCACTTCTCACTGCCCTGCCATCTCTCCCCAGTTTGTGCTCTGCACCACCTCCTGGGATGCAGTCGGAGAGACCGATGCCATCACTCTCTTTGAAATGTGTATTTAAGGTCAGTGCTGGCCGCTGCTATTAGCATCCTTTCCTGGCGGTGGACCACTAATGCATCTTTGAAGTCAAGCTACAGTGCAAGAAAGAAAAATGGTGCTCAACGGCTAGACTGGTTTCGTAAAAAAAATATATGATTAATGAAAATAATGTGGGACAAATTTATCAGAGTACTCAAATTACAACTTTATTAATTCATTTATTCAGTTATATTCCCAGTCATCTTATTTAGAAGGTTTTCTTCCTCCTCCCATCTTGTCTCCCTCCCTCCCTCCCTTCCTTCCTATAAAGTAACTCGCCTACTACATCTTCCTTTCTAGAAGTACCATCTTCTAATAATTAGTAGTGTATCTTTCCATACATATTCTGTGCTTTTGCTCTTTTTAAAATTTACAAAATCTCTTGTGACACAAATGGGATCTCCCGGTGTTATTAAGAAACGTCTCCTTTACTTAACAATCTATCTTGGGCATTTTTCATTGTCATCACACTGAGATACCCAGAAACTCAAAGAGTATCAAGGACCTGAGGTTTTAACATATAATGCTACTGATGGGCATCTACGTTGTTTCCAATTTTTCACTACTGGAAACAATGACTATAAAAAATCCTTGTATAAACCTATTTGCGTATTTGGGTGAGTGTGTATGTGGCTTATTT
This sequence comes from Grampus griseus, assembly GCF_964374135.1. NCBI lineage: Eukaryota > Metazoa > Chordata > Mammalia > Artiodactyla > Delphinidae > Grampus > Grampus griseus. The sequence continues at coordinate 4,326,969 of NC_139016.1, read as the reverse complement.
CATAGGCTATGCTATGAAAATGGCATTATTATTTCAAAGGACATACGCATCTTGAATGTTGATCAGGAACAACCAGGCACGATATTTCCAACGATATTTTTAATGTCTTAATCTTTGCCAATTTGGTGAGTGACTATTGTTATCCCATTTGGAAGTGTAAGATGTAAACATTAGAGGAAACTGGATGTGAGGTACATGGGAATGCTTTGTACTAGCTTTTCAAATTTTCTGTAAAGGCAAAAGCACTCTAAAATTAAAAGTTCAAGCTCTGCCTCTCACCAGCTGTGTGACCTTGGGCAAGTTACTTAACCTCTCTGTGCCCCAGTTTTCTCATCTGTAAAACAGATAGTACTGGTATCAGGAATTAAAGAGCTTAATGTCAGCTTTACTACATGCTAACTCATTTATAGTAAAGGTTTAGTAATGTCTTTTAATGAATAAATGGATAGATAAAGAATACATCAATATCTTCAGGGATGGAGATTGCAGGAATGCTAGATGTTTCATCATTATAAAAACAAACAAACACACAAACAAACCCAGAAAACAAACCCAAAACGCCCCCTCTAGCTTATAGGGGGAAAAAAGTGATTTTGCTACAAAGTTTCTTCATCGCAGAGCACGATCAAGATAATTTGGAACATTTTTATGGCAGGGTTTATCAGTGACAAACCTGGCTCTAGGAGAAACCTCTGTAAAGCCATTACAGTAGCGTGATTTCCAAGCAGTAAATTTTCTCTGTAAACTTCCCAGAATAAATTATTGGCTGACTGCATTCCCCAGCAAGCAAATGAATTAGCTTGTGGCCACAGGTTATCAAAAATGAGTCAATTAAATTTTTCATGGCATCTGCCAGAAGTAATGACTTTTATCCTCAAATACTAATAAATTTTTTTTTCTGACAACTTTGAGATCGCAGGAGCAATTATCTGTGGAGGCATCTTCTAATTTTTGGTAGCTTGTCGTGCACACATGGAAACTTTCTGGAAGATCCCCCAAACACTTTCACACCATTAAAATAGGAAGCCAAACTGGAGGAGTTGTAGAACATTCTCTGCTTATTTTTACAACTTAAAAATCGTTATCTGATCCATTGAGAAACCATATACGCTTACTCTGACTTACCTACAGGTGTTAAATTTTGGGTTTCATGCCGACATCAATAGCTCAAATTCTATATCTGTTTGTTCAGCTGCAAACTACCTGTTGAATCCTGGGTCATCTGTATCCTTGGACCACCCTCTCTGAGGGGTACCTGCTTCTTTTTGAGATAGGTAGCTCCACGTAATTCTTTAGCTAATCCCCATGCTGAAACCACAGTGGTTTTAAAACAAAGAGCAGGCGTCTAAGGCATCTGGCTTTTAAATGATTTCTTCTCCACCTTGACTATTTTCATCTTTCTCAAGCACCATCAACCGACCCACTAAGCCACCTGGATACAACATGAAAAGAAAGCACATCCCATAGAAAAGGTGCAAAGAAATGAACAGGTCATTTGTGGAAGGGAAAACTTGCCTTCTTTGAAGCCCCGTTCCTTGACTATATATGTTAACTTTCTTCTATGATAATTGGTCCTTTTGGTTTCTCTAAATTTTCTTAATATGTGAATGTATATTTTAAGCATGGATTTCGTACAGATTTGCAAACTTCATAGAATGGTGTTCTATTAAGTACTTTTTTTTTTTTTTTGCGGCACGCGGGCCTGTTACTGTTGTGGCCTCTCCCGTTGCAGAGCACAGGCTCCGGACGCGCAGGCTCAGTGGCCATGGCTCACGGGCCCAGCCGCTCCACGGCACGTGGGATCTTCCCGGACCAGGGCACGAACCCATGTCCCCTGCATTGGCAGGCGGACTCCCAACCACTGCGCCACCAGGGAAGCCCCTCTATTAAGTACTTTTAAGACTAATTTCTTCCTTATATATGGTTGTAGCCCATTTCCCAATTCCAAGGTTCTACATTTTAACTTTCTCTCTCTCTCTCTCTCTCCCTCCCTCCTTATCCATTATACCACCCCATCTCTAACTTTATCTTTTCCTTCCTGAAGTTTCTTAGGGGGAGGCACAGATTTCTGTTTTGAATTTATCAATCAGTTCAACTACTGTTTCATTTTGTAATGCATTAAATTTGATCCATGCTTTCACTTTGTTTCTTCTCCTTTCCAAATGATTATGTTCCTACCTTTAAAAAATTATTTCATCATCATTTATCCCATGAGTATAAGTTCTTTCAAGAATTTTAACATTTACACTGGGTTTGCAGTCGTATTTATCACCATTACTTAGATTTAATTCTATCGTTAGCTCCCCTGTAGTTAGCCGCCTCTCTTATTGTGCCTTTAATGGTTAGTTTTAACTTCTGTTTTTGATTGGTGTCTCCTTTTATTGGAGTACATCTCCAAAAGTTTATTTATTTCCAGGAAGACTTATGAGTGATGTATTTTCAGTGTCTTTACACATTAAAACAAATCTCTTTCAGCTGGTTTTGTATGTGGGTGACATTTCCTGAAGTGTGTGTGTTTTATGACTGTCTCCACTTGAGAAGAAAGGGATGTAAATCATGTTAGGATTTGCGTTAGAATATATTTTTTTAACATATGTACCAGAGATGATGTTGTGACACGGGGCCATAAATATATTAATTCCTAAGTGTTGTTAAAATTTGTCCTCTTAAGTATGATCAAGAAGAAGGACCAATGATGTTCACGCCTCCTACCTCTCTGAAGTAGGATGGAGAAATCAGCCAGGGTGGGAGGAACCCTCAGCTGCAGTGGAGAAAATGAGAAAAAGGGACACTTCCCTGCTTATTTTGTTCAGAAGCTAGGAGGAGGATTGAAAATACCTGGGTGGCATCAGAACTTAGGGCACATCCCACCCATTTAGGGAAAGATCCCCATCTTCTTTTCTTCTTTTTTTTGCGGTACGCAGGCCTCTCACTGTTGTGGCCTCTCCCGTTGCGGAGCACAGGCTCCGGACGCACAGGCTCAGCGGCCATGGCTCACGGGCCCAGCCGCTCCGCGGCATGTGGGATCTTCCCGGACCGGGGCATGAACCCGTGTCTCCTGCATCGGCAGGCGGACTCTCAACCACTGTGCCACCAGGGAAGCCCAAGATCCCCATTTTCTTAGCTGTCCCGAAGGCACCCTTAGTAAGAGGATACACCTGTGCTGCGGGGTCCCTCACAGCCCATGGCCATGTCGTTGCGGACCAGCCACACTGACCCCAAGAAGAAACGTCTGCAGACCATGGGCGAGCAGTGATCTTCACAGGGGACGGGACAGGCTCTGCCATTCCTTCCGTTGTCCGTGTATTTAAAAATAAGTATTTTCCCATTTTGAGCGCCTGGTGTGTGTTCAGAATGCTCCACTTTGTCAGATCACAGAGCTGGGTCGATTAAAATAGACTTTTTGAAGTTCCGCGGATCCATGTAGGTGAGCAGTGTTCGGGGTGCTGCGTGGGGAGCGGATCGTTACCATCACAAATATTTCCCCGAGATTTAACCAACCGACATCCGGCCAAGCAGTTCTGCATAAAAGAGTGACTCTTTGTCGCATTTTGAACCGTATTTAATCGATGAATTATTAAAGTATAACAACTAAATGATCAAACTGAGTTCATTTAAGTCCTGAAATCACAGGTTTACTTCACCTTGCAATGAGCGCCTTCTGGCAGGATTTTTCTTGTCTAAGACTTTAGTTATTTTATTTTAATTATTCTTATTTTTTGGCGGCTGGATGGTTTCTTACGCGTGTCTTTGTGTTTTTCTTTTCAAATATCATGAAAATGTTATGAAAAATAGAAAAGGGAAAGAAAATTGTGGAGCATACGTTTGCAAACAGCAGATATTCGTCAGTTTTGTGCAGTGTACATTTGTTTCATTTTAGTAAGTGCATAATGAGATGGTTTTATTATTCCTTGACCTTGCAAGGTTTGAATATAGCCACTTCGTTCTATAAGATATTGTAACTCAGAAACTGTCTTTTTGGAGAGAGTGCTAAAATGGTACTTTTTCTAGTCTTCGCCCTGGGATGTGACTTTTGACATTACTGCACATTAAATTACATGTGAAGCTGCTTTTATTTGAGGCTGTTATGTTTTAGGTCGTGTGGCTTCATGAAAATAAAAATCTAAGGGAAAAGGATTAAAATCCAAGAAAAAAAAATAAGGCTATTCTTGGTGGAGGAGGGGGAGAAAGCAACAGATTTCTTTCCAGTTTTGGATGAAATCTGTCATCAACATGTTTTGTTATATCCAGTCATCCTAGCTTATTACGTTTAAAAAAAGTGAAATATTTCAGCCTTAGGGGAGTATGAAAGATTCCATTTTCTGCAGCCTTGAAAACGCTTGGTGTTGCCTTGTCTTGTAATTTTTTTAATATATAAATGTATTTTTTTTATTTATTTGGGCTGCATTGGGTCTTCATTGCTGTGCGTAGGCTTTTCCCTAGTTGTGGCTAGGGGGAGCTACTCTTCATTGCGGTGCTCGGGCTTCTCACTGCGGTGGCTTCTCTTGTTGCGGAGCCGGGCTCTAAGCACACGGGCTTCAGTAGCTGTGGCACGTGGGCTCAGTAGTTGTGGCACATGGGCTTAGTTGCTCCGCGGCATGTGGATTTTCCCGGACCAAGGCTCGAACCCGTGTCCTCTGCATTGGCAGGCAGATTCTTAACCACTGCGCCAGCAGGGAAGCCCATTTTCTTGTAATTTTTAAACCAATCTAATTGGTATCACATGCTAGCTCCCTGTTGTTTAAAGGCATACTTTCTTAATTTTCAGAGTTTGAACAAATTTTCCTAACGCTTTTAGTTATTCAATCCTTTTCACTATAGATTACCTACCTATACTATTTGATCATTTTCTCCTCAAGTGTTCTCCTTTCTTATTGACATGTAGGACATCTTTGCTGAGACAGGAAGTAATACATTGGGGGTTTTATCCCTTGTAAGTCTTCCCCTCTGTCTGTGGCTTATCTTTTTTTTTTTTGGTACGTGGGCCTCCCATCGCCGCGGCCCCTCCCGCTGTGGAGCATAGGCTCCGGACGCACAGGCTCAGCGGCCATGGCTCACGGGCCCAGCCACCCCGCGGCATGTGGGATCTTCCCCTACCGGGGCACGAACCCGCGTCCCCTGCATCGGTAGGCGGACTCTCAACCACTACGCCACCAGGGAAGCCCTGTGGCTTATCTTTTAAAGTGGTTTACTGTGTCTTCTATCATGCAGAAACGTTGGCTTTAATGTGATTTGGGATGCCAATATTTCCCTTAAATAGGGTTTGTATGTTTGGTGTCTTTGGGAAATTTTCTTAGTCCAAGGTCTTAAAAATATTTTTATATACTTTCTTCTAATTGTTTGGACATTTACTTTTTCAAGTAGATTTTTTTATTCAGCAGATGTTTTTAGCAGTGCGGTGCAGGGATCTATCATCCCTTTCTGCCCCATCTGTACACAAAAGTTTTCCCGCACCATTTACTGAATGGCCTGTCCATACCCCACCCCCATCCTTTTGCTCTGAATTTTTGCCATGTTATGGGTTTCTATTTATACCTTCACCTATTGCCTGTTCCTCTACTCTGTTCCTTTAGTCAGTCTGACTATCGAGTGTCACACTGTTTTAATTACTATAAACCTTCTACTGTAATGTATCCTGTTTTCACGCTATTTAGTAGGAGAATTGCCTAAACTTTATCATCCTTCCAAATAGTGCTGGCAGTTCTTGAACACTTACCTTCCATGTGAAATAATCACCATCCTTTCCAGTGTAAAGAAATACTCTATTGGGATTATGATAGGCGCTTTGCATTAAATTGATGGCTTGCTTTGCAGATGATAAACATCTTTAAAGATCTCGCATATTCCCTTTAGTGAACAAAGTCTATCTTTTCATTTGTTACATCTCGTTTTATGTTCTTCATAAAGTTGTTCGTTTCTCTCCATAATGGGATCTCATGTTTTATGATAGGTGCATTTTAGGTATTTTATAATTGAATCTGTTTATATTTTTAATATAATGCTCTTTAAGTGCTGTTTTCTAATTATGTGTTGCTGGCATAAAGGGATGCAAATTGCTTTTTTTTATATTGCTCTTGTCTTCCGCAGCTTTGTGGAACACTCTTCTTAATAGATTCCCTAAAGATTCTCTTGGATTTTCTTTGTAGACAATCATATTGTCTGTGCATCATGATAATTTTTTCACCTTCTCTACACTCTTCCCATTGCTTTGAACATTTTTGCCTAATTGCCTGGCTAGCCCTTCCCATAGAAATCTGAGTGGATGGTGTGTCTTCAGTTGTATCACATGGTATCTTGTGTTGAATGTGGCTTTTGGTTCAAGTCATTCACGTATTAAAAATTCTACTTAAAAGTGTTATGTGGTTAATCACGTCCGGGAGGAAAAACTTTTCCTCCACCCATATAGGTTCTATAACTAAGGCAGTACAAAGGTAACTGACAAAAGACAGATTAAGAGGAGAAAAGACAAAATGTATTGGTGTACATACCCACATGGGAACTCACGCAGCAAGTGGCTTGGGGAAGTGGCTAGACTTTAGCACTTATATACCATCTTCGTAGGAGAAGGAGAGGAGGAGAAAGGCACCTGTGGAAATGCAAATAAAATTTAGGAAAGACGCCGCAGGGAGAGATGAACTGGGAGATTGGGATTGACATGGACACACTACCATATCGAAAACGCTTAACCCACAGGGACCTACTGTAGAGCACGAGGAACTCTACTCAGTGTCCTGTAATAACGCATATGGGAAAAGAATCTGAAAAAGAATAGATACATGTCTGTGTATAACTGAGTCACTATGCTGTACCCCTGAAACTAGCACAACATTGTTAATCAACTATATTCCAAGATAAAATTTAAAAAAAATGTTTCTTTACATTAGCAAAGATAAGTGGGCCTTTAGGAGAATACATGGCAGGCTGGATGGATTTGGGACAATGTTCGTTTATGTGATATGGGCTGCTTTGTCTTCCAGAATTGAAGCTCCCGGAGAGGAGGGTCCATCCTCTTATTCATGTGCCCACCACACCTAGAGCAGTGCCTACACATTCACACAGTCGGTGCTCGGTGAACATTTCTTTCGTAAATAAACAAATGCGAGTGTGGCCGTGTTGGGTGCCTGCCCAAGGCAGGGTTGAATCTTTCATTGTTTTTAAAAAGATGAATATGTAGCTGGCTGTTTTTGAACACAGGAACCTCCCCTGCCGTGTCCTTCTTGTTCTCCTGCCCTTTCTTATTGATTCAGAACCAAGTCATGCGATGTTCAGATGTTACCACCACGGTTTTCCACCTTCCGCTTTTGTGAGACGTTTTTCTTTTTCATTTTTCTCAACAAAGGGAGAGGTGGATGCAGAGGTCAACTGAAAAGTTAAAGGAGATGCTCTTCGGGGCAGAACTGATGGGCGGGACGTTCACAGATCCTATCTTCGCCTCATTTAAGGCGGCTTCCGTGGGCAGGATGCTTGCCGCCAGGTCGTCGCGTTCAGTAATAAGCCGGCGGGGTTTCTAAAGGAGGACTTTGCACAGGGGCTTGCCAAGCCTGTGGCTTTTCTTTTCTCTTCCAATCATGTGTAATTGATCTTCCTGAAGAAAGTCTCTCAGGTCTTGCTGGGAACCATAATTCAAGGTCATGATTGGCTATGTGCATCGGCTTTTTTTTTTTCAAAAAAGAGAGAAAGAATGTAGGGGGTAAGCCAATATAAAGGAATTTGATGTTAAAGTATCGCACTGTGACATATTTATGTCCGGGAGCGGGGAGTTTTCCTCTCTACCCCTCTTGAGGTCTTACGGCTGTTGACACACAACAGATTAACAGGAGAAAAAGAAACACATTTTTTAAATTGAAATATAGTTGATTTACAGTGTTGTAGTAGTTTCAGGGGTACAGCAAAGTGATTCAGTTTTATATATACATATATGTATGTGTACATATATATTATTTTTCATATTCTTTTCCATTATAGGTTATTACAAGATATTAAATATAGTTCCCTGTGCTATACAGTAGATCCTTGTTGTTTATCTATTTTATATAGAGTAGTGCGTGTCTGTTAATCCCAAATTCCTAATTTATCCCTCCCCACCCCCCCTTTCCCCTTTGGTAACCATAAGTTTTCTAGGTCTGTGACTATAGTTCTGTTTTGTAAATAAGTTCATTTGTCTCATTTTTTTAGATTCCACATATAAGTGATATCATATTTGTCTTCGACTCAACGTCACTTAGTATGACCATCTCTAGGTCCATTCATGTTGCCGCAAATGGCATGATTTCATTCTTTTACATGGCTGACTAGTATTCCATTGTATAGATGTGTCACATCTTCTTTATCCATTCATCTGTCGATGGACACTTGGGTTGCTTCCATGTCCTGGCTATTGTAAATAGTGCTGCTATGAACATTGGGGTGCAGGTATCTTTTTAAATTATGGTTTTCTCTGGATATATGGCCAGGAGTGCGATTACTGGATCCTATGGTAACTCTGTTTTTAGTTTTCTGAGGAATCTCCACACTGTTTTCCGTAGTGCCTGTACCAATTTACATTCCCACCGACAGCGTACGAGGGCTCCCTTAAGAAACACATTTTAATCTATGCGCGTGGAGGTCTCCTAGAAATGGGACTTAAGATGTAGCCAAAGCAGGCAGCTTTTATGCTTTTTAGACAAAGAGACAATAAATTTGTGAGAAAGTGACAGGACAAAGAAACTTAGGGCTTCCCTGGTGGTGCAGTGGTTGAGAGTCCGCCTGCCGATGCAGGGGACACGGGTTCGTGCCCCGGTCCGGGAGGATCCCACATGCCGCAGAGCGGCTGGGCTTGTGAGCCATGGCCGCTGAGCCTGCGTGTCCGGAGCCTGTGCTCCGCAACGGGAGAGGCCCCAACAGTGAGAGGCCCGCGTAATGCAAAAAAAAAAAAAAAAAAGAAAAAGAAACTTAGGCTTTGGGTGCTTGGTTAGTGAGGAATCTAAACAGAGTTTGCGCTTGGGGTGGTCAGTTAAAAGAAATCGTGAGGTTTGTTTATGTAGGTTTCTTGGCCCCAAATTCCCCGCCTCTAGCCATAAGGGTGACCTTCAACCTCCAGACACAGGGAGAGCACATGCCACATGGAGATGTGTTTCCTGCTTCAGGGGGACAGAGAGGAGGGTCAGAGTGTCCCTCTTGCATCAGCTGTTTCTTAAGTTTAATTCAAAATACTCAGCATGCCATATTTGGAGAGGCTTAACAAGTGCATTCTCAGACCACTCTCCCTGGCGTGTTCTTCTTCTAATGGCTAAAGGAAAGGTTCTTTGACTGGCTCCCAGGAGCAGGCCGAGAGCGAGATGAGAGCATAGAGGGCTGTAGAAACGCAGCCTGACTTCTCTGAAGGCTCTCACATTCTGGAACGTTCACTTCAACGTTCATCTCAAAAAAAGGAGTAAATTTTTGCCCTTGGATTTGACAGGCACCAAGTCCGTGACCCAGTCGTGTGTAAGTGATTTCCTAAGCCCATTTGTCTTTCTCACCAAATCTGGCCTTTTGGAGGGGTGGGCCCAGAAGCCAGCTCCAGAGTGGAGGGAGGTACCCTGGGCTGTTTTATAACCTCTTCTGGGGCAGAAAGGATGGACGGGCATATTCTCGGATGATAACACTTTCACCCCATTTGAGGTAGGTTCCATTAGGCTTCTGTCCCCGTGTAAAATATTACTGCAAACTCAGCAAGGGAAAGCAACACGCCTCTATTATCTCCCAGTTTCTGTGGGTCAGGAATCCGGGCAGAATTTAGATGGTGTTATGGCCTGAATTGTGTGCCCCCCAACTCCTACAAAAACATATGCTGAAGCCCTAACCCCCAGGACCTCAGAGTGTGGCTGTATTTGGAGATGGGGGTCTCTAAAGAGGTGATGAAGGTAAATCAGGTCACTAGGGTGGGCCCTGATCCCATATGACTGGTGTCCTTACAAGAAGAGGAGATCAGGACACAGACACACACAGAGGGACAAGCATGTGAGGACACAGGGAGGAGACGGCCGTCTACACGCCCGGGGAGAGGCCTTGGGAGGAACCAGCCCTGCCCACACCTGGATCTCAGATTCCAGCCTCCGGGACTGGGAGAAGTAAATGTCTGTTGTTTAAGCCTCCAGCACCTGGTGTTTAGCTATGATAGCCCAGAGCTGAGTAAGGCAGCTGGGTTCCCTGCTTCTGGGTCTCCGTAGGCTGCAGCCCAGGTGTTCACAGGGCCAAGTTCTCACGGGGACCTTAACTGGGGGAAGAGCCACTTCCAAACTCCTCAGGTTGTTGGCAGAGCCCACCTCCTGCAGTTGGAGGACAGAAGACCCCATTTCCTCATTGGCTTCCAGTCAGGGGCTGCTCTCAGCTCCTAAAAGCGCCGGCAGTTCTTTGCCACGTGGTGCTCTCTGCAGCCCTCACCCCACACAACATGGCAACATGGCTCTTCTCATCCAGTGACCCAAGGCTGTGCGTCACTGACGCTTCTCCTACAGAAGGTGAGGGTCAGCCAGTCTTCCCTCTTCTGGAAATGACGTCTCCTTTCTCTGATTATAAAGTGAAATACATTGAAAGGAAAAGCAAACTCAGACGTTCAGAGACTTATCAAGGAGGAAGCCAGGATCTCGTGCAGTACCGTCACAGGATTTGCGGTTAGGGTTCTCAGTACCCAGATGTTTTCCTGTGCACGCATATGCTTCTTTCCAAAGTACATAGAGAGGGTCGCACGGTCCCGGCGTTACGAGGAGGGCCTGCTAAGCCCTCCACCGGGACCGTGGGTTCTGGCCTCTGTGGGCTTGCTCCCTCCCATCTGCATTCTTTCAGTATGCTCATTTCACCTTTTATCCCATTAAAGTAAATAAGTGGCCCAGATCTAAATGCTGCTGACGCCCCGTCTTTGTACATGAGGCCGTTCTGGATAAGTTAGTTCAGCAGGTAGTCGTTTCCCGGGCTCGTATGTGACTCCCCCTCTCCGCCCAAATAACCCTGATTTCCTCAGCAGTAGGGGAGACGGCTATTGAGGCAGACTAGAAACTTGGTTAAGCCGTGTATACCCGCGGACATAATGATTTACGCTGCCTGGTACAGATGTACTCTCTTGGAGGAGCAAGTGAGCCTTCATTTCGTTGGGTGAGAAGTGACGAGCAGAGACACACAAATGTGATGACTGTGAACACGAAGCCTCCTTCGTTCCTGGGGTTTCGTAAGGAGACGTTTCCCTGACCCTGGCACTCCTGGCCTCTCCCTGGGTCCTCTGCTGTGGGTGGTGCAGCCTGGTGCCCCCCTCAGTCTACTCTGGAATCTTCCCTAAGCCATGGGCAGAGGGATGCCGGGAGCTCTGTGTCCCTTACGGCGGCGTGCATCTTGCCGCCTCCCTGTGGGGTCCGGCCCTGAGAACCCTGCTTGTCTGCAGTGACATCACCTCGCGGATCAAGAGCTGCTCATGGGATGCATTCCACGAGCAAAGGCGGTTACAGGGATTTACAGTCAGCCCCAACTCAAACACGTACCGGCAGAGTCTAACGGCGAATGTTGCAAATCTGTTTACACCTACTTCCCTCTAATGGAGAAGATCTTCATGTGTACCTTGAAACGATTTCTGGGGCAGAGCCAGTGGCAGAATCTCATTACATTAAGGACATTTAGGGCTTCCCTGGTGGCGCAGCGGTTGAGAGTCCGCCTGCCGATGCAGGGGACGCGGGTTCGTGCCCCGGTGCGGGAGGATCCCACACGCCGCGGAGCGGCTGGGCCCGTGAGCCATGGCCGCTGAGCCTGCGCGTCCGGAGCCTGCGCTCCGCAACGGGAGAGGCCACAACAGTGAGAGGCCCAAGTACAGCAAAAATAAATAAATAAATAAATAAATAAAATTAAGGACAGTTAGAAAACCGAGAAATATGTAGCATACATATCTGAGTAGATAGAAGTATAGCGAAGGGGCTCAGAACAGGCCACCCCCATTACGCCGCTTTGGGGTATTGATGATTTTGAGCTGAAGGTACCTGAGACACAGCAGGTGCACAAAGGGCTCCCTGACTCCCTCCTTTCCACTGAAACTCAGGGCCTAAGATTTCCCACGAGAAAGGTGCCCTCCTTGCATCAGGAAGAGAATATTCTCCACCAGAGACTGGAAAGCGGTGCCGAAATGGACCTGCACAAACAGACGTCCTGAAACAGCCCTTATCTTGCATTAGTTTCCCCACATACTTGTAGCCGCGTGATTCACGGCCCCTAGACACTTACACTGTCTCCCTCCGTCTTGTCAGTTCTCCACAAATTCATCCTCCTTTGTCAAGGAAAGTGTGAGCTCTCAGGCCTAATCCCTTCTTTGGGTCTTCATTTTTCCCACGAAAGCTCCTGTGCGCGTGCAGGATATTAAATAAAATGCGCCCCGTCGCAGGACCTACAAGGATGGAACTTTTCTTTTCTTCTAATAGCCACACAATGGAATGTTGTGTGGTCGATAAAATTGGTGTAAAAGTATTTGTTGAGATGGGAAAATGATTGTTAAATTAGAATTGTTAAATTAGAATAAAATGATCAGCAAGAACTCCTTTTTGGAAAGTAAATAAGCGTGTGTATGCATTTATAATATAATATGCATATTATAATATGTATATAAATATAATACATATATATTTATATTAAGATACACACACACACCATTGTTGAATATATTACCTATTTTGTACCTATATTGTAGCTGGAACAGGTAGCCAATTTAGGACATATGAGATCTGAGGGGTAACAGTGATATGTTAAAAGAAGAATGAATGAAGTTTCTATTGAAGATGTGCTTATATTTTATTCTTGGAGATCCTCAGCTTTACTTTTATATAGTTTGCAATGCGTGGGTGAGCAACATATATGCAAAATATAAGTTATATTTAAATAGGTTATATTTATATATTTAGATAGGTTATATCTATATGTCTATATATACCTACATCTATAGTTATGTATTTGCATGCTTATAAATATACAATCTATATTATATAGAGGTTATATTTATATATTTACATAGGTTGTATCTATATATACCTATATCTAACATCCATCTACCTATCTATAGCTATACCTATCTTTCTCTCTCTATCAATCTACCTATCCATCTAAATATCTATGTCTGTGTCTTTGTCACTATCTCTATGTATCTATCTGTTTACTGTACACCTGTCTATCTATCTATAAATTTTTCCATGGTTATTGCTGAACTGTTGAATTACTGACGATCTAGGTTTTTGCATTTCCTGTAATAGGCATACAGTAAGGTTCCTGTTAAACTATAAGCTGTTCGATACTCTGTCATCTCAGTTTGAGGTGATGACTTTATCGCTATGGAAACTTGCCCTTCCCTTTCTCATCTGGAAGGCTCCTTTACTGCATATTTCCTTGGACCCAATGTGCCTGACACACAGGCCTTCCCCCATCCAGCTACCAGTCCGCAACCTGCCTCCCGCCCCCCACCCCAATCTCCCCACCCCACCAGCCCCGGGCTGGCAGTGCCCGCTTAGAGGGAAGGCTCTAATCCTGATAGAGTCAGACTCATTTGGTCTCTCCTGGGAGACATACTTAAGTGTAAGCTTTTTGAAACGGTGTCCTGTTTCCAGATACTCTGCTGGAGTGGAAAAGACAAAGCTACACAAGTCATGATCTTTTATTCCCTTTGGAATCTCAATGGCCACCATTGTGCCAATTGCCAGGGGCATAGAGCTGAAAAGACAACGATTCCTGGCTTAGAGGAGCTTGCGTGCTCAGAAGGACCAGCCTCTCCTTGGTGTTTCTTGCAAAGACCCGATAAAGACTTTCCAGTTTGGGGCATCTGCCTCTCTTGAAGCTTGGGGCCTCCAACCCCGAAGCTCTGGGGCTACTCTCAACATCTCCCTGGACTCTGGATGGCGTGGTGGAGTTGCAAGTCATCATGCCCTGTTCCTCTAGCAAAAATCATGTCGCTGCTCCATCCCCCTGCCTGTGGCAGAGAGAGTTGCTCAAATGTAAACTGTAATGACTTGCGAATCCCAAAGAACTGTTTCTAATGTCATCAGTACGAAGTCCTGGCTCACCAGCTTGATAGCATCCTGAGTTCCTCTGCCCAGCCCTGCAGAGGTGGGCAGGGCACAGTTATTTTGTGAGTCTGTAGGGCAGCTTACAGACGAGCGAGAGGGGCAGAGTGCTGACTCAGGGCTGCACGCGCTGTAGGTTAATAGTCTGGGGCTGTGACAGCGGGTGGTCAGATGGGAAAGCAGAATACGCCATGTGTCTGAGTCAACCAGACCCCATGAGCATGGCACACACTGGAGGGGTATTTCCTGGCCTTGGGAGAGAACATCAAGGGATTGGGGGAGGGAAGAGCAGATTGGACAGACAAATATTTTTGTGCAATCCCAAACAGACCCAGCATTTAGTGCATAGAGAAACCTTGAGTCTTTTCCTCAGCCCTGCAAGTGATATTTCCATCCAGCAGAAGCATTAAAAAAACAAGACAATCTCTTCCTCTCATCTGGGCAACCCCACACACGGCATACTTGTTCCCTCTTAACTGGACTTGGCATATAAATGACAAGCTCTATGCTTTCTTCCAAGCATATTGCTTTGGAGCAATACGGCCTTGGGTGTGTAAGCAACACACAGCGACACCCCTCAGCGATGGGGAAAAGGTTGGACACACACCTTGCCTCTTATTGGCTTCAGGGGAAATCGGATAACTAAAATAATTGTAAGCCAAACAAAGAAACAGGACCTTTTGTGCACAGTCATGAGCTCCTGGTCTCTGATGGGACAATGGGGCGATGGGATGATGGGGCCATGGGGCAATGGGGTCATGGGGCCATGGGGTGATGGTGTCATGGGGCGATGGGTTGATGGGGCCATGGAGAGATGGGGTGATGGGTTGATGGGGCCATGGGGCCATGGAGAGATGGGGCGACGGGTTCATGGGGCCATGGAGAGATGGGGTGACAGGTTCATGGGGCCATGGAGAGATGGGTTCATGGGGCCATGGAGAGATGGTTTGGTGGGTTCATGGGGCCATGGAGAGATGGGTTCATGGGGCCATAGGGCCGTGGAGAGATGGGTTGATGGGTTGATCTGCACTTTATAGTGATGACATCGCCGAGCCTTCCCCGTGAACATTTGACACCGACAGCTCCTCCTGGGTCTAGACCAAGGGGAACACGGGCCGATCTAGAGTTTGCAAGACCTCAGAGGTAACGGGAAGGCATTCCACGATGAACAGATGAGGCCTGCTTTAAAGACTCACGCTTTTTCCCAGGGGCACCAGAGGTCGTTAACTCAGCTCTCATTTTACGTCCTTTACAACACACGTGTGAACAGTGGTTTAACATGTGGGTCAAAGCCAATGGCTCTCGTTTCCAGCTTTTATTTGCTTCCAGCTGGAGCTGCGTTCATCTGACTGGGTCCAATGATATTGATGGTTATGTCCTCCTGTATGCACTAAGCCTGGGATTGCTTAGCCAGATTTTGTACATGGTGTGTGGCCAGGTCTCAGCTTCAGCCTTGGAAAATGTCCGGTTTCTCTGCTTGTGCCTCAGGTTTGAGGGAAATAAGGGAAATTTTCCAGCGATGTGTATCCACGTCCCCGCCGTAATAGTTAAGCGATCAGCAGCTGACAGGAGTGTGTTGCCCCATGATCCGAGCCCAGGGTTCCATCATTTTAAGGACTCCAGTCAGTGATTATCCACTCCGCCCAGGCAACCTTCTGTTGAGTGCTGTCCATGAGTAAGGCGCTGTGCTGTGCCCAGGGAGGGGTTGCTAATGCCTCTGGCTAAGGTCGCTAAGATTTGAAAGGCTGCCAGTAGCTCTCCTACTGGACCGGGGGTGAAAGCGTCATGCCACGCTTTGGGTAACGCAAGCACAGTGCAGTGGAGGATTCCTTTTGTCTGGGGCATCAAGAAACTTCCCAAAGGAGATGGCTCACATGCTGGTCTTGATGGATGCGTAGGACTCGCAGAGACAGGGTCATGGAGAGATTGGACATCTGCAGTAGCAGCTTGTGCTGGAGGACCTGACGGTGTGTGATATCTCAGGGGGATCCTGACCGGACTGCAGGTGCCCTTGGGTGCACTTTGCTGGGAGGCAAGGTGGGGCGTCGTGTTTCAGGCAGAGCCTGGAAGATGCCGAGTGTTGTGCTGAGCAACTGGGTTTTGTTTCATAGCCTCTGCCGGGTCCCTCGGGGGATGTGAGGAGGGACGTGACATCCCCTAATCCTAATCTCTTAAGAGAACGATCCTAGCAGGCTCGGCAGAAAGCTTCGGAGGATGCGCTCCTCTTCAGATCTCCAGATCCCCGGAGCTATGCTCATCTTTCGGGGCTTTGGGAGAGTGCACTCCACGTCCAGAGCCACGTCTGCAAGAGCTTTCCATACAGGTACCTGTGCAGAGCACGGAGGAGAGGACTGGCTGCACTGGGAGCTCTCTTTGCCTCTGGATCTCTGCTGCCTTTTGAACGGAAGTAATTGGCCCTGACCCCTCCCTCCTGAGCAGTTTACGGGTCGGGCAGGAAGTCAGCGTCATCAGGTGATACCTTTAGAGAGGTTAGGCGGCCCCTGGGTCCCTGGCCCCAGCCTGCTGCTTCGTGCCGTTTTTATCCTCCGAGGCTCCTATGGGGACCCTGGTCACAGAGGCGATGGCTGTGAACTGACCGTGATCAGAATAATGACACTTAAAGAACTGATAATGGGTTTATTTGCAAAGATCATTTGATGAAAGGATAAACATTCTGAGAAGGACTTATCATTACTGCCATGGGTTAAATTGTCTAGTTAATATGAACACTAGTACGATGCAGGTTGCTATCAGAATGCACCTCATTTATGTGTGCGGTACATTTTCCCAGCGCCCCGAGGACTCCCCCACATGTGACCCTGTTCATCTCCTCAGCACTTTCAGGAGCCGCGTGACAGCCTTGGGGCCACGGTTTACAGATGAGGGAAGCAAGATGGAGACAGGGAGGGTCCTACCTCAGGCTGCAGAGTCTATTTCCACCCTGGCAGACAGTCAAGTCTTATTTTAGGAAATTCTCTCCACACAGCCGTTCTCACACTGCTTGGGGCACAGTGGCTCCCGGAAGGCTACTGTAGGCAGCTGGCATTTCAGAAGAATTCTTTCCGTGAGGCTGACAAAAGAAAAAAAAAAAAAAAAAAGATGATTCAATTCAGGAATGTGGAAACAGGCCATTCTTTGCTTAAGGCATCTTTCCATGGTTGGCAGTTGTTTGAGATGCTAAACTATTTGAGGAATTCAACTTGTTTTTGTTTGGGGGGTGTCGGGGGTGGGGGGGGAGCGGTATTTTCTGGGTCATCCAGCCGTGACTGCTGGAAATCCCGTGGGAGTTTCTTGCTTTAGGGTAGACACGGCCAAAAATGAGCAGGGGAATGGTGAAGTTGGACTCAAATGCAGAAGACGATACAGATTATGAAAATGGTGGTAGTGTTTCTCCAGAGTCACTACAAGGTTATAAAATACGGTACCAACTCTGCAGGCTGACATCGATAACCATGGTTCTTGTTACTCCGTCACAGTCCGTCCTGTGGTTGACAAAGACTCCGCCCATCGTGGTTCTAGAGCATGCATGGCATGGAACCCGCTAGAACCATTTCTGCCTCCTCATTCACCCTTTCTCATCGGATTCCAGCCCTCCTTGAAGAATCCGTTGTACACGACTGCTGATGCTTATTGAGGTTATCTTCTTAAAGTTATGGTAAAATACACACAACATAAATGTTACCATTTTAATCTTTTTTTTAAGTGTATAGATCAGTATCATTTTTTAAATTTAGTTTTTATTTTATGTTGGGGTATAGTTGACTTATGCTGCTGTGTTAGTTTCAGGTGTACAGCAAAGTGGTTCAGTAATACATATATATGTATTGATATGTATACATATGCATACATAGGTAATGTGTACATGCTAATAGATCAGTGGTATTAAGTACATTCACATGGCTTTGCAACCATCACCATTATCGATGTCTAGAACTTCTTCCATCTTCCCAATCTGAAACTCCATACTTATTTTTTTAATTTATTTTATTGAAGTATAGTTGATTTACCATGCTGTGTTAATTTCTCTGGTACAGCAAAGTGATTCAGTTATACACATACATACATTCTTTTTCATATTCTGTTCCCTGATGGTTTATCACAGGAGATTGAATATAGCACCCTGTGCTCTGCAGTAGGACCTTGTTGTCTATCCATTCTATATATAATAGTTTGCATCCGCTAATCCCAAACTCCCAGTCCTTCCCTCTCCCATCGCCTTCCCCCTTGGCAACCACAGTCTGTTCTCTATGTCTGTGGAAACACTAAACTTATTAAACGATGACTCCTCATTCCTCCTTCTTCCTAGCCCCTCCCCACCCCCAGTCCCTGGGAACCACTACGCTACTTTCTGTCAATATGGATTGCACTGTTTTAGCTACATATAAATAGACGCATGCGATGTCTATCCTTTGGTGTCTGTCTTATTTCACTTAGCACAATGTTGAAGGGTAGCCGAATATGCCACCCCAAAAAGTATGCCAGCTCAGTTACTTTGAGATGAAGGCAGTTGAGAAGAAGCAGGTAGAAGGAAAGCTCCCTGTACTCCCCGATTTGCCTAAAAGCAGTACATAGATTTGCAAAGATACCAGGAAAGACAAAAGTTAATCACCAGAGATAATTTTAGACCCTATCAGCCAGGAGGTGGCACCAAAGGAACCCATATAAACTTTTCTAACTGGACTCTGTATACCATTAGTTAACTTGTGATCGTTTGTCCTTGGAAACCTCCAATTGCTTTCTTTTGTGCTGCTCTTTCTTGATAAATTGTTATTCTTTGTTGAAGATGCTCTATAAGCCAGAGTTCTAAGCCACCTCTTGGAGTTATTCATTTTCCCTGGGTCTCTCCCATGGACACATGAGGCATACATGTTAGTCAACTTGTTTGTCTCTTGTTCATCTGTCTTTTATTACAGGGGTCTTAGCCAAGAGCTCAGAGGGATAGAGGGAAAATTATTTTCCCTTCCCTACACTGTCCTCAAGATTCATCTGTGGCATGGGTCAGAATTTCATTTCTTTTTAAGGCAGAATAATATCCCATTGCATGGATAAACCACATCTTGTTGATTACTTAAGGAATCTCAAACCATTTTATGGTTTTAAACTTTCGATGCCAATATTTTGTTCCTCCAACAAAGTAATGGGTTGACAAAGGCACACATCCTATCTTACCAATGTGTATGAAGATAGAGTCAGCCTGGGGATAGTATGTAATTAGTGATTTCTACTTTCATTTGTTTCTTTTGCCAGGGCAGAAGTTTATTTAATGGAATTTAAGGGAATTACAAAAATAGCCAAAGCCCATCCATTTTTACCTTCAGAATATTATAACTCACCTGTTGCACATGTTTCTGGTTTGAAAGATCCTCACATACCCATGTGCTACTGTGGGCACAAGGCAGCTTAGAGCAAACCTCTCTCCACATGGTCAAATCTTTCCCCTTTGAAAGTTCCGGGGGGAGTTTCTCCAGATCCCCATGTGGTATTTGTCAACAATTTTCCAGTAGCTCAGTACACATTGCTCCGTGAAGTATCCTTCCGAAAAATGAAGGAGGAAATGAAATTATCGGGTGGCTCGTTACGTAAGAGAGCTGTCTCTTCACGATTAGGAATAAGAACACTGAAGTTTATCCTTGCTGAGTGAACAGGCAGACACTGCCCATGTCTTGAATTTTGGGGGAGGACATCTAGGTTATTGAGAGGGGGGAAATAAACTGGAGAACAAACACACCATACAGTAACACCACTGTTAACATTCAAAAATGGTGTGAATGATCCAGGTTATAGTTTTAAAAGCTCCCAGGTGACTCTGATGTGCCCTAGTTTGAGAGTCTGTGGCTAAACCAAGGCTATAAACACAGGTGTTCTGAACTCTAGTCATAGAAAAGGTAAAGAACTATTTAAGTAGTCTCAGTATCCCCAAAGAGAAAGATGAATGCTGGCAAAAACAAAGGGAAACCTGTGAATGCAAACAAAATGAAGAATGTGTTAGCAAATATGACCGATAGTTAAGCATTCATAGAGACTGCCTCAGTGATGTATAAAGGATCAGTTTTATAACATATTTCTTAAGGTGAAAAAAAAAACAGTGGGAACAACAGTTTCTACTTCTTGACCTAAATCCGTTAATTATGGAATTTGCTTCATTTGGCATGCTTGCTCCAGAAATGTTCTCAAATTAAATTAGTGGTAAAAATTACGTTTATCGATAAAAGTGGCATACCTCTTCCCTCTAATCTGTAATAGCAACTATATGGAACTTGGAAAATCTGTAGATTGGAAGGCGTCATGATCGGAGCTAAGCAAGGACAGTGAGTCCTCAACTTGTCTGTTGAAGGTTCTTGATACGTGGATGACTTTAAAGGATAACTGAGAGATTGGCAAGGCAAAAAAAATAAATACACAGGGCAAGAGAGAATTATGTAACCGTAGCTTATTTCCAGTATGTTGGAGAGGCATGGAAGGGATGATTCTCTACAGAAGCAGACAGAAATGAAAAATCATTGGGACCCATTAATTTGCCATCATAGATATCTGGTTAATTATGTTTTGTTTGTCCAATAAAAATTAATTGTATTCTTTGAATACATTTCAAGTATTTTTTGGATACTACCTAAGAATTTGGGGAAGCTATTTCACATGTTAAATATGCTTCTGTGAAAAAAAAAAAAAATCAAATAATACAGGTTCATTTAAAGCCCCCAGATTTAATTAACAGATTTATTCTGCCAACGATCTGTTACTGTGAAGATAAGAGTAAATGCAAAAGCATACAGCTGTATATGTATACATACATAAATTTATCTTTCTATACATGTTACATGTATTAAAAAGATGGGATGATCCTGTGGTTATTATAGCTTATTTCATTAAGAATTCAGCATAGATATTTATACATATTGATACTTTTAGGTCCTGTTGTTTCTGAGTCCATCCTGAGATGAAAGAAAAAATAAAGGCACCCATGAAAACTCACTGAAGAAAAGATACTTAGAAAACTACCTTGGATAGTTTTATTGGACTCTAAAAATTAACTAATTAACTCTGTTGGGCATAAAATAACATGCATTGATACATTTTCAGCTAAATTACGGAGAAAAACATTTTGCCTCTTTGGGAAGGTATTTAACTTGCAAAGGAGCAACTTTTCTAATGAACCATTTGCAGTTCCAACAAAAATGAGCTTGGGATGAATAACATAGTAAGGTCTTAGGAGCAGCTGTGCATTGTGCATCTTACTACCCTAAAGTTCCAATCGTATAGTAGATGCTCAGTAAACGTTAACTCAGTAAGTGAAGATACTTTAATAATAAATATCCACGGGGAGGCTACAAGCTGCAAAGAACAGACACATCTACTCAACCTGCTTTAAACAGCCAGGGCCACTATCTCGTCCGGCACAAGTCCAGGGAAGAGCAGGCCTCAGAAAAGTTTGCTTCCACAGCTCAACTGTGTCATCAGGGTCCAGGCCCTTCCATTACTCCTTTTATTTTATTTTTTATTTAATTTATTTGTTTTGTTGTTTGGCCATGCCAAGTGGCACGCGGGATCTTAGTTCCCCAACCCGGGCTCGAACCTGTGCCTTCTGCTGTGGAAGCACAGAGTCTTAGCCACTGGACCGCCAGGGAAGTCCCTCCATTACTTCTTTTAGAGCATCAGCTTCATCATGGTAGTAGGCAGTTGCCAATAGCAACCAGAGTTTCCCCATCTACATCCTGATGAAGAGAGTGACTGGCCTCTGTTTCCCAGGAACCCTATCCAGCAAATCTCTTTCTGTGACTCATTGGCCCAATATGGACCCATCATCCTTGGAGCAAGGGATATGAAATGACCAGAACTAGTGCTCTGGGATGGCATGACAGTCTGGGTTGGAACAGAGGTGCAAGTACATGCCCCCAGGCTGACTCGGCTCTCTCTTTGTTGTGGAAGAAGATAACATACAGTAACAATCTTGTTACATTCATAATGTCTCAATGTGGGGCAGTGGTAATGCAACATGTCGGGTGTGGAGAAGTCTGAGATACAAAGAATGTAGAGACATTTTCCAAAAGTGATTGTTGGTTCATGGTGGCCCTGAAAGAGAACTGGCGCCAGATACTTTTAATGGCTGGTCCAGAGATTCATCCTCGTTGAGTGTCATTACAGACAAGCTTAGTGCCTGGTCTTGTGCTTGAAATGTGGAGTCTTGGAGATGCCAAGTTGATTGAACAGAGACTCTTCTTAAAGATGACCGGCACCGGCATCTAAACCATGCAGGAAGCAGAATTTGGGGTTGAAGTCCCGAAAGGGAGCCTTCATTTATAACAGTTAACAGGTATTCGGAGTTCCTCCTCCATAGTTACATTTCTAGCTGAGTATTAAAAACAAGCGAAAAATGCCTTCACTTCCCATTTCTTTGTCGTTGTATTCACTACTCAAAAGCTTTTGCCTAAGAAAAAACGTTTTCTTAAGTGAAGATTTTTATTCAGGATTAATAATGTAAATACCATTAAAAATAGTAATACATTTTATATGGTAGATAATAATGGATACAGATTATCTTAGTTAGTCCTTAAAATAACCCTTTGCAGAAAACAGAACTTGGACTCTTTCTGTTTATCACCCCTCTGTCTATATCTGTCTGCCTCTCTAAGTATCATCCATCCATCCATCCATCCATCCGTGTTTCTCTCGCTCTCTTTCTCTCTCTCTCTCTCTCTCCCGACCCCCAACTGTGGGAGGGAAAAAGCTTTTTCCTCTGCTCTCTTACAATCTGTTTATTGAGGCTTTTGAATTAAACTGACAAAAGACAGATTAACAGGAGAAAGACATATTTCTTTATCGATGTTAATGTTTTCATGTGCATGGGGGTGCCGACTTAAATGCACAACGTGAGAGTTGTGAGTTACGTTTGATTTGGGGCACAATGAGAACTATAGCCCAGGAGACAGCATCTCAGCTAGCTCTGAGCAACTGCTCCAAAGAGGCGGGGGGAGGGGGGGAAGGTCAGTATATATGTGATTTTGGTGAAGGGGAGTACATGCAATCAAGCACATATTTTTCTTTAATTAATTTATTTATTTATTTTTGGCTGTGCTGGGTCTTCGTTGCTGTGCACAGGCTTTCTCTAGTTGCGGTGAGCGGGGGCTACTCTTCATTGCGGTGCGCGGGCTTCTCACTGCGGTCGCTTCTCTCGTTGCGGAGCATGGGCTCTAGGCGTGTGGGCTTCAGTAGCTGCGGCGTGCGGGCTCAGTAGTTGTGGCTCGCGGGCTCTAGAGCGCAGGCTCAGTAGTTGTGGCACACGGGCTTAGTTGCTCCGCGGCATGTGGGATCTTCCCGGACCAGGGCTTGAACCCGTGTCTCCTGCCTTGGCAGGCAGATTCTTAACCACTGCGCCACCAGGGAAGTCCCCAAGCACATATTTTTTTGGAGAATGTTTCTGCTAGTCCCGAGGAGCAGACGTACCAGGAAGGATTTTAGTGCTTTTCTAGACACGAGGAGATGCAGGAATCGGGCTCATAAAATCAGCTCCTGAAAATATCTAACTATCTGAGGACGTGTTCTGCCAGTTTTTCCCAGAGCACAGCGGGCCTCATTCCTGGTCTCCACCCTGAGCTCCTTTCAGGGGGTGTTGAAGGTCACCAGCTGCAGCGGCCCCAGATTTAATCCTTGTAGAGGGAGAGGGCAAGTGCCAATTTGTAGTCGACAGGGGCTGCACAGAAAGAAATTAAAACCCAAAGAGGTGATTACACAGGTGTGGGGTGGGCTTCGTGTACCATTTAATGGAAGGTGATAAATTACGGAGAAGTGAGCAGACAAAGGAAAGGGTGGTTGGGCTCCTAGGGGTGGGGAACTGTGGGAAGAAGACCAGGCGTGGTAGTTCTCGGTAGCTCTTGCTAGTTAAGGTAGTTAAGGGTTCTTTAGTAAGGCTTGTTATGCAGAGAAGAGTCGTTCACCTCTTCTGGTATGGGAGAGGACACCTTTACAGATGGAAATTTATGTCACCTTCTCAAAGGGAAATTTATGCCCTTCTTTTAGGCAGAAAGGGGAAGGGCAGAGAGTTCTTCCTGCATCTGTTACTTCTCAGTTGCTTTCATCTTAAAATAATTCTTATGCCAAAGTGGCATATTTGGGGGTGCATATTCTGATGTCTTTGTACCTATCTATCAATCCATCCATCTGTCCATCCATCTATCATGTCTACCTACCTAGCTATCTATCATATCTATCTGTCCATCTATCCATCTATCTATCAGTTCCAAAGCTTGGGTTCCCCACAATATACTTACATGCTTATATATGTAAAATGATTATGGGAATGCTTGGGCCCTGACTCTCAATGGATGACTTATTTCTATCACGAGTGTCTGCAAAGCTAAGACCTTACCCAATAGTGATTAAGTAAAAGAACCTGAAAAATAACTTTCGTTTCCTGACTTCCAGTGCAATGTGTTTCCACTACACCAGTTTTCCCTGCTATTTTGAATTTTTTCAGTTAAGAAAGATTTCCTTCCTCAGGCTTCAGTGCCATTAAAGCCTCAGTATCAACTTCTCATCTTTAATTTGTTCCTAGGCCAGCATCTCCCCTCTCCCAAAGAGAGAGGGACCCAGAGATACTGAGAAAGACTGCACAGCGTGTTATATATATTCTACCACTCTGCAGACCAAAGAAAGCACAGAGCCGCTCAGCCATGCCGTTTAGAAATAGCACATAGCTCAAAGAAGAGCCGTTGAGTGCCAATGTGTTTAAAACTCCTGATTCTTGGAAACCTACTTTCGCCAGCTTTGCCTCCACTCCATTTCTGTGGTTCCCACTGAGGTCCCTTTGGTAGATTATGTAAGTCACAAGGGCACAGGGGCTCATTATTCCGGCTTTTTCTTCTTAGCTTCCCTTTTCTTGACCCATTCCTCCCTCCTGAAGTTGAAAATAGCTATGCCTCTTTGATGCAGAAGAAAGGAGTGCTAGGTAGTCCTCAGAAGGGGACCATGCTTATGCAATAAGGGGAACTTTCTACTTCTTTCTCTGTCCATCCAGCAGTGAAGTCCTGGGTAACACAAGCGAAATAACAAGTTCTTACTTTACAGCTGTAGCACATAACTGCTCTCTCAGTGACAGGGGATTTCGATGCTGCTTTTGTGGTGTGCGTGAGTTGCTGTTGTCCTGAAACAAATATAATAGTCGCCCTTTGCTGGAAAAACTTATTTTTTTTTTCCTGAGGGGAATTTCTAGCTAAACCCCTATTTTTGGTTTTGAGTTAACAAGTAAGTCTGCTTCTTCAGGGTCCATCACACTTACTTCTGTAGATGGAGAGAAATTGTGACTAGGCTTATGGGGACAGAATACCATCTAAGGAAAAATCCCAAAATTAATGCTAAGAGTACAGGAGACACTAACCTGTGGTATGATGTTTCTCCATCTACTTAACTATTCCTTAGGTGTTCGTTTGGTTTTTTTTTTTTTGAAAATAATAAGAAGAAATAATGTTTGTCTTATTGATTTCACAAAGACATTTTGAGCTTGAAACGAGCATTGACTATGAAAGCATTTTGCCGTAATTCACAACCACATTCGCTGATGTTATTAACACTTGATGCTGGATCATTGGAAAGTCCTCGGGCATCTTCCCATTTTGGATGTCAGTCTATTTGCATTGCCCTCCAGACACCACTGTTGAGGACCCTGTAGAACAGTCTTCCACAGAAAGTATGGTCCAAAGGTCAAGGATCCTGGCGTCGAGAAGAGAGATCATCAGAGATGCTCTCAGGCTCTGCCCAAGACCTACTGAATCCAAATGTTCCTTGTGGTAAAATCTCCAGGAGACTCAAGGAACAGGAAAGTTTGAGAAGCATGGAACGTAATGTGTCCCCCTAATGAATTCCTCAAATTCCTGCGCACGGTGATGAACTTGAGAATATCTACCCCCCACCGAAATGTGTGGACCCCAGGTGTTCAGAGGAGCCACCAAGTGTTTAACCCTTCCTCATCTTCCCTAGTCACCCCACCTGTTTTGGGGGACAGATCTCAAATGGTATGCACCCATCTCACCTTGCTTGGGGCCCCAGTGTTTCTGTGGGGTTGTTCCAGATTGTTCCTTCCCTTATGGATATCAGAGCCAGGCACGTAGTCTTAGAAGGACCCTGAAGAAATGCAAGGGCGTCTGCAGCTATCTATGTTCATCGTTCACCTCTGCAACCATAGCCGTTACGTAACTAGAGATTTTTCTAAACATGGTACGTCTGTGTCTCTGCTAGTTGTTCTTTTGGGTGAATATGTACTAAATCGGTCCATGAAGAGTAGAGCTGAGGTCTGATCCAGAATGGAGACAGAATTTGATGTCAGGAGAGAGTGGGATAAACTCATTCAATGGACAATGGAATGCGAACATCGTGGCCTTTGATCGTGTCAGAGGCATGAGGTGTAGGAGAACCAGCCGGGTCAAAAGATATAGGCCTGGGGTCCAGCCCTGACACGCTGTACCTGCCTGACAAGGTCCAGGTGCCCTGGTCTCTGCAGCTCACCTTTCGTCAGCAGTAAAATCAAGGTTAGCTCAGTGACCTTGTAAATAAAATAATGAATGTGAAAAAACTTTTACGTATTCATATGAAGAGAACTTTGTTTATACCTTAAAATACAGACCAGGAAACCTGACCAGGGGATGGGAAAGCATAGAGGCTCTGTGGACTTTGCCAGAGGGAATAAGTTGCTCATTTTGGTGAAAGAAAATTAAAAGCTAAGACTGTATAATAAGTTTAAATGTAATAAATTCAGCGGAGCAACTGGCTTTGTTCTTGGCATCTCAGGGTCAAGTAACCAAGGCGATGATTTGCATGCTAAATTGAGCCTTTTGCTCAGTTTCTCATAATACTTATCCAAACCGGCAACACTTAGACGGAGTGAGCTGGTGGAATTCTGGAGGGTAGGTCTGCAAGCAAAGTGCAAACTGTCAAGCATGTTTAAAAGCACCAAGAGAAAAAAAAAAATCACTTTCCGCGAAGGCCTTCGGGCTTGTAATGCACAAAAATGTCTGTCATTAAAAGCTTACCACGGTTTAGATGAAAACGTAGTTATTTTCAGTATTTATTATGTGTTTAAAGCAAAAGTTTAAGATTTCCTTTTCAAAACTCAGTGCTTTTGTCCTGGGAAAATATAGCCTAATTATACATTACTTAGACATTGTGAATTTGATTATGTGTGGTTTTCTCCACGTCAGCCTATTTGAATTTTCAAAATCTTTGTTTTCACCACTTCTGGGCCATCACTCTAATAATATTTACCTACAAAGAATCCATTCGCAGTCATTTGTCGCTGCACCTAAGTACCTCTACTACCTTGAAAACTAAAAAGAGAATGTATACTTTCCATATATAGACAAACACAAACTCCTCCAATAGTAGATAAAAGAAACTGCATTAAATCGTGGAAGCACTTTTCACGATGTTCTTAATGGAACCAGCAGAGAAACGGGATGCATCCCCAGCCTCCACTGTCTCCTGCCATCCCTTTATTCTTTTTTTTTTAATTTTTATTTTATATTGGAGTAAAGTTGATTTACAGTGTTGTCTTAGCTTCAGGTGTACAGTAAAGTGATTCCATTATACATACATACACATATATCCATTCCTTTTCAGTTTCTTTTCCCATATAGGTTATTACAGAGTATTGAGTAGAGTTCCCTGTGCTATACACACAGGAGGTCCTTCTTTTAAATTGAAGTAGATGATCATACTAAGTGAGGTAAGTCAGAAAGGCAAAGACAAATACCACATGATATGACTTGTATGTGGAATCTAAAATATGGCCATTCCCTTCATTCTAAGTGTGAACACTGTCAGTCACATATACCTCCTTCCGCATCGCCTCAAAGCAGTTTCCTGTTCTTTCACTGACAAACATGACAGGCTGGAATGGCGTGAACAGTACAAGATGCCAGGATTCCTGGGGAAACTACCACGCCTTTTGATCTGTGAAGTCCAGAAAGAAACTGAGCTCCAACTATGGGGGCTGAGTAAGCTCCCTCCTCAAAGGCAGCAGAAGTGTTGTACAAATTAAAATGTTCATGGTAAATAGAGGCACGGATCCTGCTGGGAAAGTTACTACGTTTCAATTCACATCTTTGCTTTTCTTCCAGCTGATGATCTCTTCACTTTAAAGATTGCAAATATTTACATAAAAGAATTTCTCCTTTTATTTCAAATCAAAGTGACGGAAATGGGGAGTGAAGACACTTTGGTGCAAGTTTTCGTGTGTTTGCTGCACACTGCAAGTGCGTAACTTGGAGGAGCACCTTCTGGGGGCGGCGTGACTGTTCATTTACTGCGTGCTTACAGAGCTCAGCCAAGTGCACCTAACATATGCTGCTTTGTAATATATGCAGATTACAAAACAGTGTATGTTAGGTGAACTCTGTGTGTGTGTGTGTGTGTGTGTGTGTGTTCATACATAACAGTTGTACTCTTACATATATTTATATATATTACAGAGAGTACATTGCAGATGCACTTTGATAACATGAGAATTAAACCAATTGCAATATATATATCAATGCATATATAATTTACACAATATATATAACATGATACACATCGTAATTATTTAATCTATATGTTATTAAATATTAAAATATCCTCTTTGTAATATGTATGAACATATATATAAAACCGTTTAACTATTGTATATGAATAAGAATATAAGAATACATGTTATACTGCATTATACATATGAAAAATACATAACATTTATAATACATATACTCTGTTTTATATGTATTACAAAGAGGATATTTTTGATGCACTTTTATAACTTATATAGATTAAAACAATTGTGATATATATTATATATGTTATAGGTAGTGTATATTACATATGCATTAATATCTATATCACAACTCTTTTTTTTTAAGATGTTGGCGGTAGGAGTTTATTAATTAATTAATTTATTTTTGCTGTGTTGGGTCTTCGTTTCTGTGCGAGGGCTTTCTCTAGTTGTGGCGAGCGGGGGCCACTCTTCATCGCGGTGCACAGGCCTCTCACTGTCGCGGCCTCTCCCGTTGCGGAGCACAGGCTCCAGACGCGCAGGCTCAGTAGTTGTGGCTCACGGGCCTAGCCGCTCCGCGGCACGTGGGATCCTCCCAGACCAGGGCTCAAACCTGTGTCCCCCGCATTAGCAGGCAGACTCTCAACCACTGCGCCACCAGGGAAGCCGTATATCACAACTCTTTTAATCCACATGTTATAAATAAGTGCATCTAAAATATACTCTTTGTCATATATATATATATAACATATATGCGTATAACTGTTATATGTGAATTTGTATGTGTGTATACAAAGTACGTGCACACGTACCCAAAGTACACCTAACATACTGGTTTGTACGCTATACGTGTATTATAAAGCAGCGTATGTTAGGTACAGTTTTACGGCATCCCCGTGGATGAAAACAATCGCTAATCATGGTCATTTTTCTCTACGTTTATAGCTCTCTTTTAAATGCCTGATTTCTGCCGCTTTTTTGCTAGCTATGCGGAAACTAACGAATCTCTGAAAAGATTTTGACGTCTAACCTTTGAACCTGTGTCCCATGGCGATTCAGAATAGCATGGCCGATCACCCGCAAAACAGCCGTCTGATCCTCCTAGGCGGCACACAGCTTGTTCTCTGGAGAACCACTTCAGAGATATTTCAAATAAATACCGCCTGATGAAGAGCAGAGAATCAGAACTGATTGGTGTGCAATTACGTGTCAGGGAATAAAATATATTACAGTAGATTTGCAAAGCACAGCATTCTTTAGACAAGTTATTGCTATGTTTTAAAAAACCACGAGCCTATAATGATACAAAATTTTTAAAATTTGATATTTATTTCTGGTAAATAATCCGCTGCTCTGTTTTTCCTTCACCGCGATTAACAGGTGGCAGGCACACCTCATGTTTGTAGGGAGCAGGTGCCGCAGGAAATATTTCTTTTGCTCTGCGCTTGGAGAGGGAGGGTTAGTATATATAGAAGAGGCCATACCGTTTAGGGGCAGACAGATTTGGTACTCAGTTGTCCTTCTGGGTACGTTTAGGCAATCTGTATGATCTTTGTGATTCCCTTTGTGTACCTAGAAAATGGAGGTAACCATGCCCACCTCCCTGGTCGGTGTATATATTAGGGAAATTACCGGTACATAATTTTATATGTAGTATTATATATGCATTAACCATATATATGCATATACATATATATGTGTGTGTATGTATACATACATGGGTCTGTGTGTGTGTGTGTGTAATATACTATATATATAGAGAGAATGTATGGCTAGGTGCCCAACACAAATTAGGTGTTATTTATTTATTTTTTTAACATCTTTATTGGAGTATAATTGCTTTACACTGGTGTGTTAGTTCCTGCTGTATAACAAAGTGAATCAGCTGCACATATACATCTATCCCCATATCTCCTTCCTGTTGCGTCTCCCTCCCACACTCCCTATCCCACCCCTCTAGGTGGACACAAAGCACGGAGCTGATCTCCCTGTGCTATGCAGCTGCTTCCCACTAGCTATCTATTTTACATTTGGTAGTGTATATATGTCCATGCCACTCTCTCACTTCGTCCCAGTAGGTGTTATTTAAATTTAAGTCCTCTGATGTAAGGTACAGTAATCTCTCTCCATCCATGGAGTTTAGGGATTGTGAAGGCAAATGGTCCCAGGGCCAGAAAAGGTAAGGACGTGGTGACAGACTACGTAAAGACCATGGAGAGCTGTAAGCATTGTTTCATGGGGCCATCTTGACTGCAAGGTTTGCCTTGTAGAAATCGAGAGTCAACACTGCCGTCGATGTAGAAAACACTACAATGTTTTCTGCATTTTTCAAGAGTGGTCAGAAGCTCGTGTTTTTCTGTAAATATCCCACTTTTCAAATGTAGGCAGCTGATTTGATTAAAGAAAACAGGTGTGGGACACAGGCACATGGGAAAATTATCCAGAAACATCACTGCTTTGAACAAGAGTTGACCTACAAGCGACTCATTCTTGATTTCTTAATCTCCCTGCACCATTCGGTTGAGGGTGGAACCCACCACAGAGCTTGTTAGAAATGCAGTTCTCAGGACAGCTCCTGTCCTAAGGAACGGGAAACTCTGGGGTGGAGCCCAGCATCTTAGTTTTAATAACCCCTCTAGGTCAGGGTCTGCAAACGAAGCCCAGAAGTCCAGATCTGAACCACCATCTGCCTTTTTCCAGCCATAAACTAAGACTGGCCTTTCTGTTTTTAAATGGTTGGGGAAACAAACAAAATCAAAAGAAGAATCATGTTTTTTTTGGTAATTATAACAAAATTACATTGAAGTACTGAATTATGCCAAGAAACAACAACAAAACTGGTAACGGAAAAACTATAAATTGTACTGTGAAAGACAGTTTTCCATAAGAGAAAGTTCTAAGTTCTCTGCTCCCTCCCAGAATTTTTTATGATCTACTTGATACTCATAAGCTTATATTTATATCAGCCATCTCTTTATTTTATTTATTTATTTATTTTTGCTGTACGTGGGCCTCTCACTGTGTGGCCTCTCCTGTTTGCGTAGCACAGGCTCTGGACGCGCAGTCTCAGCGGCCATGGCTCACAGGCCCAGCCGCTCCGCGGCATGCGGGATCTTCCCAGACCGGGGCACGAACCCTTGTCCCCTGCATTGGCAGGCGGACTCTCAACCACTGCGCCACCAGGGAAGCCCCCATCTCTTTATTTTTTAAAAAAATGGTAAGAAAAAAATAACCTTGTGTTTATCTCCAATGTTAATGTCACATGGAAGAATCATATTTTGCAACGTATGGAAAGCATATGAAATTCTGTGTCCACGAGTATGCTTTTAGGGGGACACAGTCACGCCCTGTCACGTCTTACGATGTATGGCTGCTTTAACATTGCAACAGCTGAACAGTTACAAGAGAGACTGTATGGACCGCAGGATCTGAAATACTTATTCTGTGGCTGTTTAGAGAGAAACCTTGTGGACCCGGCCGCAGCTGATTCTGGTGCATGTTCACATTTGAGAGCTGTGATGTTTAGTGACGGTCGTGAAACGTAATCCTACGTTTGTGTCAACAAGGGGAAGGGAAGCAACTCCTGCGGCAGTTACTCTGTGCTCACTGAGCACCCGTTTGTGAATCTGTTTCAGGTAGATAAGTAAGAAAGAGCTTTTGGAATAAGATCCACGGACTTCAGCTTCTCAGGTCCTTCCCTGGAAGCTTAGAAACCTTAAATCATCTCCTCTTTGGATTCCTCTTCTGTAAAGCACAATAAGCAATCCACACCATGCAAGATCATGCTGAAACTATAATCAATAAACGAGACGAAGTGCATAACCAATTTCCTGGCACAAAGTAGGTATTTTAGAAACAGAATTATCCTTTGAGTTTTAAAAGATTGTTTTCACTCTGAAGAGATTTCCAGGAGAGAGTAAGATACCAGGAACTGTGTCAGGGCCTGAAAAACATATGCACATGGTGTTGTTTATTTAGAAAAGTATTGCGGGGGGGACTTCCCTGGTGGCACAGTGGTTAAGAATCCACCTGCCAATGCAGGGAACACGGGTTCGAGCCCTGGTCCGGGAAGATCCCATATGCCACTGAGCAACTGAGCCCATGCGCCACAACTACAGAGCCCGCCTGCCACAACTACTGAAGCCCGTGTGTCTAGAGCCCGTGCTCGCAACAAGAGAAGCCACCGCAGTGAGAAGCCCACTCACCACATCAAAGAGTAGCCCCCGCTCGCCGCAACTAGAGAAAGCCTGCATGCAATGACGAAGACCCTATGCAGCCAAAAATAAATAAATAAAATGCATAAATTTTTTAAAAAAGAGAAAAGTATTGGGGCATGGAGAAAAATGCCATATTCACTTTTCAGCTCCCAACATTAATTTTCTTTAAAACTCTTATAAACAGGACTCAAGTACAATTAGGTTTTAGAGATGCAGGATGTAAGTGAAAGCACTTATCAATATGTCTATCAAACAAGACACCTGTTTCAAGTAGGTATTTAGTCACTATTTATTGAGTGAGCAGTATGTCTGGTTTCCATTGTTGCTTCACTCTTGCAAGATCCACTGTTTTATTAACCTGGTCTTCCATTGTCATGCTTAATATCTTCTTATTTTATAACGAGGATTAAACACTGTTCCTCCAAAGGACACTACTTGGTTGGTTGAAGATGAAGATATTGGATAGCTTTTCCTAATTAAGCACCCCAGCTCTTATAAAGCCATATTATTGGCTGTCCCTGCCTGATGCCCAGGGTGACGTGTCTCCATGGTGATCACGTATGCTGTGTCTCATGAGCGGCAGCAGCCAGCTCTGCAGGGATCCAGCTCCCTCCCGCCCGCAGAGGCCAGTTCCCTCCCATAGACTGGGCTTTGCCTCACTGCCATGACCCTTTCTCAAAGTGCAAGGATTTTTATTCACTTCTTCCCAGTGGCTTTACTTCCTGAAAGAAGCATATGCTTCTTTCTCTATTTATTTCCAATCCATTGGCTTAGAAATTCCCAAAGTGAAAAGAAATAAACTGGAAAACCAAAGTTTCCAGAGAGAAGACTTGAGCACCCACTGGATCAGGACATCCCAGATTCCAAGAATTTTTATCCTCTCCTTCAGATAAAAACGGGAAATTCCAGCTGATCGCCTGGAAAATTGCCTCTGTCTGCCAGCAACCTTGAAAGAGATTTTGAATTGGGTAGATACACACAAACCCCTTGACATTTAGGTCTATGTGATTCTTTGAAAGCTAAACATATCGACACCAAAGGAATTTCTCCAGAGTAGGATGCTGTAGAGAAGATACAGTCCTTCATTTCTCTCTCACATCACTCTTTTCTGTTTATTTAAAACCCATTCTGACGCTAGAATTCATCTCTGTCACCTCTGCTATTCCTACTCTGCCAGTATCCCCTGCCTCCTTTTTTTTTTTAAAAAAAAAATAACATCGGTGAGGTTGAGAATAAAGTTCATTTTAGTCCTGAAGAGTAAAGTTTCCAGGTGCAAATGAAGCCTTAAATGGGAGGCATGTATCACTCCTATATGGTTTAGCACATCTATGAACATAACACTCACCAACCTTATTAAACTCTCACATAAATGGTAGGTTTGAGTATAGATGAAGGAAGAAATACCTCTTATCCAATGTCTACATTTATTTTGTCTTTCACCACAAATCATTTCTTTAGTCTTGCTACAGATTTTATTATTGACCAGAGCGAGGACTGGTCAGTTTTTATCTGACCTGAAAACTATTTCAAAAACCTAAGATTTTTTGCAGTACAATTAAAACACACACACACACACACACACACACACACACACACACACACACACACATTTTGGAAGATTTAATGCTTTCATGGATGGAACCCAGGGCTGCTGTCAAAAGGTAGTCATAACCTTGAATAATTTATGTTTTCTTTGGCCTGGTTTAAAATATTTTGATTACATAAAGAATGTAATACTTCTCTTCAACTTTCCTTCATTAAAGAGCCGTATTGTATTTCAATTAAAAAAAACACGAAAATAATCACTCTATGAAAAAAAGTGGTATAAGAGATGCCCAAATTAAATATATAGAATATATGTAGAATCATGATTCACTTTCCATATGAGTGATATAAACCTAGGAAGAAGAAATATTCTCCAAATCCAAGTGTTTTAAAGTTAATAACGTCATTCTTCAAAATGCCTGTCTGATTTTATTTGTGTGAACAATGTATGCTGGTGTCAGACTCTTTATCAGGGACTTGTCCACCTGTAGAGGCAGAGTTTCCCAGCAATCACCAGGAGGCAGAAGGCGAGAACTCACCTGCCAGTGTTAACAATGACCGGTAGTTATTGGATGGTTGCTGTGTTCAGTGTGTTCACTATTCTAATAGCTCTTACTTATATTATCCAGGTTCTGCTATAGAATGAGTCATTTCATCCTTTCCCCCGAGCAATCTGTTGCAGGATTTTGCAATTTGCCCATTATTGAAGTCGGCTAAAATTGTCATTCATTTTCTCCAGCTTCTCCTTTTGATACCTTATTTTCTACCTTAACATAGTAAATTTTTGTTTCATTGACTTTATATTCCTAATACAATGAAAAATGACATGCATTTCATAACTCGACTGTACTAAATTATCAGTGAGTAAATTATTTGTAAAATATATTTTAATTTCATTACAGGACAGAGCCTTAAGAGAAAGGAATTCAGTTTGGTTAGTTTAAAGGCAAAGGGAAAGCAAGATTCATTTGATTAAAAAAGTAAAGCATTGAGGACCATTGTAGTTTAATCAAAATACTGCTTGTTGGAAGTTACACTTCCAGCAACTTCTGCCTGGTTCTCTCAGACAGTCCATCCTGCTGACCACAAAGAGAAACAAACAAACAAAGAGATCAAGTAATCAGGCTGCCATCAGACACGTCACAATTGTCAAAGCTATCTTAACAGGGCACAAAACGCTCCTGATAAAGGAAGAGACCAATAAACTGGCAAGGTGTTCTGATCGCAAAAGACACCATTAAAACAGTAAAAAGAAAAGCCACGGTTTATGACATGATATTTACAGCATTTTATTTAGTTAGTTATTTACTTTTTTTAAGTTTTTTTTTTTTTTGACGTGGACCAATTTTAAAGTCTTTATTGAATTTGTTACAGTATTGCTTCTGTTTTATGTTTTGGTCTTTTGGCCCCAGGCATGTGGGGTCTTAGCTCCCCAACCAGGGATTGAACACGCATCCACTATGTTGGAAGGCAAAGTCTTAACCCCTGGACCACCAGCGAAGTCCCAACAGCATTTTAAACTAGCAAAATTGTCCTATCCTCAAGATAGAAAGTGTTCCTACAAATTAATAAGTTAAAAAAAAACAAAAAATAACCAACTAACAGCCCAGTTCAAAAGTGAGCAAAAGGTTTGAACTAGCACCTCATACTTTGGGCATCCAGATGCCTGATGCACCCATGAAAATGATACTCCACCTCATTGAATGTCAGGAAAATTTACATTAAAACCAGAATGAGAGACCTCTGCCCCACCACCAAAACGGCTACCATAGACAGACTGATATCAGGAAGTGTTGGCAAAGATATAGAGCAACTGGAACTCACTGACAATGCTGGTGGGAGGACGTATAAATTAGTGCAACCCTTTGGAAACTTGTTTGGCAGTATCTGTGAAAACTGACCATAGAGATGCCTGGTTCCATTCTTGACATACATGTATACATACCTGCACCAAAAGTTATGTTCAAAGATCTTCACAGCATCACTATTCATTAAAGCCAAGAAAAGGAAAGAACCTAGATGTTGATCAAGAGTAGGATGAATGAATAAACTGAGGTGTATTCATACAAAAGAATAGTGCATAGAACTAAAAACTCAATGAACCGCCCCATGCAACAACATAGATACATCTTGTAATGTTACATGAAAGAAGCTAGACAGAGTAATGAATACTGTAGGATTCCATGTATATAGAGTTTAAAAACAGGCAAATTGAATCTATGGTATTAGAATTTAGGAAACAGTTATTTTTTGGCATGGGGAGTGGTAATTATTGGGAGGTCACTTGAAGATGCTTCTCAGATGCAGGTAATGCTTGACTTTTTGACCTGGATGGTGGTGACGTGTCTGTGTTCACTGTGCCATCATTCATTTTCCCATACAGGTATGATTTGTGCACTTTTCTTCGGTACGTCATACATCAACCAAAAGTTTATTGACTTTTTGATGCCACTTGATCCAAGACACCCACATCCTGGACTGAAGGATTGGATTTGAATGAAACTCATTTTCATCGCAAGACAAAGGTAAACCAAAATCTTTGTGAGATTTATATTATCTTCATTTTTTTTCCATCTCTTTCTCTTTTTTTTTTTTTTTTTGCCCACTGGAGTTTTCTCTTCCCTTTTAGCTTTAGCCAGCATGAAAAGGGTACAATGTACAGTTTTCCATGTTGCCTGATTTTCAGCTCATTCCTGTCCCCATAAAAACGTGTGACACTTGGTGTGCGGAGTGATTTCCAACGAACGAACGTGTGCATGAGAATGAGGCAGTGTGTACACACTCTGTTCTCCCTAGGCTGATTTCCATAATGGAGGTGTTTCTTTGTAATTTGCTACCTTTTTTTTTTTTTTTACTCTTAACGAATAGGGTCAGTGAAACTCATTAACTGTCCTCTTGGTATGAACGCTAAAGAAACAACAAACAAACAAAAAACCCAAGAAAGGCTAGTCTTTTATGTCTATTTGCAGAGTGACTAATGCAGTTACCTCCCTCTGGAGAGTCCTGATTTCTCACTAAATGGACTCACTCAGGACTCTGTGAGGCCACCTTCCAGACGTTTACACTTCTCACTTATCAGATTATTTCTTATTGAAATGGTTTTCATGAGACTCCCCCCTCCACATGCCCCATTCTCTTTATTCCTTCCCCAACAGACCTTAGAATTAACCCCACATTTCACCGTGGATTCGAGACCACACAGGATGAAAGACTTTGAAAAACTGTCCGTATGAATAAGTTTATTATTTTTTTAATAGACTAAAAATCCAATCAGCTACCTTCAGTTTTCTATAATTTAAATTCTGTCCGTGCTTTTCTCTGATGGATTCAAGCTTCTAACGCGACCTGTTATAATGCCATTTTTCAATAAGAAGATCAATAGTGAGCATTTATAGTTTCCACTCCGGTGGGGGGGAAGGTATTAGAAGCAGTATTGTAAAAGATAGTGAGAGATTACCTCTGAAAGAGCCATTTCATTAGAAGTAGCCAGCAAAGGTTTGGGCGATGAAGGTTTTTCTTAAACTACATTGCGACAGATGCTAGAGAAATTGGCAATTTGCTGGCCGCTGAATGATTGTATTTCGTACAAGCTCTGGACACTGGTTTCTCAGTTAAGCTTTTGTTAAATACAAGTGCTAAGAATCACCCGATAAGAAAGAAAATGGGTCAGCATTTTAAACTGGCAAAACTCAATCACTGTAGGAAATAACACCCCTCTTCTGACTTAAGTTACATATAAAAACACAGGTGACTGCATATCCTGGAGAAAGTCACATATCCTTTGGGGGCTCAGTTTCCTTGTCTTCAAAATAAGGGTTACCGTACTTGTATCCATAAGACCGTGATGGAAATTAATTGATACACGTGAATGAAAACATCGTCCTCGTCATTCGAGGGGCTTACCTCTCTCCAACGGTTAGGGAAAGACAGGGGTGTCCTCTAGGCCTACCGCTGTCTCGGCTTCTCCGCCACCACTGCCCCCTAAATACAGGGCTGGTCCTGCAGCCTCTCGCTCGTACGTGCATCACTGACTACCTTCCCCGCTGCTGACCCTCACCTGAAGCTCCGGGTCCCTACGAGCCCTGGGCAGAATGTTGTCCTTCCATGTGATCAACAGAAGCAGGTAGACCGTGAAAGGACACGTCAAACCCTAATCCCCTACCCTCCACTGCCAAGCCTGAGCCGGTACGTGCCAAGAATTACGGTTGTGTGTAGGGCTGCCCAGCTGTGTAAGCAACTTACCTACCACCTGTCAGGTAACAATGAACCGAATTTATTGAGTTGTTGCTATAGGTATTGTGGCATTAGTTCTTATCAATAATGTGTAAGCTGTTACGTACGATGGGGAGGTGCAAGGAAACAGATAACAAGGGGAGAATGTTTTAAAGCCATAGACTTCCTATGATTGTCCTTAAATTGCAAGGGGAAAACACCAGCCCATCTTTAGATTCATGTCTCTTGGAAGAGCATTTCCTCTTTCAATCTTGCACATGCAAATCCCCACCTCCTTTCTGGGAGAAGTCAAAGCGGTAGATCTGGTCCTACGATCATCCGTCTGTGTTCCCCTCTGTCCTCCCCTGGAATCCAGAGGCCATGGAAGAAGAGAGGATTTGGAAGGGAGAGTCCAAGCTGGGCTTACACTCGGTTACAGCCCCTTGTGAGTGTCCGTAGCTGTGCACCACTGGGAGGTACAGCTTGGCCTCATCATCGATCTGGACCATCCTACGGGTGACCATGGACCCTCAGAGATGCTTCACTCTAAATGCATATGGGGAGAGAGAGAGAGAACACCATTTTCTCAATACGCCCCTGCAGCCAGTAACTTGGAGGCGATGGGTCTTCGCCATCCGCCAGGGCAGGTTTGCTTCGAGAGAATCATCACACCTTTCCCCTTTCACTCCAAACAGGTGGGCTGCCCACAGCAGTGGTGGTGTGTCACCTCATGTAACTGCCTGAGTCACTTACCCAACATAACAAGGCAGCATCCTCATCGCCAGCAGCAAACACTTCTCTATACACCACGTGCCAGTCTGGGCAAACAGGAAAGGGAGCAGACAAGAGCTGTGCCAACAGCACTTCCAGGCTGGGCGTGATCTGCGATTCTCCCAAGGGGGTTGTGAGAGGCGGAGGTGGCTATTGCTTGGGACTGGCATTGCAGGGGTAAAGCAAGGAAGTTGCCCAAACAGAGCATTTCAGAAGTAAAAAAAGAAGAAAAAAAACTCAGGTGTGGCACTCAGGGAGTTGCAGCAGAGGGGAGGAACCTTGCTCTAGAAAATGAGGCTCCCAGGCCACAAAAATGACAAAGACAATGCAGAAAATGTGCAGATGCCGCTGCTTAAGAACCACCCCGGGGCGCTCTCTTTCCATGATAAACACGGAGGTCTCTGGTAGACTACCACCCATCCACCAGCCTCCAGTGGTCATCTCACCATTTCCAGGTCTAGATCGAAAATCATTTCCAGTCCCTCGCTGCCATTCTCCGTGACCCATATTTTTTGGAATGTCTTTCCAAGGGGCCGTCCGCTCGCTCCTTGTACACACTCGTTTTGTCGCTGGGTGGATTTGCAGTAGTGTTCCCGTGAAGATAAGCTGTTGACATTAGACAGATGTCTTAATAAGGTTCTGTTTACTGTGTTAGAACCTAGAAGCTCTGATTCCGCGGAGAGGATAAAGCCAGGAGAAGGGCTTGTGCAAGTTCCCAGCTGGGATTTTTGCAGAAGGCAAGCTTGCAGACACTCAGGAGCCAAGCCCCCGGCCCGGGCAGAATAGGAAGGTTCAGTCTGTGGTCAGCGGTGCTGCCCCCGGCCCTTCCTTGAGTCCCCCAGGGCTCTCTGTCATGCTCTGCGATTCCCTGCCCCACTGCCTTAAATGTGCCTGTGTCCTTCTCCTACCTTCTGCTGCCCACTCCACCCCAAAGCAAAACAAAACAGAACTTCAGGGCTGTCTTCCTGGTAGCTGTGCCTGGTGGACAAAATCACTTTCAGGCCTAAGGTTTCGTGTACACGTTAGTTCAACGCACTAAACTGCCTGAAATTGGGTTAAAAGGGTCACATGTGTGCGGGGCTGGCGCAAGGCCTACGAACGCCCGTTTCTCCTGAAAGCCATTCCCGTTTCTGTGGTCTCGGTAAGATTCCCTTTCTGTATGTCCCCCTACAATCCCCTAGTTTTCCTTTGGTGAGGCTCCTTATTTTGTATACAACCCGTTTGCGTTTTCATTCCCTGATGGTTGGAACCACATCTGTCCTGTTGGCTGTGATTTCTGTAGCGTCTAACACACGGGGAGATTACTACATAGATGTTTTTGGTTTCAAGAGAGAAATCAACCCTAGGATAGCTATTGTGTTTTAATGGTATCAGTGGCTCATCTTGGGGGGTGACATCCTCAAATTAGAATCCAGCAGGCGTCAAGACGCCCTGCCCTGCAGAAGATGCCATGGAGTGTGGGCGCATCCTGGGCCGTATAGGATGCTTGCCTTCTCTCCCACTGCCAGTTGACTTGGGTGGCTTCCGTACCCTCCATGGCCTTCTCTCGCACTTCACCTCTTGGTTCAAAACACCTGCTTTCAGGGCTTCCCTGGTGGCGCAGTGGTTGAGAGTCCGCCTGCCGATGCAGGGGACACGGGTTCGTGCCCCGGTCCGGGAAGATCCCACATGCCGCGGAGCGGCTGGGCCCATGAGCCATGGCCGCTGAGCCTGCGCGTCCGGAGCCTGTGCTCCGCAGCGGGAGAGGCCGCAACAGTGAGAGGCCCGTGTACCGCAAAAAAAAAAACCACCTGCTTTCAGCCCACAAGCTCAAGACACCCGTCTTCTCTGGGTTGTCTTGGTGACTACTGGGAAGCCTCTGTTTCTTGGGGGTTTGGGGGTCAACGGAGATAACAAAAATGCCTTGACTGCTCACTAATAGAGAGCTAGAGGGACTCTTCCATCTGTAACGGGCAGCGGCATTTTCATTCATTACTCTGCTTTGACAGAAGAGGCAAGGGGCCAGTTGGGGGCCAGATGTTCCAGTTGGCCGTCTGAGGCCGTGTCGCTTTCACGCCAAAGCCCACATCTGCTCACGGTTCGGCCTGAAGCTCACTGACTCACGTTTATGCCTGTGACCTTCTAGAACAGATGGCTGATCTTCTAGGGCCAAAGGCACTAAAGGAAGTTGTTCATTTACTTTACAGATTTTAAAAAAATGCCCTCGACTGTATGAGCGAAGCCCCTTGACTGTGTGTCTTTCCTTCCTGTTTCTGGTGGGAACGGATCATCAGAGAGAAAGGTCTTGACCATACTGTGCAGATCCTACCATGAGGGGCCTGGAGAAAAGGGGAGCGGCTTCCCCCTGTACCTGTGTTTGCTGGAAACGGAAAGAAGGGCAAGAGAGGAATTTAGGAAAGTTTTGCCCTAGGGCTCAGAACTCAAACTTATGTCTATGCAAATGGACCATATGGTACAGTCTTTACAGAGGCCAAATTCCCAGGGCATCCTGGGGTTTCCCTAAGTCAAGATGAAAATTCAGCAAATGCTATCGACACTGCTCCACTGACTTCCGCAGCTGGGCAGCCCTCGAGTGAATCAAGCAATTAGCTTCCAATAAATGTACTAAGCTCCTTCTCTCCTTTCTGTTGCCTCCTGGGTTTTCCTGGGAGTTTACGTCCCTGGGACAACTGGGAGTATATTTGTGCAAAAAGTATGTTATACACAGTCCGTGTCAGAAGAGGTCAGAGTAAATGACCCTCTGAGTCCACAACACAGCGGCTCTGAGTCCTTTGTGGCTACCCAAAATCTGTGTGTCTCTCCCTATTTCAGCGCTCACGGGCCTCTCCAGGATCTGGGTGGCACAGTAATGACAGAGAAATAAAGTGGCTAGAAAGACGATTTGGCTGGCAAAATCTGAGATGACTTTGTTGGACCCAGGGGGGCCAGCATGCAGCGGGAAACAGGCCATGTCCTTTTTGAAGTGCAACCAGGAGAGAGAACATTTCGGAGATCTCCTGTAAACCAGATAAGTCCACAAGTTACAAGTAACCCCTGAAGGGTCTACCCCTTTTATCTCCCTTCACCTTGCCCTTTCCATGCAAAGCCACACACCTGGGGTAAGAGGAATGTCTGATCTGCTCCTGGCGGGGGCCGTCTTCTTTGATAGTTCAGTGGTGGCCACCTTTCTAATGGCTGAGCTTTGAGATTCGAAAAGCAAGTTCAAAGCACCGTAGGCCCATCATCAGACCTTGCTGTGCTCGTGGAGGTTCAGGAAATAATAGGGGCATCGCAGAGCAACTATTTAGGGCAACGGAATGAGGACAGTCAAACAAATACAAAAGCATTTCTTCTTCCTTGAGTATCTCTGGGATGAGGGAAGTTACATTTGCAAATGTTCTGTGTTATTAGAACTTCTTGTAATGAATCCTCACAGGGATCCTCTAAATGATGAAAATGCTATTTCTCCACCAAAGTGTGGCACACGTGTCCTGCATCCAGTGTGTAACATCCATCTTTCTCCTGTCAAGACAGGTCAGAGACACGCGTTAGAAGTGCAGGTGGATCTGAGAAGCGTGAGGCAGGGAAGTCCGTGTGATAGGAACACCCACCCCCCCAGGATCAACTCTGCATCCTTCAGATTTGGTAAATTGCCCTTCTGCCCACCTTTCTGAACCCCAACTTCCTTACCTCTAAAGTGGGGATCATAATGCCTGTTTTGCCTCACGCACGGAGTTTTTCTGGATTAATGGAGACAAATACGCCAAAGTGCTCTCTGTACCACGGAGTAGAGGAGACAAAAGGTGAAAGTCCTTCGTGGGCCACAGAGCTCTGTACACCTGTCAGCTGTCACTGGTAGAAGACCCCTGAGATTTCGCGTCCAGGTGGTCTAACAAATAAAACACTTCTTCATGCTCGTGGCACCTAAATCATCCGTTGATATTAATCACAACGGACGTTGAACTGCTTTGCTTTCGATGAGGAGGTCCATCAAGGTGGGTAGAAACCAGCTTTTTCCAAATCCCTTACGATTCTGTGGTTGATTACAGTGGTTTCTAGGCATGTGCAAGATGAGAGGAAACGCAGTCAACCTCTCAACCAAACTGGGACATTTTGGGGAGCGAAAGGCAACACTCGTCCGTAAATCTGCTGGAGAAACAGGGTAAGTCAAGACTTCCCCAGGCGAATCAGGGCGTGTGGTCACCTTATATATAAGGATAGAACTTGAAAACGGACAGTGTGACAGCAGCGCCTTCTAGATTCACGTCAAGGATTCTGCGTCCTGACTCTGCTCTCAGTTCTGTTCCTGTGCTTGTTTTCTTGTCTCGACAGTGATCCTACGAATGCTTGCATGTGGGTGACGCCCACCTTCCTCTATTGAGTCTAGATCAACACTTGATAATCTCACCCATTCCTGACCAGTCATACCATGTATAATGTTTCACTTATTATTTTAATATATCCTGTCACTAGGTGGCCACTGTAATCAAGGGTCTGACTCCATTAAAACATAGAACAAGGTAAATACTCTTATGAAGATTTCGGGGGTGGGGGAGAGAATGACTCCCATTCGTTCAGGTTCCACCTGATTCATCAGAGAAGGGAACATATGAGCTGGGTTTTGAAGGGTGAGTAGGAGTTTTCCAGGAAAAGATATGAGACTCCATTTTTGATGTTTGACTACTGACAGCTTTCAAACTCAACCCTTCCCTCGTTCCCTTTTGTCCTACAGCTGGACAAGCCAATAAAAAAAGATCAGGAGCTACTTGCCTAGAAGGTGGTGGGGAAATTCAAGACAGGAAAATCCTAAATCTTGTGCACACAGAAACCCTCACCATGGTCGGATCCCCTAACACAATGAAACCCAGAACTTCCCTCCCACCTTGCTGTCATTTCCCTCTGGCTCAGACCTCAGCCCTTCTCCTTGGGAAATGCTCTTGCTGTTTTCTACATGTGTAACAAACTATTTCATACCCATGGGTGCCTGTGTGTCCTTCCATCCATCAATCCCTGGGCTGGTAGCTGACTGGCATCTATCAGGGGATGCTGGTCTCCCAAATAAAACACTATCCTAGCTAGCTGACTAAGTAACCACCATTACATAAAGAAGTCTAACACTCAGTTGTATATGGATCTGCGCACACACATAACATCTCAAGCACCGTTGTGGAGGATGATTCTGGAGGACTCAGCTGCAGCTTCCCAGCAAGTAAACTCTGGTCTCCCTACACCTCTAGTCAAATATAACCACTTGCAAACATAACTTTCAAGTCTGCTTCAGATCCATGGAGATGTTGTCAAGTGATGTGAAAACAAACTCACAGAATCTGCTTTTCATTTATGTTGATATCTTGGGTCTCGCTTTCTCGAAGTTTCAAGCCAAGGAGTTTAAACTCCTTGTCTTAGTGCTCTCTTGCTGTGTAACCCGTTACCAGAAAATCGTCGGCTTCAAACAACACACTTTTTTTTTTTCCAAACAACACACTTTTAT
The DNA here is from genome assembly GCF_964374135.1 of Grampus griseus. Lineage (NCBI taxonomy): Eukaryota > Metazoa > Chordata > Mammalia > Artiodactyla > Delphinidae > Grampus > Grampus griseus. The sequence continues at coordinate 4,282,203 of NC_139016.1, read as the reverse complement.
CATCACGTAGGTTCTGTACATCAGGGTCAGGACTCCAGGTGCGGCTCAGCTGGGTCTCACAAGGATGCAGCCAGGGTGTCAGCCAGGACTGGGGTTTCACCCGAAGGCTTGACTGGAGAAGGGTTTGCTTCCAAACTCATGTGGCTCTTGGCAGGATTCAGTTCTTTGCAGATGACTGGGGAGACAGAGAGAGAGAGTCCTTGCTGGCTGTTACCTGGAACTGTCCGTTCATGTCTTGTCTTGACCTCTCCTGTGGTCGCTTACTTCATCACAAGCCAGCAAGAGAGAAGGAGTCTGCTGGAAAGACAGAAGTCACTCTCATATGTAACCGAATCATGAAAGTGCATCCATTGTCTTTGCTGGATTCTGTTGGAGAGAAGCAAGTCACCAGGCAGCCCACACTCAAAGGAAGGGATTAAACAGGGGCATAAATCAGGAGCTGGGTTCATTTGGGAGTCTCCTCACCACACTCCCGAGGTCCAGGAAGGAATCTCTGAAGCTACATTCCTTGCGCTGGCAAGCCCATTCATCCATCCCCTCACGAGAGGCAGCATGCTAGCACAGATGGATGTGAATGGTGTGACTCAGTGTTTCTCAGCCTTTTTTCTTTTTTTTTTTAATTGAAGTACATTTGATTTACAATGTTGTTAATTCTGCTGTATAGCAAAGTGATTCAGTTATATATATATATATATATATATATATATATATATATATATATATGTTCTTTTTAATATTCTTTTCCATTATGGTTTATCACAGGATATTGAGTATAGTTCCCTGTGCTCTACAGTAGGACCTTGATGTTTATCCATCCTACATATACTAGTTTGCATCTGCTAACCCCAAACTCCCAATCCCTCCCCCCGCCGTTGGAAACCACAAGTCTGTTCTCTATGTCTGTGAGTCTGTTTCTGTTTTGTGTATATGTTTATTTGTGTCATATTTCAGGTTCCACATATAAGTGATGTCATATGGTGTTTGTTTTTGTCTGTCTGACTTGCTTCCTTTAGTATGACAATCTCCAGGTTTATCCATGTTGCTGCAAATGGCATTATTGCGTCCCTTTTTCTGGCTGAGTAGTACTCCATTGTATACACGTACCACATCTTCTTTATCCATTCATCTGTCAGTGAACACTTAGGTTGCTTCCATGTCTTGGCTATTGTGAACAGTTCTCAGTGTGTTTTCATGATTGCACACTACAGTACTTTTTCACACATTTGTTCCCAATCCACCCCCCATGAAGTTTTAACAGATATGCTGCTTCTCTGTTCTGTATTTCTGAACTCTGCACGTAAAATGAGTATCATTCTTTTCGCCTCCCCAGAACCAGTTTTCACCCACTTGGGACGCTATTGTGCATGAAGAATGTGTGTTCTAGAGTCAGATAGCCTAGATTTCTGCCTCCACTGCACCACTTCTCAGCTCTGTGATCTTAGGCAAGTCACCAAACCCCTCTGAACCTTAACGAACTTTCTTAATTATAAATAAGAATCACATCAATACCTACCGCTTATGATTGTTGTGGGGATGGAATGACACTTCGTAGACGGGAGAAACCTAATACATGCTGCCTTCTGTTATTGCAACATGCAGAACCATATGTGCAGCAGTGGGGAAACCAAGATAAGATGAAAACAAGAGCCTCGAAGAGGCCCCACTGCTTGCCAGAGGAGACAGAAGGAGGACAAAGGGTATGGTATGCGGTATAAGAAAGTTATATTCAAGATGATTTGGGCATAGAAAAAAGGGGGTGCCTAAATTCTGGTAAAAGCGAGGAGAGCATGAGAAACAGGAGTTTCTCAGAGGAAAGAGAGTTGAAGAATGAGAATTGATTTGAGAGCTGATGAGTGAAAAACTAAACTAAAGCAATGGCACTGTTAATGGTGGAGAGGAAGAAAAGGACGGGACAAATGGTCATGTGGTAGAAAATGACGTTTAGCCAAGAGGTTTGCTGACATAAGTGTGTATTCTTTCAGGGTTCTTTTTGTCCATTCATCCACTCATTCATCTACCCATTTATCCACCCACTATCAATCCATCTTTCCATATATTGATCTATATATCCATCTATCTAAGTTTTTTCCTTCCATCTGTCTATTCATTTGTCCACCCATCCACCTGTCTATCCATTCTTCCATCCATCCAAAAATCCACCTTTCCTTCCATTCATCCATCCATCCCATCCTTCTATTCATCCATCCACAGATCTACCCATCTATCCGTTTACCTACTCACCCATCCACTTATCCAGATAAATCCACTTATCCAGATGGATGTTGACCCATCCATCTCTCCATCTACCCATCCATTCATTTACCTACTCACCCATCCATCCACTTACCTATTGACCCATCCATCTTTCCAGCTATCCATCCATCCATCCATTTACCCATTCACCGGTGTATCTTTCCATCCATCCATCCATCCTTCCACAAATACACCTTTCCACTCATCCATCCATCCATTCATAAATGTACCATCCATTCATCCACCCCATCCTGTTATCCTTCCATCCATCCATTCATCCATCCACCCATCCATTTATTTATCCATTCTCCCATCCTCTCCTATCCATCCACCCATTTATCCACCCATCCATACGTTATCTCTCTTTTTCTCATCCATTCATTATCTCTCCTTTTCCACAAAGGTTTTAAGGTGGCTTAGAAAGAGACATAGAATGTATGTAGAAAATAAATAAATAAACCAACAGAATGATGAACAAACCCAACAGAAATCAGGTGAGAATGAAAAGGAGAGAACTCATATAGGGACCTAAAGTAGAAGCAGGGATTCAGTTGATACAAGTGTGCATCCCTAGGAACCTTTACCCCTGCCATATGAGGGTCCCACAGTTGGCATCTTAAGATGCTGTGTTGCTTGTGCTCCCAAGGTGGCCTCTATTTGTACAGAAATCTCTATTTCCTTGCAGTCTCAATGGGGGAATCGCCTAAGGTGTTTACTGTACTCTCCGTCAAATAGTTGATGGCCTTTGACTAGACATTGACAAATACAGTCTATCTCTCCATTTATCCCTCGTCAGCCTCTAAAGTGAGTTGGGGATTGGAGATGAGATGAAACTGATTACAGTCAAGTCAGGTTTCAAATACTTTCTCCTGAAAATCCATTCTACTCCTTTGCTGTTAGCAGCATTTACTACAGGAAAAATGTATCGTTAACATTGAGCCAAAAATAAAAAACCCTCTGCAAAACACCTAAATATAGATTGTTTCATTACCTTCAAATCAGCCCGAAAAGAATGCAGAGGTTGGCACTCAGAAGGAGTCAAGTGGCTGGGTAACCGCAGTGCAGTCTGCAATCAGGAGGGACTACAATTATGACACCGAGCGCTAATCCTGGAAAATCAAAACACAGTTAGGCAGCCACTAAATCCCCTTATAAACTATAATAATCATTATTAAGCCTTTTTCTTTCCCCCAGAAAATGAAGAGCTGCAGACGTTATGTCGTCCCTTTACTGTTTTCCGTAGCAGGGTCATTATTCTTTATGGTGCTACTAAATTTACTCATCATTTTACAAATCCCAGGTTCACCTTCCAAGTACATGATCTCGTCCTTCTGTGTAAAGTTAATCAAAGTGTAAAAGTGCTTTATTTCATATCTTTATTTTTCCCCACGGGGATGGGGGGTAAAAATGTTATGCATTGGAGAATCACAGAACACAGCCAAGGAAGCTTGAGATGTTATTATCTCCTGTCTATGCTCAAAAAGGAGCCACACAGAGATTAACCCTCTCCTGGAAATGGACGTCTTATGTGTTTTCAGAGAAGAACTTGCTTTATTATTAGGAAGCTCTTTTTTATGTCCAGCCCGACTTCTTCATACTGTACTAATTTTTGTATCTTTAACTGGAAATCAGAAAGAAGCTGGGTAATATCTTCTAGGGCTCTTAAAATACTCCAAGACTGTGGCAAAGAAGTACAGAAAGGTGCTCATTTTCCTGAGATCACCACCTTTTCTAGAACATGCCAGAATCAGACCACACTGAATCTTTTCTTTAGGGTAGAGATTGTGTTTCCTCCTTCTTTTGTACCCACACAATACAGCCTATTTATGGACATGCAATGAATATTCATAAATCTTCCTTGAAAGAATGAGTAAATCAATGAATCAATACTTCTTGAATTCAGTACAAACCATTTCAGACAATGAGACCAAAATATCCATCATTCATCTCTCTCAATTCACGTTCTCATACTGAAGGACGGTGTAAATGGCAAGTTCTCATTTAATGAATGACTTCCAGGTTGAGCTACATGAAATTGAGATTTTTTTGTAGGTCAGAAACGGTTGAATATGAGCAGCGTGCTCATTTTGCACGCAATTGAGCGTGCTCAATTTGCATTCTTCTGATGCTATTTGGGACTTTTTTCTTTTCTTTAGCGACATCAGAAAAAGTAGTTTAAGATGAGTTGCAGATCTATAAGTAGCATCTCACCTTGAGAAAATAGCTAAGTGAAGGTCGGATGAAAAGCTAAAATATTCAGTTTGGGAATGCACTCTTTTGATGAAGGGATAAAATTTTGGTCACTGGTGGATGCTTCTCTTAATGTTTGTTCATCAAGATGCGGCATTTAGACCAATAAAGCGATGAGTTCCATCTTCTCATGACTTAGCTTCAGGAGCTAATGAATCAGTTAAAAATGAGTGTCAGAGGAGAATCTGCATAGACATTTTTTCCAAAGAAGACTTACAGATGGCCAACAGGTACATGAAAAGGTGCTCAACGTCACTAGTCGTCCAGGAAATGCAAATCAAAACCGTAGTACGATATGACGTCATACCTGTTAGAATGGCTTTTATCCAAAAGACAAGAGATAATAAATGCTGGAGAGGGTGTGGAGAAAGGGGAACCGTTGTGCACTGTTGGTGGGAATGTAAATTGTTGCAGCCACTGTGGAAACACGATGGAGGTTCCTCAAAAAATTAAAAATAGAATTACCAGTTAATCCAGCAATTCCACTTCTGGGTATTTATCCAAAGGAAATAAAATCACTATCCTGAAAAGATACCTGCACCCCGGTGTTCACAGCAGCACTGTTTACAATAGCCAAGACATGGAAACAACCTAAACTTTTTTCTCATATCTATTCACAATCTATTCATTTATTTTTTAATTTATTTAATTTATTTCCGGCTGCGTTGGGTCTTCGTTGCTGCGCGTGGGCTTTCTCTAGTTGGGGCGAGTGGGAGCTACTCTTCGTTGTGGCGCGTCGGCTTCTCACTGCGGTGGCTTCTCTTTTTACGGAACACAGGTTCTAGGTGCGCGGGCTTCAGTAGTTGTGGCCCGTGGTGGGCTCAGTCCATCAACAGATGAATGGACAAAGAGATGTGGTACATATATAAAACGGAATATTATTCAGCCATGAGGAAGATGGAAATCCTGCCATGTGCAACACCATGGCTGGACCTTGAGAGCATTAAGCTGAATGAAATAAGTCAAACAGAGAAAGACAAATACTGTATGACCTCACTTACATGTGGAATGTTAAAAAAAAAAAAAAACAACACTCATAGAAACAAGAGAACAGATTGGTGGTTGCCAGTGGTGGTGGGGGGGGCCTGGGTGAAATGGGTGAAGGGGGTCAAAGGTCGCAGAATTCCAGTGATAAGTCCTTGAGATGTAGCATGGTGGCTATAGTTAACAATATTTCACAGTATATTTGAAAGTGGCTAAGAGAGTAGATCTTAAAAGCTCTCATTCCAACTTAAAAAAACAGATTGTAATGAGGGACTTCCCTGGCGGTCTGGTGGTTAAGACTTCGCCTTCCAACGCAGGGGGTGTGGGTCCGATCCCTGGTTGGGGAGCTAAGATCCCACATGCCTCGTGGCCACAAAACGAAAACATAAAACAGAAGCAGTATTGTAACAAATTCAATCCAGACTTTAAAAAAGGGTCCACATCAAAAACATCTTTTAAAAAATTGTACGTATATGAGGTGATATATGTTAACTAAACTCACTGTGGGAGTCATTTCAGAATATATACCTATATCAAACTATTATGTCATGCACCTAAAACAGATACAATATTAAATGTCCGTTTTATCTCAGTTTTCAGAAAAAGAATGAGTGTCAGCTTTGGCAGAGCCCAAAGGACATGGGTCTGTGATAAAAATGGAAGTGTGTCCCGCTTTCCCGTTCAGATGATGCTTTCAGACCTGACATAATCTTGCCTTCTGGGGTCAGCAAAACGCTGAGCAAAACCCAGGCGACTCCGAATGATGCCCCCCAAAGATGCCGGTCCTCACCCCCAGTCAGCCAGTGGGCAACCTTACAAGGCAAAAGGGACTTTGCTGACGAGGTTAAGTGGAGGATCTTGAGAGGTGGAGGTTATCTGGGGTTGCCGATGTGCTCACATGGGTCCTTATAGGCACAAGGCAGCAGAGTCAGAGAAGAAGCTGTGACACAGGAAGCATGGGGTCGTTGGAAGACGCTACGCTGTTGCCTGTGAAGGGATCACGAACCAGAGGATGCAGGCGGCCTCTAGAAGCTGGAACAGGCAAGGGAGCAAATTCTGCCCGCGGCCTCCAGAGCACAGCCTTCCCCGCACCTTGATGTCCGCCCAGCGAGATGCATTTCCGACTTTGTTTTAAAATCGAAGTATAGTTGCTTTACAATGTTGTGTTCATTATGCTGGACAGCAGAGTGATTCAGTTATACATTCCTTATTTTAGATTCTTTTCCATGATGGTTTATCACAGGATATTGAACAGAGTTCCCTGTGCTCTACAGTAGGACCTTGTTTTTTATCCATCTTATATATCAAAGCCTACATCTGACTTCTGACCTCCAGAACTGTACAAAAGTACACTGGTGTTGTCTTAAGCCACTGCATTTGCGGGAATTTGTTACAGCATTGTTAGGACACACATAGACTCTTCCTCAGGGCCTCTGTCACTAGGCACATACATCTTTGGAGAGGATTTTTGACAGTGACACTATTTAGCCTCAGATTTAAAAATGGAACCTGAGAGGGCTTCCCTGGTGGCTCAGTGGTTAAGAATCCGCCCGCCAATGCAGGGGACACGGGTTTGAGCCCTGGTCCAGGAAGATCCCACATGCCGCAGAGCAACTAAGCCCGTGCGCCACAACTACTAGCCTGCGCTCTAGAGCCCACGGGCCACAACTCCTGAGCCTGTGAGCCACGACTACTGAATCCCGCGCGCCTAGAGCCCGTGCTCCACAACAAGAGAAGCCACCGCAGTGAGAAGCCTGTGCACCACAAGAAAGAGTAGCCCCCGCTCACCGCAACTAGAGAAAGCCCACGTGCAGCAATGAAGACCCAACGCAGCCAAAGATAAATAAATAAATAAATATTTTTTTAAAAAAGGAACCTGAGGAAGATGGTGGACTCCTACTACTCTATTTGTCAACAGCAAACCCAGTAAATATGCATCTGTTTAATACTTGAACTTTAGCTCTCGTTTATAACAGGGATAGTCTATCTCCTCCTCCTTCAGTTCCTCTAACTGACACATTTTTCTCCAAAGGATGTAGATCCCTAGACCACTAGTGGGGGCTTTTGTTCAGTGAGAGAAATGCATGGCCCCTTTCTATAGCTAGGACAAACTGGAGATGCAGGAGTTGGAAGAGTTTGTGTAGGGGCAACACTCACAAGAATTTGGGAAAAGGAATGTAAAAAGCTGAACGCGTAATCTTCCCAAATACCCTCACCAACCATCTGGGTCTCTGGACGTAGGACTTTCCATGCTAAGCCCCCCAAAAGTCCTCAGCAGACCAGGATGCATGGTCACCCTATTTCCAAATAAAGATAAATTAGTTCATGGAAGAGGGGGGAAAACATTGAAATTAACAACCCAGCAGAGCAATTAAAATATTCTTTTGTTCCAGTGAAAATAGAGTCGCCATATGATCCTGCAATCCCACTCCTGGGTGTATATCCAAAAAAGAAAAGAAAACTCTAATTCAAAAAGATACATGCACCCCTGTGCTCATAGCAGCACTCTTTGCAATAATCAGGACATGGAAGCAACCTAAGTGTCCTTTGACAGATGAATGGAGAAAGAAGATGTGGCACATATATACAATGGAATATTACTCAGCCATGAAAAGGAATGAAATAAGGCCATTTGCAGCAACATGGGTGAACCTAGAGATTATCATACTGAGTGAAGTAAGTCAGACAGAGAAGGACGAATACCATATGATATCACTTGTATGTGGAATCTATGACACAAATGAACTTATCTACAAAACAGAAATAGACTCACAGACACAGAGAACAGACTTCTGGTTGCCAAGGGGGTGGGGGGGGAGGGAAGGATTGGGAGTTTGGGATTAGCAGATGCAAACTAGTATATATAGGATGGATAGACAACAAGGTCCTACTGTAGAGCACAGGGCACTAAATTCAATATCCTGTGATAAACCATAATGGAAAATATGAAAAAGAATGTATACGTATGTATAACTGAATCACGTTGCCATATGGCAGAAATTAACACAACATTGTAAATCAACTATACTTCAATAAAAGTTTTTTTTAATTATTCATTTGTTCAGAAAGTGTGTTGGGGCTTCCCTGGTGGCGCAGTGGTTGAGAGTCCACCTGCCGACGCAGGGGACACGGGTTCATGCTCCGGTCCAGGAAGATCCCTCATGCCGCGGAGCAGCTGGGCCCGTGAGCCATGGCCGCTGAGCCTGTGTGTCCGGAGCCTGTGCTCCGCAACGAGAGAGACCACAGCAGTGAGAGGCCCACATACCGCAAGAAAAAAAAAAAAAAGTGTGTTAACTATCTGTGGCAGTTTAATCTTGTTTTAAGGTGTTCAGGATAAAAAAAATTGTGATACAGGCTACCCTCAAGAAATACATTATCTATTGGAAATAATATATATATGTAATTAACATATAAATAACGTGTATGACTTTTTTTTTTTTAACGCAAGATCATTGAGTAACAATTTTATTTGTCTTGGATAGCTCCGTGGGCTCTTGTGACACAATGAGGGTACAACGAAAATAGATCGAAAGTAGGAAATTGAACCAGATGTGCTCCCATACTTAAACAGGACATTTTGCTCTGACAACTTATTGGGTTCATTCAGGGGGAAGAAAATCCCCACAGCAGGGCATTGGGAAATGGCAAAGTGCTACATGTTGCTGAATGAGAGAGGGAGTCTGTGTGACCTTTAATGGCTAGGTCCAGTTTCTGGAGGGACAAAATTAGGATAAAAAGGAACCTCCTCCAGTTCTCTCTCTTTGGTCATTTCTCCTCGTGTCATTTTCGGTGAGCCATCCAGTCTGAATGTCTGTCCTGTTTGGGTGGAGAGCGGGCTCGGATGGGAGTTGAGACGCCAGCCCGCACATTCCCTCATTCGCAGAGTCACGGAATGCCTTTTCCACGCGGGAAGCATCCTTTCTCCCTGCCATATCCTCCTTTCAAGATGGGCGTTTCTCTGCGCTCCTGCAAACAGCGAACGCTGCTGTCGACCCAAAGTTCTAAACTGCCGTTGACCTAATTAACTTGAGATGGTTCAGTTGTTGAATTTCTGTGAGTAATTACATTTATCAACGTTGAAAAGTGCTTAAGGTCCATCGTTTTTTTTTTTTTTTTTTTTTTTTTTTTTTTTTTTTGCGGTACGCGGGCCTCTCACTGTTGCGGCCTCTCCCGTTGAGGAGCACAAGCTCCGGACGCCCAGGCCCAGCGGCCATGGCTCACGGGCCCAGCTGCTCCGCGGCACGTGGGATCTTCCCGGACCGGGGCACAAACCCCTGTCCCCTGCATCGGCAGGCGGACTCTCAACCTCTGCGCCACCAGGGAAGCCCCTAGGGTCCATTTTAATGTACAATGGCCGTGAGTGGAAGAGTCACCCAGAAAATATCAATTATGACAACTTCCATAAAGGACACCTGGGCAGCTACTGCAGTGCTAAACTGCCCGTTTCTCACCCTGCGCTGCTAATTTCTAAACTGTGGCCACCTGGAGATATGAGGCGTAATTAACCTTTGGGTAGCTCTACCTGCCAATCAGGGAAAGCTGTGAAACTGGATCCTTCTCCAAACCGTGCCTCTCCACCTCACAAGGGCAGACAGACGCTGGCTGACGTCTAGAAGGTAGTCCAAGAGCCACTGCTACGTGGTCTCTGATGGGTGAGGACAGGCTGAACCTGAACTTGGGGCTTCCAAAACGACTGATCTCTGGGGTCCTGTTCTGGCTCCCGGTGGACTGCCTGTGAGCCACTGCTTTCAGGAGCGTCGGAAAGAGATGGAAAGAGGAAAGGGAACGGACATTTGTCAGAAGCTGGATTCTAAAAGAAGAGAGTTGACCTTTGGCGTGACAGTACAGTGGGAGAGACTCAGCTGGCATCCTGATTTGGCCTTTTGTAAACTCTGTGCAGAGAGAAAGTTCTTCAGTAGCTCCAAGCCCGATTTCCTCATTGATAGGATGGAGCTAATGCTGCCTGCCTTACAGCATTGGAGACTGGAGGTGGGGAAGGCATAGGGTTACCCGCTATGATCACCTGGAGAAGGTTAGCTCCCTAGGTGGATGCCGACAAAAGGGGGTGCTGACAAAACCAGGCAGTTGAAACCAGGGAGAACGGACAGCGGAACTCATGATCGGTGACGCCATGTTGCCTCGTAGCGTCGTGGCTCCGAGGTGTGGTTCCAGACCGGCTGCCTCACCAGCTCCTGGGAGCCCCTTAGAAATGCAGACTCTCACCCCAAGCCGCACCTCGTCAGTCAGGTACTCGGGATGGGACAGGTGGGAGGAGGGAGTGGATTCAGCAAGGAGTGTTTTAATTAGTTTATTAATTAAAAAATGTTTTAAGTATAGTTGCCGTACAATAGTGTATAAGTTACAGGTGTACACTATATTGACTCACAATTTTTATAGGTTATATTCCATTTGTAGTTATTATAAAATACTGGCCATATTCCCCATGTTGGACAGTATAACCTTGTAGCTTATTTTATACCTAACAGTTTGTGCCTCCTAACCCCCTACCCCTATATTGGCCCCTCCCCCTTCCCTCTCCCCAGTGGTAACCTCTAGTTTGTTCTCTGTATCTGTGAGTCTGCTTCTTTTCAGTTATATTCACTAGTTTGTTGCATTTTTTTTAGATTCCACGTGTAAGTGGTATGTACAGTATTTGTCTTTCTCTGTGTGACTTACTTCACTTAGCATGATACCCTCCAAGTCCATCCGTGTTGCTGCAAAGCAGTGAGTGTTCTAATTAACAAGCACTCCAATGGGGTTCATATACATAGTGCGGTTTGATCACCATGGCTTAGGAGGAGGACTTTTCTGGTAAAAAATAAATAAATAAATAATGAGCAAGAAGAAAGCAAAGCCCCCATTTTGGAGAAACTGGGGGACTAGGCAAGTTGGCAAGAAAAGTGTTGAGGCGTGAGGAGCCAGACAGGGCTTGCGTTGTTAACCCAGGTGTGTGAGGTGGTGCAGAGCAGAGAACTGGGTTCACAAACCGGGCAGTATTCCCGTGACGGGCACTGAAACACGAGTCTGGCAGAATTAGGATGAAGATGGGTCTGAAGCTGAATCCGGGTGAAGAACCTGATGTACCTAGAACCTGTGCTAGGGCGAGACTGAATGTATAGGAGGGAACCGTGTGGTCCCAGCTCTTCGTTTTCCCTCCTTCTAGACCACAGGGACCCTCACCTTTTTTGTGTATCCGTATGTTTTACCCCCGCCCACCTTCCTGCTGCTTCCACCCTCTTGATGTTGATTGCTTGAACTGAGTCTTCCTATGACCTTGTTGCTTTTGTTGACATTGTTGACTTGGGGTTGGTGTTCAGGTGTTATCCTGTCTCTCTTGAGGTCCAAAGGCTAGAACTGCACTCAGAGAATTCCAAGTACAGATATGCTATAGTTTCATAGAGAGATTGGATTCTGTTCCTTTCCAGCATCGACGTTTAGCATTTCCTGGCTGTGCAGACCTCCCAGTGTATGAGGTCATCATCCCTCAGCAACAGAGGACAGAAGCAGAATGGAGTACTCAGGGGGCTGGAATTCTGAGAATCGGGGTCTTGTTGCATCCCAAACCCACTCCCCCTGTGACCAGTGGGAAGCCCGGCCATGTCAGGGCCTCGAGTGCTTCATCCCTGAATGAAGGTACTTGAGTGGAAATGTATATGGTCCTTTGCCGATCTCAAATCCCACCACCTATACTCTTGGCTTCCGTTCCTGAGTCATACCTAGTACCAAAGAGCTTCACTCAGAAATCTTAAATGATGGTAAAGAGACTCAGCTATAAATACAAACAATGCATGATGTTCTTTTATTTTGCTATTTTGGACAAGTACACTATCTCATCCTCCAAGAATTACGAGCTCTCTCCTGAATCTGAATATCTTAGTTTAGGCTGCTATAACAAAAATGAATTGGGACATTGGGATTGACATATATACACTAATATGTACGAAATAGATAACTAATAAGAACCTGCTGTATTAAAAGAATATAAAATTCAAAATAAAATGCCATAGACTGGGAGGCTTAAACAACAGACATTTACTTCTCATAGTTCTGGAGGCTGGGAAGTTCAAGATCGAGGCATCAGCAAATTTATTGTCTTGTTAGGTCACACTTTCTGGTTCATAGATGGCCGTCTTCTTGCTGTGTCCTCACATGGTGGGAGGGGTGAGGGCACTGTCTGGGGTCCCGTTTATAAGGGCACTAATCCCATTCATGGGAACTCACGACGTGATCACCTCCAAAAGACCCCAGCGCTAATACCATCCCATGTGGGTCAGAATCCCACACATGAATTTTTTGGGGGGGGTTGGACACAAACATTCAGTCTATTGCACTGAATGCCTGAGTTAACTCTACTGAGAATAAAGCAAATTAGCAGCTAGCAGAAGAATTTTGTTAAAAATAGAGGAGCACGTTTATTCCATGCTGCTCATTTCTCAGCCACCAGCAACATCTCTCATTAGAGGTATCCGCAGCTTAATTAAGTCTTTTGGGTGAAGGTAAAAAGAAAGATGACCTTTAAAATCAAATTGACATTGCTCAAGTCATAGACAAAACTTATTTTCTCAGTCCTGTTATAGCACTGCACAGAATCTCTAGGAGAATATCTGATTTTTTGACAACTGCAAGGGACAGAATGATACAGACGCTCCCAAGAGTTCCACCCCCTGGTCTGTACGTCCTATATAGTCCCTGCCTTTGAGTGTGGGCATGGTCTTTGCATGTGATGGACGTCAGTCCAGTGATTAGGTTGTGTATAGCAGAGGTGAAGGGTTTTTAGTAGATGCCGTATTTTAGAGCTGATTAAGGTCCCTAACCCAAACATAGACGCTGAGTAAATCAGTAGGCAGATTGCCCTGGGTGGACCTGACCACTTCACTCAGCCTTTTCAGAGAAGCTTTAGGGGCAAGACACGTGATACAGCAGAGTCTCTCTGAAGCCAACGATTCTGAGTTCGACAGCCACAAAGAAATGAATTCTGTCAGCAACCAGACAGTTCGGAAGAAAATCTGCTTCTCCAGATGAGTACACGGCCCGTAGCTTTTCCTCCAGGAAATTTTAGGAGACCAAGGCGGTGACTCCCGAGAGCTGGGACACAAGCGGGCGTTAGCAGCTGAGATGTCCTCTCCAAGCTTCAGGTCAGTTCCCAGCTGGTCCCCTTTTGATGGTCTGGGTCTCCACCCAGAAACCCCGTGCCCTGTTGCCCCTGGCCAGCCGTGGCCAGATTTCTTACCGACTGCTTGAAGGAAAAAGCAAGAGAAGGACCACATGATGGCAAGAGGTCTGACTTCTGAGAATATTTCTATGACAGTATAAAGGAGGAAGAATTCTCCTCCGCCCTTTTTGGGTCTCGAGCTGGGTCTGAAAATGAAGCAGACACAGAGAGATCAACAGGAGAAAGGCAGACACATTTTATTAAATGTTTACCTGGGAGCCTTCACAAGAGAATGAAAACCCAAGAAAGTGAGCTGGGCAGGAAGCTTGTATACCTTTCAGACAAACAATAAATTTGTGCAGAATGGACAAGACAAAGGGGTTTGGGCTTGGGGTAGTAAAGGGCGATGAAGTAACTAGGAAGGTGAGGGTTAGTTTAACAAGGTTTATTCTGTACAGATTTCTCAGCCCCCAAATCCCCATCTCTGGTGTGGAGAACGTCTTCTCTCCTCCTGGTGCAGCGAGGGCGCCTCTCACATGGGAGTTTAATGACCTGTTTTAGGAAAGAAGAGCAAGCTTGGGGGGTGGGGTGGGAGGAAGACATCAGTGTGACCTTCCTGCTTCAGTCCTTTTCTCAAACTCCTTCAGTTTAAAATACTCCATATGCCAACGTGTCATGCTTTGGGGTAGCACATCCTGAACCCCAACAGTGAGACAGGACTAACAGCCCAAAGCAAACCAGAAACGGTTTTGCTGACAAGCATTATCAATTTTTTTAAAAAGATTTATCACAAGCTTGACATTCAAGCTCTGTTTGGAGTTTGCACTGTAAGGAAACAAAAAAGGTGGGGAAACTGACAAACTTTTCCAAGACAGGAGCTCAGCATCATAAAATAGAGTTTTATCTTGTGATTGTTTTCTCAATGGAAATTTGAAATACATCTCTAGGTGGAACTTTGTCTATAAATCTTCCTTGGGACGTTTTTGCTATGCTTCTTTTCCAGAAGGCAAGTCCATTCTATGAAAAAAAAGGTCTTTGAAAGGATAATTTTCAAAGAAAAGGTAAAACCACGACTCTCAGATACATATAAAATGAACAGACGTTCAAGATGGCATTTAACGCATTATTGCTGAGTGAACCAGTGGTAGGTTGTTAAACTCTGTCCTAGAACGATCCAAAGAAGAGTCCCATCTCTAGGTCAAAAACATGGACATGAATGGACAAATGGAAGCCAACGGACTTCCGTTTTTGTGGGGCAGAGAAGTCAATTGAATTTCCAAAGGCAGAATTTTCGTGTCTGTTGACAAGAATTATTTTGCAGTACTCTCGGTCATTTGGAACCTTCTGAGTTGTGAAGTCACTCAGAGGCGAGGCAAGGCTATGAAGAGAATCAGAATCATTTAGCAGGAAGAATGTGGTCTAAACAGAGCATCGTCTCCTGTGGAAGCACAAAGGTTGCCCTATACATACTTTATTTACAGATTACAGTGGTCGGACCGCATAGTGTTTACTTTTTTATTTTACTGACAATCCTGTCTAAGCCTTCAGATTGGGGGAAAATGTTACTGGTTCAAAAGGGGACGACCCAGTCTAGGCTACACTGACAGTTTTCCTTGCTTTTAAATTCAGAATGTTATTCTTCAGCTTGGAGTCCGTGTGTGTGTGTGTGTGTGTGTGTGTGTGTGTGTTTTACATGAGATATTCAACACTTTATTATAAAATAGGCTTTGTGTCAGATGATTTTGCCCAACTGTAGGCTAATGTAAGTGTTGTAAGCACATTTAAGGTAAACTAGGCTAAACTATGATGTTTAATAGATTGTGTATTAAATGCATTTTTGACTTATATTTTCAATTTACAATGGGTTTATTGGAATGCAGCTCCATTGTAAGTTGAGTAAGATCTCTATAGTATATTTCTATTTATGAAACCACAGTGTTTTTTTCCAGTTGTGTGTGTGTGTGTTTTAACTGAAGTATAGTTGATATAGTTGAACTGAAGTATAATATAGTTGATTTACAGTGTTTCAGGTGCATGGCAAAGTGATCAGTTATACATACATACATATAAATGATGTGATATATACAAGATATTGAGTATAGTCCCCTGTGCTATTCAGTAGGTCCTTGTTGGTTATCTATTTTATATACAGCAGTGTGTATATTTTAATCCCAAACGCCTAATTTATCCCTCTCCCCGCTTCCCCTTTGGTAACCATTAGTTTGTCTTCTGTGTTTGCAAGTCTATTCCTATTTAGGAAATAAGTTCATTTGTGTCATTTTTTAGATTTCACGTATAAGTGTTATCATATGGTATTTGTCTTTCTTGGTCTGACTTACTTCACTTAGTATAATAATTTCTAGGTCCATCCATCCCACCTGTTTTATAAACTTACTCATAAATGGCTTTTGATTGCTCCAGAAAATGAACCAGAACATGAGGGAAATAAATTTGCCGCCAATGAGGTTGTTCAAAGTAACCTATGGTGGGTTCTAAGGAGAATCCTGAGCAGAGACTTCGAAACATATCTTGGGTATTCACAGTGCACGTAAGAGTTCCAAAGTCTGATTGTTTTCTTGGAAGGGACAGTGCACCTTTGTGTGTTTACGTTCTGTGTCATTTACTAAAAATAACACGAGTTTAACTTGAGAGTCACATGGTATTCAGAAGGAAAATGGTGTGGGATTTAACACAAATCAAATCTGAAAGAATGAGGTTCCCTGGGATGTGAATTTAGGGATACAGAATGGTGGGGGGAAAAGTGCTTCAAAGAAGACTATGTATTGCCTATGCACAGCAGTTTCCTGAGTTACCTGAACTATTTTACAACTCCCTAAATTGTGGGTGACAGATAGCAATGCAAAATACTTCTTAGAGACCCAAAAATTCTTTCCTGTTCCCTTTGGGCTTAAACAGGTTTAATTAGCTGTGTCCCACACCCTGGGGAAAAGCCACTTGACTTTCCATATACACCTTCACATCAACATTCCCAGCCTATAATTTTATCCTTTAAAAAAACTTTTCCTCGGAACCAGTGGCACCATCGACTTTTGCATTCCTCTGTTGTCTAGTTAAATAAAACTGTTAAAATGTGTTCATTTTTTTTTATATCTTATTATGAGTGTAATGACTTCACCCTTCCGTGAGCTTAGCCACTTCAAGTGCAGTTGTGTTATTGGGTTGTGGAAAAGGACGAAGCATCAGTGCTTATTAAGATCAGTTGATATTGGCCCTGACGTGGATTTGGAGCTGCCGACTCTCCACTGTCCTCCAGAGGGAACTTTTTTTTTTTTTTTTTTTTTTTTGCGGTACGCGGGCCTCTCACTGTTGTGGCCCCTCCCACTGCGGAGCACAGGCTCCGGACGCGCAGGCTCAGCGGCCATAGCTCACCGGCCCAACCGCTCCGCGGCATGTGGGATCTTCCCGGACCGGGGCACGAACCCGTGTCCCCTGCATCGGCAGGCGGACTCTCAACCACTGCGCCACCAGGGAAGCCCCAGAGGGAACTTTTTTTTTCTAGGTGTCATCTCTTCAGCAACCAAGTAAGCGCCCATGCACACAAAATCGCCCAGCGTCCAGGAATTCTGAAACATGTTGAGAATACAGCGTGAGGTCCCCTTCTTGGGCTGAAAGGGAATCTTCCGCAGGTGGCGTGGAGAGTTGATATCTTCCTTTTTCCTTTCTGTTTCTTGTGAACTTTCCTTTCCCCTTGGAACTGCTTCTCTCCTGGATCACGTTTCCCTCCGAATTAAGTTTCCGCCTTAAAACTTAGGTCCTCCGTGGTTGATGTTTTGCGATAAGTGTAGTGCCTCCTGCCTCTTGGGAAGAATTACACATCCCCCTCTTAGCTTATCAGCTGGGGGAAGGGGTCAAGATGATCCAAGCTTGTGACCGGCAAGAAATGCTGTCCTGGTGAGATATTTTATCAAACCTGGTTAGGACAGCTGTCTCTTTGCACTCCAGCTGTCCCTCCTTCACACTAGACTGAGTGCCAGCTGATGTCACGGTGGACAGAGCATTTGGGGGACCCAGAAAAGGAGAAGGCAGTTGGGAATACATTTCATTTGGATGTGTGTGTGTCCGTGGTCACACGTTAAATCTGGCTGGCTCTCCTGGGGTGTAGCGGTTTGGCTTCCAGAAATATGCTGCTCTCTTGGACCCTAATTCGCCTGGCATTGTGACAAAAAGGGATGACACCACAGGTCCTCCGGGGGGGTATGAAAATATCCCCAGTGTCTAGCTCTACGAGCGGATGGGTACGGGGGAGGAAGAAGCCTTTGTGTGGACAGAAACAGAAGCCATCCTGTGGACTTTCACCCCAAATATCAGATGTGTAATCTTGTAAGAAAACATTCAACTCTCATCAATGCCTGGGAAAATGGTAGTTCTATGCAGTCAGGGATATACTACGTCATATAGGGTATTAAGGTATGAACACATAGTAGTTGTCTTTTTGGCCTTTAAGAGAATGGAACGGGGTGAATTCCTACGTTTGTAGATCAAAAGCCCACCGCAGGCAGACGGAAAACGATAAAGACACACCTAACAGCTCATCTATATGAAAATCTTGATGGAAGTTAACACGTTTGGTCCTGCCTTACCAATCTGCTTAGTAAGATCTCAGGAATATCAGTCATGAGCTAGGAATTTTAAGAAGTTTTTCGAAGTGTGATTTTCAAATTCAACGAGAGCCTCAAACGCGAAGAGTTCGTGTAGCGTGTGGACAGCTGAGGCTCCTCCAGCAATTACGGTAATCGCCTCTGGGGGCACCCGGGCTTCTATCTCTCTGGAAGCTTGAAGGTGGCGCTCCGTGCGCACCCTGGAGACTGGCTACCAAGGTGGCCAGGTGTAGCTTTACCTGAGCCCTGAGCTCTCGGAATAGCCAGGGTCAACGCATCCCGCCCACGCTTTCTATTCCAGAACCGGGCTTACGGTCAAGGCCCCCCTCCCTTGAATAGCCCCAGGGAACAGTCGCCTCACTCCCCCCTATCACTGGCACACGCCGAGGACGATGCCCCTGTCTGCTTGCTTTTGCGAACGCCCAGGCTCCAGTCCTTTTCTCTGAGATGTCCCTCCTTAAATGAACGTTCCCTGTCTTGTAATAGCTCACCTACAATCAGCTCGTTCGTTTTCCGGCACTTTTTTTTTTTTTTTTTTTTGTCTTTCACCGAGGGAACTAGACGTTCTAATGCTGGCCACAGGCTGAGCAGGCAACAGCCGAGTCTCTCTCCTCTGTGCGAAAGCTGGGGGCAGACGTAGCTGACGGGAGATGGGGTTTCAGTACCTGGGGATCTTAGCGTAGGATGGGCGGTGAGAGCGTGCCGCCCGCGTGCCATCACGAACGTTCAAGCGTACTCGTGTCACCGCAGCCGCGCTCAGATGCTTCCCGGACTCCTGAGTGCCGTGAATGGAAACTTAAAATCCCATGCATCGCTACAGATGCAGCGTCATCTCTGCACCTGGCAGCGACTTTGTAGACGTGAGCCCTGCGTCCTGTGTGCAAGCTTCCCTCTGCCTCAAAACCCTTCCCCTGAGACGCCCATCTAGATGCTGTTCGAAAGCCCCGATCCCATGACTCCGGGTTCGATACCGTTACCCTGTCTTTCCATGTCCAACTCCCCACTGTGTGCCGTCGATACAAGGGGCCCAGTGTTGGCACGCCGTGGCCGTGGTGAGGTTAGACGGTGACCACCAGTAAATGCAAAGGCTTGATTGCTACGCAAGGGGGCTTTGATCCCCACTAGGGAGAAGGGGTCCAGAAACACCGCTGAGACATGAAAAAGATGAGTTGAAGGCATTTGAGAATAAGCTGGGGTTTTTTTCCCCCCGAACTCTTTGATCTGTCTAAAATCAAAACCTCCACAAAGAACTCCAAAGAACTGCATGGTCATAAATGCCCTCTCTAGGAACCACTAGGGAAGATGGACTCTTATCTCCAAAGACTAGAGGTGGGCCCCACATCCGAAAGAACATTGTTGCTTAGCTATCATGCCTCCCATCTCTTCTCCTTAGGGCCCATTTATCTTCTCGAACAGTCCTTGGTTTTCCCATAGCTGCCCCTCCGCACATCCCCCACCCCGTTAGGATGCTGTATAAGCCCCCAATTCTAACTGTCTCCTTGACTCCCATTTTTTGCTGGACTCCTTTATGTAAAAACCTGTCTTTTCTCTTGCTGATCTGTTGATCGTCAGCTTAATTCACAGGTCTCTAGAACAGAGCTTAAGAGGATATAGGAAAAGTGTTCTCCTCCTTGACGTAAGGCACAATTCCAATTCAGGGCATGGAAATGAGGCTTAGAATACTGATGTGTATTTAAAACTAATAAGTGCCGTATGTCTTTTTAAAGGAATAATGACAGTTATTGAAAACTATATGTATATGTGCGTGATATATATACACATACAGGAAAAACATGAGAGTCATGTAAGTAGATAAGAAAACCTTCTAGAATTCACAGTTTTTTCCCAGTGAGTTTTTACCATGTTTTTTACGATACCGTTTACATCCCATAAAGCTCACTCATTTAAAGTACAATTCATTGTATTCCTGTTCATTTTTTTAAATGTTTGATTGTAGTAGGGCACACAACATAAAATTTATTATCTAAACCATTTCTAAGTGTACAGCTCAGTACTGTATATTCACATTGTTGTGCAACAGAACTCTGGAACGTTTTAACAGCGAATCTACTAAATATATATGTGTTTTTAAGACCATTTTTAGAGCACTTTTAGCTTTACAATAAAATTTGAGGGGTATGTACAGAGATTTCTCATATACCCCCTGTCTGCACATATACGCAGCCTGCCCCATTATCAACATCCCCAGCACAGGGTACATTTGTTACAACTGGTGAACCCACACTGACACAGCATCATCACCCAAAGCCCCCAGTTTACGTTAGGGTTCAGTCCTGGTGATGTACATTCTATGGGTGTGAAGAAGTGTATGACATGTATCCATCATTATAACATCATACAGAATGTTTTCACTGCCATAAAAATCCTGTGTCTGTTCATGCCTCCCTTGCACTCCTGTCAACCACTGATCTGTTTACTGTCACCATCACTGTGCCTTTTCCAGAATGGCATAGAATTGGAATCAGATAGTACGCAGCCTTTTCAGATTGGCTTCTTTCATTTAGTCGTATGCATTTAAGTTTCTAGCTCATTTCTTTTTATTGCTGAATAATATTCCATTGTCTGGATGGACCACAGTTTACGTATCCATTCCTGTACTGAAGGACATCTTGGTTGCTTCCAAATTTGGGCAGTTGTGGACAAAGCTACTATGAACATTCACATGCAGGTTTTACTGTGGATATAAGTTTTCAACTCTTTGGATAAATACCAAGGAACGTGATGGCTGGATCGTATGGCGAAAATTATGTTTAGTTTTATAAGAAACCACCAAACTGTCTTCCAAAGTGGCTCTACCATTTTTGTCTTCCCACCAGCGATGAACGGGAGTCCCTATTACTTCTCGGAAACGTTTTCATCTTATAAAACTGAAAATCTATGCCTGTTGACCGTGCCCCCATTTTCTTCTCCTCCCCAGCCCTTGGTAGCCACGATTCTGCTTTCCGTTTTTATGATTTTGGCTATTCCAACTACTTCTTATGAGTGGAATCATACAGTATTTGTCTTTCGCTGAGTGACATAGTGCACTGAGCATGGTAGCCTCAAAGTTCATCCACGTTGTAGCACCTGTAGGGTCTCCTTACTTTTTAAGGCTGAGTACTATTCTGCTTTACGTACAATATATACCACATACAATATATACCAGTTTATCCATTCATCCACTGATGGACATTTGGGTTCTTTACACCTCTCAGCTACTGTGAATAATGCTACAAGGAACATGGGAGTACAGGTAGCTCTTCAAGATCCTGCTTTGAAGTTGGGAGGATCTATATCCAGAAGTGGGATTGGATGATTTCTTTCTTTTTAAGGGAAATGGGCAACAAATAGTTAAAATTAGCTTCAGCAGATGAAATTGCTGACACTTAGATACATTTGGATGAAGATAAGATCATGATCCCTGGAGAAGAGTGCTTCCCCTGCATTGATTTCCCCAGAGCATGGTAAATACAAAGAACTCTGGGCGTTGATGACAGTTATTTGAGTAGATGGAGCCCCTGGAAACTGGACTTGCCGCACCTTCCGTGACTTCACTTCCATACATCTTTTATGTGAATGGTGTTTCCACCAAATGGGATTTTTTGGTTTGTTTGTAATTCTGTTATTTTACATGAAAAATGGTATGTCGGGTTCTGTGTTATGTCGTTTAAAATAGTGTGCCGAGGAGGAGATGGTGGTCTGTGATACTCATTTGAAACCAGCCGTTACGATAAGGAAGGAACCTTTGGAGAAAGTACAACCAACCAAATGACTCAGTGTGTTACTTCATTAAAGCCTTGAAGTCTGGAAGTGATTGTCCAAAGGACTGTAGTTCTTTCCCAAAGGCTAAGATTCCAGCAAAAGGAGCTGGACAATAAATTTATTTTTTTTTGACTGAAGTATAGTTGATTTACAATGTTCCGTTAATTTCTGCTGTACAGCAAAGTGACTCAGTTATACATATATAGACACTGTTTTTTTTTTTTTTTGTATTCTTTTCCATTATGATTTATCACAGAGTGTTGAATATTGTTTCCGGTGCTCTACAATAGTACCGTAGGGCCTTGTTGTTTATCCGTCCTCGATGTAATAGTTTGCATCCGCTAATCCCAACCTCCCAGTCCGTCCCTCCCCGACCCCTGTCCCCCTTGGCAGCCAGCCGTCTGTTCTCTGCAGGACGATAAATTTAGATGATGAAGAGTTAGGACAAGAGAGACCCAGTATCTGGTTTCTTTCAGCTCGGTGGTAGGAGCAGTAATCAGCAGATGCGGAGGCTTCTGTCCTTTCTGTCGACAGGGTCCAGGGTCCACATACTGTCCCTGGATCAGGCAATTGTTTCTATCACTGTGGTAAATACAGAAATAAATTAACTAATTAAAAATTTGCTCTTTGCCTGCTGGCACAGAGCTACTAAAACCTTTGCAATTTCCCAAATGATAAGAACGTCTTTTGTTATTTATATATAAGAAGCCCCTTTGGAGCACACCGGAGTCTGTGCTAATAAGGGGACTCAAGGTGGAGTCCCTGGATGGCTTCGGGATGGGGGCTGGTCATCCGAAGGACCAAATGATTAGAGGGTTGGCACTTGCAGCCCCACACGTGACCTCTGGAGAGGAGAGGCAGGCTGGAGGTTGGGTTCTGTACAGACTCTAGAACGGTGTGATTTGGGGGGCTTTCAGGGTGCTGAACACATTGATGGGCTGGCAGAGGTGTACCACGGAAGCTGCATGCCCCCAGGAACCCATAACTTTCCCTGTGCATCTCTTCCACTTGGCTTCCACTTCCAGAGTTGTATCCTGTATAATAAACTGGTAAAAGTAAATAAAGTGTTTTCCTGGGTTCTTTGAGCTGTTCTAGCAAATCATTGAACCTGAGATGGGGGATGTAGGGATTCCCCACATGTATGGCTGTCTGGGCAGAAGTCTGGGTAGCCTTGGGGCACCCCATTTGCAGCTGGTATCTGAGATGGGGGTAGGCTTGTGAGACTGAGCCCTTCATGTGTGGGCTCTAAGCCAGCTCTGAGGGTTACTGTCAGAATTGAACTGAATTGCTGGGCACAGGGATAGTGTGAGCGAATCAGAGAATTGGTTTGGTGAGGCAACACGTTTTGCATGCCGGAAGTCGTGTCGGGAAACACCGCACAATCACAAATCTCCTTAAATTGCAATCTTGTAAATTCAGTCCAACGCTTAATAGTGGAGAGGAACACCACCACCAAAAACACAGCAGAGGGATTCCAGAACCTTCACCATGGATGCGTCCTGAACGGAGACGCATTAATTCCCAGCAGAACTTTAAAAAACATAAGCAGCTGTTATCCTTTAGAAAGGAAGGATGAGGGTCTTCTAGTTAAAAAGGGGACTCTAACATTTTCGGCCACTATACCACCTGAATGTCTCCCAAGTGTGAAGTCGACAGAACAAGATCACGCCTTTTTGAGGCAAGCAGTTCGGAAGTACGTATCAGTAGGGTTTTTATGAAGGCGTTACACAGGAAAAGAGTTTTATATCGGAAGGGAGAACTTTGAGATAGCTGTGGAGTTACATATCCTCTGGGTCCGTACATCGTAGGCACTGCTGCAAGTTTCTCAGCCAATCTTGATTTTCCCCTCTGTAGGACAATGTCTGAAGACATTTTTAATTGTCAGAAGTGGAGGATGTGTACTTCTGGCATCTGGTGGGTGGAGACTAGGGATGCAGCTCAGGATCATACAGTGGCCGGGATGCCCCTCATCAGAGTTAGCTGGCCCCAGAGGTCAATAGCACTGCTCTAGAGAATCCCAGGCTATAAAAGACTGGAAAAGCAGCAGGTTCCAAGATCCTGCTTTCTCCCTTGCCTCCTTTGTCTCAAGATTTTACTATATTATTCGTTTTTTTTAATTTTATTGGAGTGTAGTTGATGTACAATGTTGTGTTAGTTTCAGGTGCACAGCTTAGTGATTCAGTTATACATATACATATATTCATTCTTTTCCAGATTCTTTTCCCATATAGGTCATCACAGAGTATTCAGTAGAGTTCCCTGTGCGGTACACTAGGTCCTTGTTGGTTATCTATTTTATGTATAGTAGTGTGTCTATGTTGATCCCAGTCTCCTAATTTATCCCTCCCCACCCCCGTATCCCCTCTGGTAACCATAAGTTTGTTTTGGAAATCTGTGAGTCTGTTTCTGTTTTGTAAATAAGCTTATTTATATCATTAAAAAAATTAGATTCTACATGAAAGCAATATCATATGATATTTGTCTTTCTCTGTCTGACCTACTTCACTCAGTATGGTCATCTCTAGGTCCATCCATGTTGCTGCAAATGGCTTTATTTCATTCCTTTTTATGGCTGAGTAATATTCCATTGTATACATGGACCACATCTACTATATTATTTCTTGAAGGAGGACGTGGGTGTAAAGCTAAAGTAATTTTCTAAAGAGGAAGGAATGTTGTTTAACGCAGTATTATGAACTCTTTAATTTGAAACATCAGTTCCTACATACAAGATCCTAAATGGGGCCAGAGGGTGTCAGAAAGCTGGTATACATAAGCCCAATGTAGACAGTCTGCAAAACATCTTTGGGCAAGAAATAGAAAAAAAAAAAGACAGAATAACTATGTTTCCACCTTTACTCGTCGAAGTTGATGGCTTTCTTTCTGAATAACTCTCAGTAAGAGAAGAAGAGATGCTGGTTGATCAGATATGGAGCTGAAATGTTCATTTGGAAGCAAGTAACAGTGAGTTATGGACACCCCTGACGAAAGCCCTCTGTCACTGGTCATAATAGAACAAAGAAAAATCTCTTGGAAATGAGCATTCCTGACTCTGAAGGCACGTTATCGTAAAAGTGCGGAAAAATGTCAGGTGTGGAAAATGTCCTCCAGGGTTCAGCGGGGTTGGTGTTTTGCATTCAGCGGGGGTGGTGATTTGCTTCTCTTTAATACGTGGCTTCAGGAGAGCAGATGAAGTAGAATTTTTTCACGTGTCCTTCATTCTCACCAGGAGAGCTGTTGCCGTCCATCATGTGACAGGGTGGAGGGCAGTGCCGTCAATTCTAACTCAGGATTAAAAATCAAGATCCAGAGAAAGACCTGGGAAATAGACCTGTCCAGGAAAAAGTTGTAAAGATGGGAGAGAAGGGAGAAGCAGGAGAACGGAGGTGATTCGAAACATTGATCCGAACATGTCAACCGTGTTGATTCTCAGACCACACCTTTGCCATCCAAATGAAGCCGTTCACCTCCAGCTGATGCAGTTTTATTAGCAGCCACATAACTTGGAATATTGTTGGCCAAGTGGATTACCTCTTTTTTTAATTGAATTTTCATTTTCTATTGGAGTACAGTTGATTTACAATGTTGTGTTGGTTTCAGGTGTACAGCAAAGTGACTTGGTTACACATACACATGCATCTATTCTTTTTGAGATTCTCTTCCCATACAGATTATTAAAGAATATTGAGTAGAGTTCCCTGTGCTAGACAGTAGGTCCTTGTTGGTTTTCTGTTTTACATATAGTAGTGTGTTTATGTGAATCCCAGGTGGATTCCCTCTTAGAAGAATTATGTCAGTGGTTCCAATTAGCATGTCAACGTGCCATGTCTGCATCTGGGGGGATCTGTGGCGTGTAGCTGAGTGGATTCTGGTTGAGCAACATTGAGATTCAGACCTGTCTGGTGGGAGAAGCACCTTGCCTTATGCGGTTATGCATTTGAGGGTTTACAGTGGAGACATTCCACAGTGTTGTTCCATCAGGTGTATGAAAGGAATTCTTATCAGGTAGGAAGGCTGGAATAAAGGATGCATTCAGGTTTGAAAAGTGGAATAATCATGCACTTCAGGACAACTTTCCTAGGGGCGTTCATTCCCGTTCTATTTCTGTTTTTCAAGTCAAGATCGTAATCATAAAACTAGGCGTAGGCTGTTTGAAGTAACGTAACTAAGTGAGAATTCTTGGCGATTTACCCTTGAAATCCTGTGAATAGTCCAGTGATCAGTGGTGTGAAGGAGGGGTCTGATGGTGTGAGATGCACACGCCTGCCTTTCCTGTCGGCCCAATCCGCTCACGATTGCCTAATTTCTGGACTAGACATCAATTTTGCATCGTTTGCGATTCCCTAAGTGGTTTGCGCAGCTCCGCCATGGCTGCTTCTTCCTGCTTTCCAAACCGTGCTGCATTCCCACACTCGGCTGGGGTAGAATCGGTGGTAGGACTCATGGTACAAGACATTCTTATTAATTCCGCACATGTTCAGTGTTGTTTGAAGAGGCTAGCTCTTGTTTTGATTCCATTCAAACCAAGTGTTTGAGTAGGTATTTTTTTCACCCTCGAGAGTTTGTTGTTTGAATACGCGCCTTCTCAAATGATAGAAGAGGTTTAAGAGAGGAAAATGAATTGCACTTCGTACAGCATGCTGAGAAGAGGAGATACGGAGATATACGTTTAGTTCTTACCTCTGTCTTATTCTACCTTCCTCTTGCGTTTTCATTACAAGTAAAGAATGAAGTTTCACGTGGGGAGTCAGGGTTATGGAACCTGCACATATAAAATATCCACTTGTCCAAAAATGTGTATTTTGTGTGTGCTGTTTAATTAGCAGTGGGTTCGCTGCTGCAGGTAAATTTCCCATATAAATATACGTGGTGCCTATGTTGGATGTTCCAGACACAACCTTAACTCAAAATGGGTCATAAACCTAATGGGAGAGCTAAATTATAAAACTCTCAGAAGACAGCATGAATATTTCTTCATGACTTTGGGTTCGGCAATGATGTCTTAGATAAGACACTAAAAGCACAAGTGACAAAAGAATAAAGAGAAGAATTGGAATTCATCAAAATTTAAAACGTTTGCTCTTTAAGAGACACCATCATGGGGCTTCCCTGGTTGCACAGTGGTTAAGAATCTGCCTGCCAATGCAGGGGACACAGATTCGAACCCTGGTCCGGGAAGATCCCACATGCCGCGGAGCAGCTACACCGGTGCACCACAACTACTGAGCCTGCACTCTAGAGCCCGTGGTCCGCAACAGGAGAAGCCACCGCAATGAGAAACCCACGCATCGCAATGAAAAGTAGCCCCCGCTCGCCACAACTAGAGAAAGCCTGCGTGCAGCAACGAAGACTCAGTGCAGCCAAAAATAAATAAACAAACAAACAAATAAATAAATAAAAAAGAGACACCATCAAGAAAGTGAAAAGACAACTTAAGAACTCAGAGGAAAATATTGCAAAGTCATGTATCCAATAAGGGACTTTATTCAGGGCATATAAATAACTCCATAACAAAAGAGTAAATAACCAAGTTAAAAGTGCAAAGGAACTTAACAGGTATTCCTCCAAAAAAGATATTTGAAGGGCTAATATGCACATTAAAAAAAAAATGTTTGTGGGGCTTCCCTGGTGGCACAGTGGTTGAGAGTCCGCCTGCCGATGCAGGGGACACGGGTTCGTGCCCCGGTCCGGGAAGATCCCACATGCCGCGGAGCGGCTGGGCCCGTGAACCATGGCCGCTGAGCCTGCGCATCCGGAGCCTGTGCTCCGCAGCGGGAGAGGCCACAACAGTGAGAGGCCCGCGTACCACAAAAAAAAAAAAAAAAAAAATGTTTGACTTTATCAGCCTTCCCACAGATGCAAATCAAAACCATAATGAGATCCCACATCACATCCACCAGGATGGCTACAATGAAAACCAAAGACAATAACAGATGATGATGTGGAGAAATTAAAACCCTCATGTTTCAGTTGGGAATGTAAGATGGTGCAGCTGTTTTGATAAAACAGACAGGCAGTTTTTCAGTGTTAAACCTAGAGTTAATCTCTGATCCAGTGGTTCCACTCTTAGGTATCTAAGTAGGAGACATGAAAACACTTATCCACATAAAAGCTTGCACATGAATTGCGAAATTTTCATAGCAGCCATTATTCACAATGGCCAAATTGAAGTGGAAAGAATCCAGATACCCACCAACTTACGAGTGCATAGACAAATAGGGTTTATCCATACAATGGAATATCGTTCAGCTATAAAAGGGAATGAAGTACTGATACACGCTACACCACGGGTGAATTCTGACAAAAATCCCAGTCACTGAAAAACATATATGACGAGGGGAACAAGGGGAGTTATTGTTCAGTAGGTACAGAGTTTCAGCTTTGCCAGTTGAAAAAGTTTTGGAGATGGATGGGGGGATAGTTGCACAACAGTGTAAATGTCCCTAATGTCAATTAGCTGTTCACTTAAAAATGGTCAACGTGGTAAATTCTATATTATGTGGATTTTATCACAATTAAAAAATATATATAGTATGATTCCATTTATATGAAGTACCCAGAAAAGACACATCTATAGAGACGGAATGTAGGTTGGTGATAGGCTAGCAATACCTAGAAAAGACAAATGTTTAGAGACAGAGTGTAGTTTGGTAATTCCATGTATGTGAAATACCCAGAAAAGACAAATCTATAGACAGAAGGTAGTCTGGTGGTTGGCTGGGACTGAGGGCTGGATGAGGCGGAGGGAATGAGGAATATTTTTGCAGTGATGGAAACCTTCTGAAATCAGATTGTGGTGATAGTTGCACCACCCTGTAAATACTCTAAAAGCCGCTGTAAATGTACACTTAAAATTGGTGAAATAAAGGGTGTGGAGGTTATACAGCCTAATAAGGCTGTTAAGGAGGCACGGTGCTCTCTGTATGCATTAAGCCATAATTATCAGTCATTATCATGTTGGCTTGGTAGTTCATAACTGGCAAGGAGAGCCTTTAGCACCACCACTGTGAGGGAAAGGAAGAAGAAGCATGGTCAGGATATGGAGCTGGACCAGTGATGGAAAACGCAATGGGTATGGGCCAGGTTGTGAAATGTTCAAGGGGCTGAAAGGCCACATGAGTTTACTTAGGGCCAGGGCAACAGGCACCTAAAACAAAACGAAACAAAACAAAAGCACAAAAAAGGAATACAAGAGACCTGAAGGTGCACACCCTGTCTCAATTACCTGAGGCGAATCTGCTGATTTCCAAATTATACATCATCCTCACGCACATCCTCGAGGACGGCTTCAGGTTCACATCATCCCAATACACCAGCCCCTTCCAGCTCATCCGCTGACCTTCCTTGTCCTCTGGGCACCACGGGGCGCGTAGAGGGGGCAGGGCCTGCTTCCCCACGATGGCAGCCGAGGGGCAGAGGTCCCTGCAGTGCAGACTGAAACCTTTCACAGAAAACATTCTTTTCTACACAAACACATCAGAGTGGTCAGGAAAAGCCAACGCTGGCCGTGTTCCCTGCCGGCTGGCCTGCCAGGAGTCCTGCTGTCCTCTCAGCGAGGGGGCCAGGGGATCTGTTCCCTGGACAGACCAGATGTCTGAAGAAACATGGGGAGGGGCTCCCACCAGCTGTGCAGACTTGTCCTGATCATTCTTTCCTTTGATGATGGACGTAATCCAGGGCTGGGTGCTGTGCCAATCTAGTGGCAGAACACACAGGAAAACTCCTAAAGTGTAGAGGCCACCATGGTGAGTTTGGGACCCTGCGCTGAAAATGGAATCCTCATTAGTGCCGGGGGCAGTCATCTGTAGCTCAAGAAGGGGAGTTTTTCAAATAGAGCCACTATGTGATCCAGCAATCCCACTCCTGGGCTTAGATCTGGAGAAAACTCTAATTCAAAAGCACACGTGCACCCCTATGTTCATAGCAGCACTAGTTACAACAGCCAAGACATGGAAGCAACCTAAGTGTCCATCAACAGATGAATGGATAAAGAAGATGTGGTGCATATATACAATGGAATATTACTCAGCCATCAAAAAGAACAAAATAATGCCATTTGCAGCAACATGAATGGACTTAGAGATGATCATACTCAGTGAAGTAAGTTAGACAGAGAAAGACAAATACCATATGATATCACTTCTATGTGGAATCTAATAAAAAATGGAAAAAATGAACTCATTTACAAAATAGAAACAGACTCACAGATCTCGAAATCAAACTCATGGTTACCAGAGGGGAAAGGTGTGTGTGGGAGGGATAAATTAGGATTTGGGGATTAACAGATACTACTATTTATATAAAATAGACAAACACTAAGGACCTACCATATAGCACAGGGAACTGTAATCAATATTTTGTAATAACCTATAGTAGAAAAGACCCTGAAGAGAATACTGACATATGCGTATGTATAACTAAATCGCTGTGCTGTACACCTGAAACTAATACAACATTGTAAATCAACTACACTTCAATAAACCATAAATAAGTATTTTTAAACAAAGAATGGGAATTTCTTAGTAGAGGTATGAATTCTTGGCCACTGTTCCAATTTCTCAACTACTCCAAATGGCGCTTTCAAAAAAATTTTAGACTTCACTCCTGAAACACTAGTAGAATCCCCGACTTTCCTTCCTTTACAAACTCGTTTATCTCTCAGTATGAACAACAGTGGAAATCTCCACGAGACTGTAATGGAAGCCACTTCATGCTCTATTTTAAACGAACTAAGAAGTAATGCCTATCCTCTAGGTTATGTTTTACTAGTCCTTTCCGTACGGGAAGATGGGCCCACGGATACTGCATCAAGATGGCAGAGGAGTTACCCTCGGTGCAAAATCCACCTGCCTCTGTTCCACTGCGTCAGCCTCCAAGATTCAGAGAGGCGTGAAAAGACTACTTGTGACCCTGAAATAATTAGTTATAGCACTTTACCTCAGGGTGCTTGCAGCAAAGTTGCCCAGGGCTGCAGATCCTACAGACAGCTTGTCTCCCCGCCCCATACTCCATTTGGTTTGTGTCCCTGGTCCAGCCCAATACTTACTGATCCCTCCTTCTCTTACTTTGAGGAGTTTGATGTTCTCCTTAGCCAAAACCAGACAGTCGTAAGTATGTGGAGTCCAGGTGATAATGACTGATAATTGTGGCTCTTCACAAAGATTTTGAGCCTTGGGGTGTAGCTTGAGTTAGGCAGTGGAGTTGTTGAGTGTGGGTTTAAATACTGGCTCCAAAACTTGTTAACCACAGACACAATGTGATCCTTAATCTCTTTAAACCTTAAAATCACATAAAAATGCAGACAATGAGTGGCTGTGTGTGTGTGTGTGTGTCCAGATGACTGTGAGCCCTCAATGCCCTTACATACAATTACTGCCACCATACCTGCTGATAGATGCTCGGTGAACATTACTTCCATTCTTCTTCTGTTTATTATACATGTTGACTCACATGGCTGATTTAGGTGTTGTTCTAAATTCACTAGAATGATATTTCTGGTCAGAGGAGCCTTTCATGGTGTCCTAGAAACCATCCTATCTATCAATCTCTGTTGGAGGTCAGCGTTAGTGAGCAGCAACTATTCAAATCTCAGAAGCCACGTTGGGTGTAGCAATATCTACCGCAAGTTCTTTACCTTTATACGTCTAATTTGACAATTGTTCAGCATGATTGTAATTACTCTTCTGATCCTGAAAAGCTTCTCTGGTTAAACTTGGACACATCATTATCTTTGCTAAAATGTTCTTAGCAACCTATTGATAAGGAGTTTTGTTGTTGTCACACAGTAGGGTCTTCCACTCTCAGATACAGTTTTGAAGTCCTATGACGTTTTTCATTTTAGAATTGGATTTAGCAGATGATGATGCGTTTTGCGACACCAAGGGGGACAGAAAATCCCACAAAAGAAAATTATGCATTTTGGGTTACACTTGATTATTTGAAGGTTATTTGCATAATAACAGGATTTTGTTTGTTAAGAGTTCAGTGTGCCTGCTGTTTATTCCGCACTTGAAGTTATAATCGTGTTTGTGACATCGTAGTCATCTCCATGGCAACGAACTGTGATCCAACAAATTGAGGATTATGATGGGGATCAAGTGAGAACAAACAGGTGGTACAGGTGGAGGAGATAAACTTTCCAAAAATAAAGATTTTTTTAAAAATTTCAGAACTTACTTTAAACTATAAAGATATCCTTCTGAAAATACCCATTTCATCAAGGTTCTCATCAACCGTAAGCTGGGTGCTCACTGGGCTCACAGAGGGGGGCTAACCTGAATGGCACTAACTAACCTACCGAGACAGGTAAGAGCTGCCACTTTGACGTGTCACGATTTTGCTCATAAAAATTAATAAGTGGTGGCAGTGAGTCTTTATGTTTCCCCAAACTGGCATTTCTCTGTCAGGCTGTTGTAAGCTTACAAAAGGGGTTGGTCTCTAGACTTCTCTGAAGGTTAGAGATTATTTGAATCTATATTTAGCTCATTTTCTAATCACAGTCAACTGGTAACTGCCTCTTCCCCAAAGTCATCTGCTTGGAAATAACATGGCCCTGATTTTCACTTCTGTCTCGTGAGTCTGCGCCAATTGTCCCTCCAGCACCCCCATGGCAGGTATTAAACGGGCAATAGAAAGCACAGATATCAAACGGTGAGTCTATGTTTTCAGACTCTTCCTTCTAATAAAAGTTTTGTTCTGAAAAGTGGTTAGATTTTTTTTTTCTGGTTTTATTTAATGTGTTGACCAGAGACCTGGGTTTGGGAAAACAAATTTTCCCATGTCCAGAGTTTCGAGACACATTCTCGTTCAGCGTTCTGAAGAAGTGAATCCAGGTGATAAGATGGTGAGCCGGTGTCACTGATGGTCACTGACATTCTATACAACACACACACAGTCACATGCATCCAACACAGCTTAATACGCTCACTCGGAACCCTCAGAAGCCAAGATCAGTCATCACGTCACATTCATAGGAATTCGGGTCAATCAGTTACGTCTCCAAGCTTGCCCTGTGAGTCAAAAGATCAACACAGGGCCACACTCATTTATCAGAACGCTTTCATCGCTTTCATAATGCTTAGTGGCAGGCTGTCAGACAAAGCATAGGGAATTCCAGCAACATTTACAGTGGTTTTTAGGGGCTAAATTGTGTCCTGCCCCCCTCCCAATTCCTATGTTGAAGTCCTAGCCCCCAGGACCTCCGAATGTGACTGATTTGGAGATGGGGTCTTTAAAGAGGGAACTAAAGGTACAATGAGGTCACTAGGGTGGGTCCTGATCCCACAGGAAAAGTGGCCTTATAAGAAGAGGAGATCAGGACACAGATACACACAGAGGGACGACCACGTGAGGACACAGGGAGGAGACGGCCGTCTACACGCCCAGGAGAGAGGCCTCAGGAGGAACCAGCCCCGCCCACACCTGGATGTCAGATTCCAGCCTCCAGGACTGGGAGGAATACACATCTGCTGGGTTTAAGCTGCCTCGTCTGTGGTGCTTTCTTACGGCAGCCCCAGCAAACACATACAGTGGTCAGTATTGTTTTGGGGGCATGATCTCCATAAGACTCTTTTTGTTTGCTTTTCTCCGTCCCGTGTGTGGGTATCTTACATGGTGAAAAGTGGTGATGTCCCACGTTGTGGCCAGAGGGTTTGTGGAATGGTGCGAGGAGAGGGCAGGGCAGGTTAGAGGAAGTCTTTCTGATTCCATGACGAATCTTCAGCCTCTGGAATTCGTGCCAAGGTGTTCCAGTTGTCTTCTGCAGCGCGCTTGTGGTCTGAACTCATAATCTGACTGCCTTCTCTTGGGAAATCGGCAGCAGGCCATCCTACACTTGTCTCAGCAAAGACCACCTGGAAGTTCAATTTTCAGCTACGAAAAAGGACACCAGGAGCTCTGCTTAGATCCTGAAAAATATTTAAAGTTGACTCCATGTATAAGCTGTGTTGTCTCTTCAAGAACATTATATTATTCTGGTGTGATGTCTTGGAGGACATGGGTGGGGGCATGAATGATCCCGTGGGGCCTATAGGCCATTCTGAACATTTTTAGACTCCATCCTAATGTTAAAAAAAGACATACTGAAAGGATTTTGAGCAGCATGGCGACACAATCCAAGTTTTGTTTTAAAAATGTCCCTCAGACTCTCTTGAAAACAGTGGATTAGGGACAAGCAAAGGGGGATTAGACCTACCAAGTTAAGGGTTTTCTGCAACAGTACAGGCAGGAAACAGTGGATTGAAGTTGGGGGTCTGCAGTAGAAATTAAGAACATGAACGAAGTTGAAAAAAAGTACACACACACAAACCTATGTACGCACACAGTATTTGGTTATTTGAATCCAAGGAGCCTGCTGATTCTGCATGAGAAGTGATGCAGGAGGGGAGGAACGCTGGCGAGGAGAGCAATCACTTCCATCCTGAACACGACGGAGTTTTCGGTGCCTACGAGATACATGTGCCACGTGTTCGGTTGTCAGGGCTGGTCCTCTGAATTCTGAGTTGAAGGCAAATGGTTGGAACCTGCCAGTTAGGTGATAATCACGGGTCTGAGTTGGGGAGAGAGGGAAGGCTGAGAACAGGATGTGGCTGAGATGAAGGAAGGGGTCAGGTTTATAAGTACTGGAAAGAATTGCGTGAACATCTCGTGTCCGAGGAAAGGAAGTAAAACTTGGGGACCTGGGTATCCACCAGGCTGGCACGCAACCAGATCAGCTGGTAGCCTTTTAAGGATGTTTGCACTTCTTTAATAGCTTTCAGTATAATCATGATGCTTAGAAATGGGTACCATAAAGTACCTACAGAGTTATTGTGTGCGACAGATAAAATTACATTTCCAAGTGGCCTGCGCTTTATGCTTCTTTGTCTCTATAACTACGTAACCAAATAGCGTTATTAGATAAAATTGTCATATTACTTTTCAGACTAGAAAATAAAAAGCCATACACCTTCCTCAAATCTGATAGACAACCCCAAGTTAGTGGTGGGAAATTCTTGCGTAGCCTCGATGAATCCAGCACAGCGGAGGTGTGATTCTGCGTAAAGTTATGAGGATGGATTGGGAAAACCCTCCAAAGTTCCTTCCAAGCCTAGGACTTTAAGAATTTAGGTCATTATAGGTTCGACACTAAAGTAGGTCAGGTAAGAGCAATCATAGCACTATTTTGGTTTTTGATGGAGTGAAGGTGTGGGGTACAGAGAGATTTCTTTTTTACCAGTTATCGTCCTGGGTAACTTAGAGTATAATAGATTTTCTAGTGTGTCCCTGGAAGGTGGAAGCCTTTGATGAAATATCAGAAAAGTCCATTCTTATCAGTGTGCTTTGCAGAGGTGCAAAGTCAAGACGGATTGGGTCAATCTAGAAAATAATTGGGAATACTGTAGATATATAGATATATATGGAATACAGTATATATATTGTATATATATTAGGAATACAGTATATTGCATTGGGTATACAGTATACATATTGTATATATATTAGGAATACAGTATATATATTGTATATTTACATACACAATTGTCACCCCTTATCCACGGGGGACACGTTCCAAGACCCCCAGTGGATGCCTGAAACCACGGGTAGTACCAAACCCTATACGTATTATGTTTTTTTCCTATATGTACCTATCTACAATAAAGTTAAGTTTATAAATCAGACACAATCAGAGAATATTCAAATTGCCAGCATCACTAGTCTTGTGCTTTGGAGCCATGATTAAGTCAAATAAGGGTGTCTTGAACACAAGCACTGGGATACAGCGACATTGATCTGATAACTGAGTTGGCAACTAAGTGACTAACAGGCAGGACAGAGAGATGATTCGCGAGGATGGCGGGGGGCACTGTGGTAAGAAAAAATACTAACATGTGTTAATAATTTTCACAATCTGTTTGTTCCAGCACATGCCCAATTAGAATTGCTTTATGGGACTCTAATGCAATATTTAATTTTATTCTGAACTGCTTTCAAGGCCAATTCTGGAATAATCATTTAGAAGAGCACATTTTATATACAAGCTGGTAAAGGATCACAATTCTGGGGAAAAAAAGGTACAAAAAGCCCTTCAAGAAGACAATGAACTTACTGAAAATATTTATTCGAAAATGTTTACATTCGTTGTAGAAAATCTGGAAAATTGAGAAATATGAAAAAGGAAACAAAATTACCCTACTTGGAAAGACACAAAGGAAGCTTCTGGGTGGCTCGTTACCCTCTAGCTCTTGAAAAGCACTTCTCTAGACACCCCAATACTTATCTTTAATGTAGCAGAGTCCACCTTAAAAAATTATACTACCTTCAGAAATATGCACGAACTCCATAAGGACCTTACAGGAGAATAATTGCACGGAGTACCTCCCTGCCCATTACATTCTCATTATTTTGCAGTCCACTTCTACATAGCCTATACATCTAACAAAACATTCTTGTCATTTTTGTTTTAAACAGTGAATGCTTCTTAAAAGACGCTTGAACAACATGGATACTTTAAAGAAAGCTATTTTATATTTATCCAGACATTTACACTTTTGCTTTCTATTCTTTTCTTTTGCATAACTGGACTCTTATTTGGTATTTTTTCCTTCTTTCTGCAGACGTTTTATTTTTGTATTTTTTAGCCTGTCTTGTGGAGTGGGTCTACGTTTTCATTGTACCTGAAAATGTCTTTATTCCACTTTCAGTTTTGAAGGATATTTTCACGGGATCTGTCATTCTAAGTTGACACTATTCTTTCATCACCTTGAAGATATCTTTCCATTGCTTCTGGCCTCTTTGTTTCTTCTGGTGAAAAGTCAGCCGTAATTCAGAATGTCACGCGCTCATGTATGATGCGTCTTTTTGTTCCCTAGCTGCTTTCGAGATTCACTCTGCATCTTTGGTGTTCAGGGTTGTCTAGGAAATTGTCAGGTGTCATTTCCTTTGTGTTTCTCCTGTTTGTGGTTTACTGAACACCATCCATCTATGCGTCAACATCATTCATCGATTCTGGAAAGTTCCCAGTTATTATCTCTCCGAATCCTCCTTCTGCCGCCATTCTTGTTCTTTCACTTCCGACTCCAATAGAAAGTCTGAAAACTGAAATGCAAATAGAAGAGAGACTGGGGAAGCGGAGAAGAGACCTTCTAAGGCCTGTGGGACAATACACTAGCTTCCCTGTGACTCACGTCACTGGTGACCTCAGAAGTTTTCAGGACAGTGTTGGAACTTCATCTTGAGTCAGGCTTGGGATCTGACACTGGTAGGGCACCAGAGATATCTCTGTGCTTTTCCGTGAAGTGCCCAGTTCTCTTAACCGTGAGATCGGTCTCTCCACTTACCACCCGGATGCTATTTGGGGTGTCTGTTTGCTCTGTCTCTCACATTGGAGAAGTCCCCCCACCCTGTGACACTGCCTTTGTCTTTGGAGGGCTGCGGTCTAATACCCTGTGAAGCCCAGGCATGCCTGAGTACACTTTGCATCAGATCCACTGCCCTGATCCCTACCTTCTGAAAGAAGCTGCCTTGAACTTGGGCGAGAACTCATGGTATTTATCTCCTCTCTCTTCCCACCTCACCCACATGGGGCAGACTATCTCTTTCCTCTGCAGAGATTCTTGGGAAACACTTAGCAGGTGGTCGAAGTATGTACTGAGACTAGGACTCCCTCATGTTTCCCATCGAACACGTCAGCCCACATGCTTTAAAACTGTACCCCGCTTTGCTCCTTACCCACACCTACAACAGGGTCCTCCCACCCTGACCACTTCCACAAAGATCAAAGCCGACAGGAGTCTTGTCTTTCCAGAAAGGAGCTGGCTAGTTTTGGGAATTTAGTTTCTTGTGTTCCTCTGTGTCCTAAGCTTTTCGCTAATCTTTTTTTATAATAAAAAATGATGATTTTTTTGAAAAGTATGTTTCAAACATAGGTTTGATTATGAGGATGAGAGCGCTGTTCTGTCCTGAAATGGAAGTAGGCATCCTAACAATTATATTTAATTCTGGTGTTTAATTAGGGGGAAACGAATTTTATTGTTCCCTAAGTAGCCAACTCAGATATTCATTACTTTGCACCAGGTTGTCTAAAACACGCGTGCCTGTTTTGTGTGTTTCTTCTTGTGCCTCCTACTTTTACCAATCAGTCTCTCCGTGGCTGTTCTCATATCACACTGTTTAAATAATTGCAGATTTATACGCGGGACAATTCGTTCTCCCTCTCCCATCCTCCACTGCCCTTCTTCCCGAAATTGCCAGGACGCTTTTGTGCATTTATTCTTCCAGATGATCAGAAGAATAATTTTGTGACCCGAAAAACAAACCCAAAAATTCCATGGTGACGTTCATTAGCTTTGTGTCAAACATACATTCATTTTGGGGAAAAAAAAAAAAAAAAAGCATGTGCCAAGGGGGAAAGGGGGGTGTGGGATGAACTGGGAGATTGGAATGGACGTGTATACACTATTGATACTATGTATAAAATAGATCACTAATGAGAACCGAGCGTACAGCACAGGGAACTCTACTCAGTGCTCTGTGGTGACCTACATGGGAAGGAAATCCAAAAAAGAGGGGATGTATGTATACATACAGCTGATTCACTTTGCTGTACAGCAGAAACTAACACAACATTGTGAATCAACTATACTCCAATAAGAATTAATTTAAAAAATAACATGTAAACACTATTGAATAATCTCATCCAGAAACATACTGCATTTCTTCATTTATTTTGGCCTCTTTCTCTACACCCTCCAGTACCCTTTGTATTTTTCTTCATAAAGAATTTAGTTTTGAAAAAAAGAACAGTAGAGCACAGAGAAATTTATTACGTGA
Organism: Grampus griseus; assembly: GCF_964374135.1. Taxonomy (NCBI): domain Eukaryota; kingdom Metazoa; phylum Chordata; class Mammalia; order Artiodactyla; family Delphinidae; genus Grampus; species Grampus griseus. Next base: position 4,243,374 of record NC_139016.1, on the reverse strand, counting down.
GGAGTCAGTTGGACACATCTATATGCCTGAGGCAGCCGTGGTGAAAAAGACCTAGTCTCCCGTCTTAGCAGTGTTAACTGCTTCCTCTCCCCTGTTTAACCTTATGATACCATGGACCCTTCTGCTTTGCTTTTTACCTCCTCACTCCAGTCCCAGGCCCCATGCACGTTTGTCTATGACCACTTTCTTCTTTTCATTGAGTAAATGAGATTTTTTTTTTCTTACATTAGCATTGAATAACGAATCCCAATGGTCCATTTTCCAGAAATAGAAAAAAAAATTCACCCCATAATACTTGAATATTCAATATCCTGATATGCATTTTAATAGGGAAATGGGGATGGCCTGGTAATATACAACAGTTAGAACGTTCACGACAAATGAAGAAAAATGGACGTGACTGGTAACTCCATGACCTTGTAAAATGTTGAAAGTGTAATTCTCCCTGAATTCCTTGCTGAAGATTATTGTTGTTAAGGTCTGGCACTGAAGAAGAGCTACTGTACTGTTTTGTATTCTTAAAGGGTATTATCATGCACAAAGCAGGAGCTAAAGAATAGAAAAAAAAAAAAAGATATTATCGAAGTTTCTGAGCTGCCATCCACCTCTCAGGACTGACATAACATACACTCAAACGTGGACATCAGTTAGAAACCACTGCGAAAGTGTATTCACTAGATCTTAACTAATTAGAGGCATATTAAATCACCCAAATTTGTAGGTCTGACCCAGCATCCATACAGACATTTTCTCATGCTGTGTATGCCCCAGAAAGACGTGTGTGCACCATAGCACACCATTTTCATAGCAAGGCTGGAGTGGGCTGGGTTCAAATACATAATCAAATTTTAGAGGAAGTGAAATCATTTTTAAGTTGCTGCTGTATACACAAAGAGTTAATACCCACATTGTAGTCGAATATATATCGATGTTTTCAGGCGAGGATATATTTTTGTTTTCAGTGCAAAAGGCCCGTAAGGTGTTATTAGATATGGTTAAAACAATAATCTTTTTCAAGAACTGCAAAGACATCAGACTTAATTAGTTTCACATCACAGAGAAAAATGCTGGAGAAGGAAATTGGAGTCAGAATCCTGACATAGCTTCTGAGCACATTGGGCATACCTGAACATAAGCAGAAGCTTCTATCTAGCTGTCCAGGCAGACGTTTCATAGGTAGGGAAGAGATTTATCTTGTGGAAGTGAATATTTTTTCTCAGTGTTTTATTCTTCTTTAGGGTAGAACTCATTCTTTCTGCCTCTTTTCATTGCTCTTAGCTTGGCCTTTTTGTTTCTTTCCACTCAGCACCTGTGGATGCCTTGAAGTTTGTTCTCTATTCTTTGGTTATGTAATCAATATCATAACAATCGTGCAAATACTAGACAGCCGTATCGAAAGCATATCACAGAGGAGGAAACTGGCTACCCTCTTTGCTCTCCAAGACTCGATTCCCTATAGGGGCCATCAGCAGACAGTGTCTGTAAAGGGCCGGTTAGTGAATATTTTAGGCTTTGAGGGCTGCAGAGCCTCTTCATAATTTCTCAGATCTACCATTGCAGGATGGAAGCAGCCACAGGCAGCACAGAAACAACTGGGCTTGGTTTTATGCCAATACAACTTTATTTACAAAAACAGCGGCAGGCTGCGTTTGGACTCGTGCCAGAGTTCAGGAGCCCTGCTAGAGAGAAGCACAGCCCTCCCTTCCCACTCTGCCCTCATCTTTTTTTTTTTTTTTTTTTGGATGAGGAAATATAGACCATGCTAGAACCTACAGATTGTCTTTTGTTTCAGGGCCTGTAAAGTCACAGGTGTAGAAGGCTGAGTCAAGGAGCATGAATCATCAGATTGAGTTGGCTGTTGGACAGTAGGGCTTCCTGGTGACTGCGGCTACTGCAAGCGTGAGTGGCTGCCCAAGTTGAAAGGACTCTGAGAATATACAAAGTCGTGTTGCACGTGTAGATGGCATGGGGGGTGAACAAGTGTGCGTGTGCATGTGCCCCCCTCCACCCCTGCGCTAGGATCTACCTGGAAATGAATAAACACAGGGGCGCACTAGGGTGCCTGCAGGAGTCCAGTATCCAGCAAACCTCAAGTCATCCATGTAGCACAAACCTGAAATTGGAGAAGGCAACGCACCTGTTGATGCTGCGACCATAGAGCAATGCCGAGGTGGGCCTCTTCTCCTTCTCCACCTCCTTCCCGTAGCTCTGCTCTGTTCCCTCTGCACCCACTGCTCTGTTGATTCCGCTTCTGCCTGTCTTCCTCTGCGGCCACCGTCCCTAACGTACAGGGACTTCTCCTGGTGTTCAGGAGGCAAAGGACTTGACGACGCGTTTATAGGAGGCTAGGAAAATTTTGTCTGGGTGGAAAAAGAATGACTGTTGGATTCAAATACTTGAAGCAACCACTGGTCGGCACGTACATACTGATGCTTCCCCAAACGTTCTCACTTCTTCCGTTTTCCTCCGAACCCTCAACAACATGGCGTCCGTGGCAGCCAGCGTGAGAAGGGCGCCCACACACGGTTGATCAGTAGCCTCGCACAGATGCAGCTATTTTTGGTTTTCTGCAGCCAGCGGACAGTCATGCAGGCATTCAGAGGCAGGCTCCAACAGCCTGAGCTTCAGCCCGGCTCCCATCTCTCTCCTCAGCCCAGATCTGGCTTCAGGACTCTGGACCAATATCCAGCTGCCCACCACGCATGTCCCCGTCCAACTCCACGTGTGTCAAAGACAGTTTGTCGTTGTCCCTGGCACTGCTTCCCTAAGGAAGGGCCAAGGGAAGGATCCAGCAGTTACCTTTTGCAGTTTCTAGAGGATGCCCTCATCCCTCACCTCACGGCCCCCTTCTCCTGCAAAGCCAACACCATACCCTCTGCATCTCTCCCCGATTCTGACGCTCCTGCCTCATTTTTTCAATCCTGAAGACCCCTGGGATGACTTCGGGGCACCTGGATAATCCAGGACCATCTCCTCATCTCAGGGTCTTTGCCCTGATCCCATCTTCAAAGCCCCTTTTACCATGTAAAAGTGACATATTCACAGGTTCCAGAAATTAGGACTTGGACATTTTTATCTCACTTGCCACACTTCCCAAGCCCGGTATTAATCCTAGATTGTGCTTATCTTTAATGTCCCTCAAGTCTGCTCTCTTCTCTCTGCTTTTATGTCTACAGCCCTGGGCTTCATCCACAGTCTCAGCTCCTCCCACCTGGATTGCCACTGTAGTTTCCTCACTGGTCGTCTTTCTCCAGTGTAGTCTCCATCTGGCTTTCAGTGTGTTTCTCTAACATTCCAGTCACTCTCATTACTCTAACTTGCATCACTCTGCTGAGGGAAGTTCTCCCAAGTGATGCCCTTGGCTTCTACGTCCTAACTCTTCATCTGCACGCTGAAGGTTGGCAGCTTCCAGCCCTACCTGCAGCCTCACCCATGAGCCTCTGCCGAGTTTTGCTGGCTCACACTTCTCTGTCTTTTTTTTTTTTTTTTTTTGCGGTACGCGCGCCTGTCACTGTTGTGGCCTCTCCCGTTGCAGAGCACAGGCTCCAGACGCGCAGGCTCAGCGGCCATGGCTCACGGGCCCAGCCGCTCCGCGGCACGTGGGATCTTCCCGGACTGGGGCACGAACCCATGTCCCCTGCATCGGCAGGCGGACTCTCAACCACTGTGCCACCAGGGAAGCCCACACACTTCTCTGTCTTTGCTTCTGCCCTTTCTTCTGTCGGGACCACCCTTCCCACATTCTTTATCCAACTCCTCCTCTTTCAACAAAACTCCCTTCGATATTGTCTGTCTTCACTAAACCTTACCGAACCCTAATTATTTAACTGCCCCTTCGCAGCTCTTTCCCAGCATCCTGACCACACCACGCTAGTTGTCATTACACCACGTTATGATTTGTTATTTATTTGTCCCTTTCCACTTCTAGACTATGAAGTTACTCAGGGGAAGGAGGGCATATTATTTGACTTTTTTTTTTTTTTTGAAAGCCCTGGAGCCTCACACAGTGCCTGGCCGGCACGTAAGAGGTTACTTACATGTCTGTGCAAAGACTAAATCCGTGACAGAACGGCATGAAACTAGAAGTCAACCACAGAAGAAGAAGTGAGACGAAGACGAAACAACATGCTACTAACGACTAAATCCTTGAAATCATCATTAATTTATGGTTTGAATTTTTTTTTTTTTTTTTTTTTTTGGCCATGCCGCATGGCTTGCGGGATCTTAGTTCCCCAACCAGGGATCAAACCCTGGGCCCCTGCAGTGAAAGCACCAAGTCCTAAGCACTGCACCATACGGGAATTTCCTCATCAATTAATTTACAAATGCACTTCTCTCCTTGCTTCTCACCCTCACCAGGAACACAACCCATGGGGAAGGTGTGTGCTTTATTAACGTCCCTGTTTGCTTTCATCCATTTGTTCAGCAACAAGTTTTGGCAGAGTGACAGTGAGAGACCCGCAGTGGTGTGCGTTGTGGATTCTCTGACTGGAAACCCTCCCTCCCTTAGACTGGTGTCCAGTAGCAGACTTGTCCCGCACCCCTGGTCCCCATGTCGGTCAAGGGCACCGCCACAAGGGCTCTGGCTAGGAAGGTGGGGTACTTCCTTCACTCTCTCTTGCTCGACAGCAGCGTAGAGTCGATCTCTTGGTACCATTCCTCCATCTCCTGAAAGCTGTTCAACCCACCCACTTCCCTCTATGACCATGACCCCCACCTAAACCACCTTGCTCATCCTCAGGAAGACGGTCCCTAGATCCACTCTGGCTTATGGGAGAGATTCTGAAACCCGCAAAAGCCACCCCTCTGCTCTCTTCCTGTTACGCTTGAAGCACTTGTCACAATGGCCATGTGACACTGCATGACATGGGCTTCCACTCCTGTTCCAGCTTCATTTGATGGAATACTCTCTCTCACTCCCTTGGCCCCCAGGCCTTCAGTCTGGCTCTCAGCTCCCAAAGTAGCCAGCCTCTTCCTGCCTGGTGTGAGAGATAACTGGTCAGCTCGGGCGCCATAACAAAACACCATAGGTTGTGCGGCTTCAACAATAGAAGGTGATTTTCCCACCGCTCTGCAGGTTGGAAGTCCAAGATCAACGTGCCAGATGACTTGGTTCCTGGTGAGGACCCTCTTCCTGCCTTGTAGAGGGCCACCTTCTCACTGTGTCCTCACACAGTGGAGGGAGAGAAGGAGAGAACTCTGGGAGACATTGATCCCATCAAACCATGACTTCATTTAACTTTAATTACCTCCCGCAAAACCCCATGTCCAGATACAGCCACATGAGTGTGCTCACCTCAGCAGCACATATACTAAAATTGCAACGATACAGAGAAGCTGAGCACGGCCCCCGTGCGAGGATGACTCGCAAATTTGCAAAATTCGTGAAGCGTTCCATACTTGTACTGGCTGCCGTAAGACAACGCCTTGTTCCTTCGTGGACCCTCCTCTTTGAGGCTTGCATACTTAAGGATCCCAAACGACTTAAGAAATTAAAAAGAAAGAAGACTGTCATTCATACCATTCACACCTAAAGACTTTTATCTGTTTTGAGCATGAACTTCTCCTGCTACACAGAAGTAACAATGTGGTAGTCAGTTTTGTATTTGGAAATGTATTGGTAGCAGGGATGTTTTCACAATTTTCAGAGATGATGCATTCTTCATGAATACTTTTGTACGGCTGCTTGAAAATATGAATTCCAAACTTGCAGTATAGCTGTGAACAACGTGAAAAACAAACAAACAAATACGGTCACATGACAGCGCTATACAGTCCCGTATGAATTTGGTGAGGTACAAGTCATTCATAGCACGTAGCCTAGACAGTCAGCTCACCAAATGTCATGTGCTCAGCTGTATTTCCTAGACCACCGTGTAAGGAGGTAGCACCAGGGGACTAGTTTTGCCTGCTGAGCTGTGAGCAGAGCCACACATGTCATGTCCAGGTGCAGATGGCAAGTAGCCAGTACACGTCCTCCTTCTCTGTCTTCCGTGCAAGGTGTTTCTGGAGGCCACGTGTTCCAGATAACGTAGCTCCAGGGCACAGGGAGACCGCATGACTCCCATCAGACTGTGATGTAAGAAACGGAGCTCTGCTTTGGGACGACCTAAGGGGTGGGATAGGGAAGGAGGGAGGGAGGCTCAAGAGGGAGTGGATATGGGGGTATATGTATACATATAGCTGATGCACTTTGTGGTACAGCAGAAACTAACACAACATTGCAAAGCAATTATACTCCAATAAATATATATATATATATATATATATATATATATATATATATATATATATATATATAAAGAAATGGAGCTTTGTAGCAATTTGCCCTGATATTTTATGGATTCTTTTTTTTTAGCAGCACAACCTAGCTTTTCCTGACTAATACATGTCTCAAGGCCGTTGGCATGCTGACGCCTCCACCCAGAATGTCCTTCGCTTCTTCTCCTCTCAGTTATCGTTTGGGTCTAAAGTCACAGTCTCTAGGTTTTTTCCTCTGTCCTCCCAGCCTTTCTCAGGCCACCCTGCTTTACTTCCCCAACGCCTGCACCTTGCGGGATGCCTTCTCTCTTGTAACCATGTATCTTACTGCACTCTGTCCTCCCAGCTCCTAGCTCATTGCCTACACTTGCTTGACCCTCCATAAATGTTCAACTTCTTAGTAGCGTGTGCTCAGGAAATACTGAATGGGTGGATGCAGGAAGAATGAGGGAATAGAACATGATGATCCTGTGCTCTAACCACACATCTGTTCGGATCTGAGTGGGGAGATCAGAGTTTGCACGTTTAAGTCAAGTCAGCACTTTCAAGGCCACAAAAGCCGTCCAACTTGATTACAGGTAGACCTTTTTTTTTGGGGGGGGGCATATAAAAGATCTTAGTTTATTAATCCTCTCATAAAAGGCTGCTCACATCTCCACCGATACAGTCACGGCAGAATCTTTACTCCTCTTGTTGCCAGCACCAACACTGGCCTTTGCAGTCCCCCGGACTTGCTTCATTCTGTTCTTGAGTTCCTTTCGCTGTTTTCTGGACATCTTTTTCTTCTCATGCAGGCCGTGTCTTGCAGCCTGGGTTTGGGCTCGTTCTTCTCCAGGTAATCCAAGGCATCGTAAGCCATGTCAAAGCCAGTTGTCTTGCCACCATCAAAATGGGTTTTAAATCCAAATACAAAGGTGCCATCTGGTGTGCTCTTGTATATGCATTTCGGCTAGTTTTTTTCCCCCAAATTTCTGTCTTAGGGCCTGTTGCCTTCCCAGGGTGAAGGACATTGATGCCCGTTTGTTTGCGCTGAAGTAGTCGGTCGGTCATGAACTTCCTGGTCCTGGATAGTTACTGTGTCGTTCATGATGACCGCTGATCTTCAGGCAGCCTGGGAGGACAAGAGCACCGGTAGGCCTTTGGAGGAATGGGCTTCTGAAGATGGAGGCCCAAGTGAGGAGAAATAAGAGGATGCCTTCCCTCTGAGGCAAGGCCAGGGTCCCATAAAGAAAATCACTACATAGGCACACAGCTTTACCAGAGTCACTGTGATTATCAGGTTTTCTTAGGTATCTGTTACCAGAAAGGCAGGAAAATGCCCCACGGTTCTCACACTTTCCTCCATCACCGTGATACCCCCGTGCATGCCTGAGTGTCATTCAGTGGGCTTGAATCAATACCCACTGAAGATGAAACCAGCAGTTGTGTCACCCCCGGCTCCGCAGAGATCACCCTTGGTTTCTCGCCCTCGGCCAAAATATACACTGGGTCTCTCTTTGCTTTTGTGCTGTGGCTGGCATGTCGCTGCCAGCACCACTGCTTTCTGCCCACCAGCCGCGAGATCTCGTGACGTCCTAGACACATTCCTTTGGTGTCTACCAGCGTCCCCCAAAGCGGAGATAATCCAGCCTGAATGTTCACTCAGCACCGGAACGGCCCTCCTGGGTTTGGCTGGCAGCCCCCGAGCAGACCTTTTGTATCTGCGTCCCTTTGATGGACAGGCGCTGCGGATTCCCGGGACCCAGCTCCCAGAAAGGAACTCAGCAGGGAAGGGGGACTGCTGAGTATCCTTCCAACCTGAAGGTAAAAAACACAAATGAGAAGAGAAGGAACTGGGGCAAAGCTTCTGACAGAGCTGATACGTTTTCGTGGGAGAACAATACCCGGTTACGGGGACGCGAGACCTGGTATTTCGCCGTTGGCCTCATTAATCAGAGAAGGACCAGCCTGGCCGTGGTGATGCCAGTTCCCCAACCCATTGCTGCGGGTTTTAACTTTTGTCCTGATGTCTGAGGCTGACGTGTGATCCCAGGGCTCTCGGGGCAGGCGTGTGATCCCCGGGCAGTGTCACTCTATAAATAACACGCTGTGCTGGGAATAGCACACTTCTTCATTCCTCCTGCCAGAGACGACCTCTCAGCTCCTTGGGGGTCAGGACAAGGTGAGAGCCACAGAAAGGTGACAGAGAGACAGAGAGGGACATCATGTAGTGGATTGCAGAGGGTCCTCTCCCAAATTTACGTCCCTGGGAATCTCAGAATGGGACCTCAGTTGGAAAGAGGGTCTTTGCAGGTGTCATTCGTTAAGGGTCTTCGTTGGAAATCATCCTCGTGCCCTCAGTTCAGTGACTGGTGTCCTTATGAGAGGAAGGAAAGGGAGGTTTGGACAGAAGTATTCACAGAAAAGAACAAGCAAAGACAGAGGCAGAGATTGAGGTGAGGTGGCCACAAGCTAGTCAGCACCAAGGATTGTAGCAGCCACCACAAACCAGGAAGGACCCTCCCCTGGAGCCTCACAGGGAGTGCAGGCCTCCGGACACCTTGACTTTGCACTTCTGGCCTCCAGAGCCGGGAGAGGATGCACTTCCCTTGTTTACAGACATCCAGGTGGTGGTCACAGGAAGCACACACAGACCCCAATGCTGGCATCCTGATGACACCAACACTTCTTTCCCGGGTCCTGGCGATAGGCTGCCTTCCAAACTAAAGGATTGCAAGAGCCACAGAGGCTGTTTCCTTTCTGTTGAACTTGATTTTCCTTGAAAATCCCAAATATGGCCCGTACCCCCCATCACTGGGGTGCTGCCAGAGGCCCTTGAAATCCTTCAGCCATTGGCACAAAGACGCGGAAATAGAATGAGGGGCTGGCCAACCAGGAGGCTTGAACTGCTTCTCATTTGTTTTCTTTGCTTGGGAAAGAAATCAGATGATCCCGTGCAGGCCCCCGGGGTGAGAGCAGATGATTAGCAACACAGAGCTGAAAATAGGCTTGTTTTTCACACCACCCTCTTGCTTTTTTTTTTTTTTTTATTTTTTGTCACAGAACCATGTTGCGACAAAACCAAGTTTAATTACTTCACACCTTGCACCTCAAGGTATGTGATTACTTTGAGAAAAGAGAAAATCTAGGTCCTGCCGTGCCGCCCACCCTGGACAGGCACCGTGGTTTTTACAAAGGTCCATCAGCGCTCTTAGGATCTGAGGTTATCGAGGTTCTTTTTATGGACACTTGTCCATGCCGGGGACCCGCTGAAGCTTAGTGCAGAGTGCGTTGACTGGGGAGACCGTGATTCTAAGTAGGAGCCTTTGCCACGCCAGATTCCTCCGGGGTGAGTCAGTGATCACGGCAGGAAAGTGGGGAGGGGGATTATGACCTCTCCTATGGGACATTCAGAGTCACACTGCGCATAACAATATAGACATAAAGTGGAGATATCTAGGAGCCTGAGAAGTTCCCTACCATTCAGGGCAACAAGTTTCTGCAAAGTGTGAATGTTAATGGTACAAACCAAGGTTAAAAACAAAAAACAAAAACTTGCTCAGGGTGGCCCAGGGACCACTCTCAGCTCCTGCAGTCCCTGCCATGTGAGCCCCTGGTCGTTTCTCATCACGGCTATTTCCTTTCTTCCAGGCCTGTAGGATCCTATCTTTTTGACTCTACCTTTCTTCTGATTAGGTCAGGCCCACCCAGGGTAGTTGATGGACTCAAAATCAACCAGTGAGGAACCTAGCCCACAGAGTGACATTCACATTGTTGATCCCCACGCTGAAACAAACAAACAACAGCAAAACTACAACACCACCCTTCCATAGGAATAAAAAGTACGGAAAGATGGAGAGAAAAGGGGTAGTGGGTGCAGGCAGACAGTCCTGGGTTTGGAGCCTACTTTTCATCTTGTGTGCACAGGTTACGCCACCCCCTCAGCCTCGGTATTCCTTTGCATGGGGGTAGAAATCAAACCACAGTATTATAAAAATAATGTTTGTCCACAGTAGCCACACGGTGGAAGCAATCCAGGTGTCCACTGACAGAAGAGTGGCTAAGCAAAACGCAGTATTTATAAAATTCAACCCTGAGAAGGACATCCTGACCCAGGCTACAGCATGGGTGAACCTGGAGGATATCATGCTCAGTAAAATAAGCCAGACACACAAAGACAAACATGGTGTGATTCGACCTCAGTGCAGTACACAGAGGATCACATTCATAGACACAGAAAGTGGCATGGTGGCTGCCAGGGCTGTGTGCAGGGGGAACGTGGTATTAGTGTTTAATGGGTATGGATTTTCAGTTTCGGGAAATAGAAAGCTTCTGGAGAGGGACAGTGGCGATGATAGCACAGCGATGTGAATATACTTAACGCCACTGAAACGCACACTGAAAAATGGTTAAGATGGTCCAACTTACGTTATGCGTGTTTTGTACCACAACTTAAAACTAATAATAATAATAGGTTCTTTAAAAAAAAGAGAGAGAGAGTGACATTCACCATATTCACAGGTCCCACGCATTCTCAAGAGGAGCCCACTCTACACCAGCAGAAAGGGATCTCGGGGTACATCTTAGGCTTCAACCTCCCACACCAATAAGTGCGTTCACGAGGGCTACCCCAGTGGGCCACTGGGTCTCAGTGGAACTGCAGATTCCCTGGGAGACTGGTAGTAGCTACCTGAGAGCCACCCTGCTCAGGGGAGAGGAAGCTACCCTGAATACCCTCAGGCAGTGAGGGTCGTGCCTAGGGTGTCCACTCCCCTGAGTGTGCAGACCACACCAGCCCCCGGTGTAGCGCGCAGCCCTACCCTTCTGGCAGAGATAGTCCCGTGCAGAGGGACTCCCGTGTGAAGCTGGCAGCCCCGTCTGTACCGGCCCGAACACACGGAGTTGATTTACTGCCAGGTTACAAAAGCTCTATCGCGATCACCTGGCAATGTGGTTTCTGATGCTTTTTTTTTTTTTTTTAATTTTTATTAGAGTATAGTTGCTTTACAGTGTTACAGCCACTATGGAAAACAGTATGGAGGTTCCTTAAGAAACTAAAAATGTTTTCTGACTCTTGGTCTAGACAAGGGCCATGGGAGTTAGGATGCACTCCTTCAGTCCAGAACTCCTCTGGAGACCCCCATGGCCGTTTTTTTCCACCGCTGGTTTGCAATCGATGTAACCAGTTAGATGGGCTGCTTGATGACATGGCTGGAGGAGCGGAAACGCATGTTGGAAACTTATGGTTTGAATTCTCATGGGGAAAAAAAAATGCTTTGCACAGAGCTTGACGGTTTAATTCTGAGACAAAACATGACCTATGTGGAAATACAAAGCATGGGAGATGGTGCCTGATGCCTGAAACGTCTTCTGGACCTCCCACGTGTGCAGGTTCTGCCTGTCTGTCTGTCTCTCTCTGTCTTTTTCTGTTTCTGTGTCTCCCTTTCTGTTTACTGATCTCTGTTTCTCGCTTTGTCTCTCTCTAGATGAACCACATCCTTTATCTTCAAAAAGGAAACTATATGAGGGTGCTCCGTGGAGTCTCGTGCTCCCTGTCACGTACCCAGATTTCGGAAACCTTTGCAAGGCTCTCCACGAAGCCACAGCTGGTCGCCCCTCTGGTGAACTGAGTGCTTAGGGTTTGAACACGGAGGGCGTCTCCTTCAGAGTCTTACCAGTTGGCTGGGCGCCCTTCCTGACACGACATGAATGCTCAGATCTTCACTGGGTTCACTGCCTGCCTTATTAAGAGTGGGTTTTAAACAAAATGCGTGATAATCCATCTCCCCCATTTTTCCTGGGTATCATTTGCTTGTTGCTCTAGGTGCCACCGCAGAATATTGGCCTTTTTTCCCCAGTCTCTTTGCTCAATGGACATTTTGACCTCTGTCCCCCATGGAACCACCTTGACTTTGATTTCTGTCCTGGTCACCACGTTACTCCCCAGCTATTAAGAGCCAGCGTGTCTCAGACAGGGGGCCCTTGAAGCAGCCTCCGGCCAAACCTGCGTCGGGTCTCTTTCTTCTGTTCTCTCCTGCCGGCCTGTGTACCTTCATGGTGCCAGCTCATGAAACCCTCTGCCGAGGGGTGATGCCCAACAATTGCCTGAACTCTCAGACCTTTGAACGCCTTCATCCTTTCGAAAAAGAATGACAGTGCCTTTGAAAACTCAGTAGAAAGAACGTTTCGTTCCACCCTGAGATCATACGTAAGATTATATCTCCCGGGAGGTGTCCTCACATACACCCCATGAGTGTTTTATGGGTAGGAATCCTTGTTTCGGGGTAGGATGGGAAGATGAGGCCAGGATGAGAAAATGCCTCCTGGGGAGGGTGTCTGGATGGGTGTAGCTCAGGTCAGGCACCTGTCCCCTGACTTGGAAGAGGAGGGAGGGGAGAAACTGTCCCCTTGGGCTTTCTGAGTAGGACAGAAGCACCTGGACCTACCTTCTAAAGAGCTGACTCAACATGCGAGAAAGTCCTTCCTCACAAAGAAAGTCAAGAGCAGGCAGATGGATCCCTGGACAGCTCTGCCCCAGGAGCTGAGACCAAAGACGACAAAGACATGAAACAGTGTGAGCAGGTTCCCGCATGGAGAGACCTAGCAGGGAGGGGTGATGGGTGGGTGCTGCAAACGGGGCCAAGGTCACAGCCCAGAGTCTTACCCGCCATACCGTGTTGCCCCCCATATATTGGAAACGATTTTGGAGAGCATTCTTTTAAGCAGCAAAGAATAGAAAGAGACTCTTAATTTCTCAATCCAAGGCATAGAGGGTTTAGCTTACCAGTGATTTCAGGAGACACAGGGATAAATCCTGCACTTTCTGGCTTTAGGGGCAGTCAGTCTTGTGAAGATTAAAAGGAGTTGAATTCAAACTACTGGGCTCTATGCCCCCGTGAGGGAGGGACCTATTAGTCTGCTAACTTTTACAGAACGTGGTTGGTATGTCCTTTGTGCGGCTGTCGTGAGCTTTAGGTGCGGTGAGAGCTTTAAAGAACACGGCACAGCGTATGTATTCAGCACTCTCGGGTCGTTCGCTGAGTCTGGTCTCCCAAAACTCAAAAGGGAGACTGACGACAGAAGGAGTTAAATCTGTCATACGCGTTCTGTCGAGTTTCTCTGTTTCTGATGATCCATTTAGCGGTAGAAAACACCGAAAGGGACAAGAGTCCAGTGGATCTAGGCATCCAGATGTGACCTTCCTCTTATTTTAGGATTGACTGTTTTTTTAACATTACCTCCTGGCAATTTATTATCAAACGGGCCTATTCATGCCTTTCACATGTGCATACTTCTACGGATGTGCTTATATCCACAGAGTCCTGCGTGCATACACATATGTACATATTGAATTATTTGTAAGGTTGTTACTGAACCAAACTTGGCGCCACTCACCCAGGCACAGCAAAGCCAGTCTCCTGACGGCACGTTGTGGTGAAGGAAAATGCAGTGTTCGCTGCAGGGGCCAAGCAAGGGGAGCAAGCAGCCCATGCTCAAAAGGTCCAAAGTCTCCGATGGATTTCAGGGAAAGGGCTTAAAAGACAGGGTGAGGGAGTGGGGCTGTGGGCTGTGTGATGAGCTGGTGGACACTGTTCTGATTGGTTGGTGGTGAGGTCATCGGGAGTTGGCATCCTCAGCCTTCCGGCTCCAGCCGGTCTGGGGTCTCCGTGCTGGTGGGCAGCATGCAGTTGACTTCTTCCCTGGTGGAGGTTTCAGTATCTGCAAAACAGCTCAAAGGACGTGGCTCGGAATATGATCTATAGTCCTTGGAGGAATGGAGTCCTTGGCTTTCTTTAATGACTAAACTATTATTAATTTATTTTGCTTGACCATTTTCCTTTATTTCTTCATTTCTCACTTCTATGATTAAATTTGTTCTTGGAACTTGGGGAAGGCCTAGGAGGCGGAAGTTTTTCTACAGACAAGAGGCAGGGGATGGAGTGGTCTGTACTGGGAAGGCCCCATAGGCTGCTGCTCATATACAGGGGGAGTGGAATTATTGAAACCTTCTCTACATCATCATCTACAGAGGGAAAGCCCAGGACTAATGCGCTGGAGTATGGTTGAAACCATACTGGCTAGGAGTCAGGAGGGCGGGTCCTGTTTGAATCTCTGCCATTAACTAGTTGTGTCATGGTACCCATGTCACTCAACCACTCTGGCTTCCAGTTTCTTCTTCTGCATAATTAGGTGACTAGTACCCCTGATCACTCCCACCCCTTACCGTCAGTATGTTTATGGATCTATTAAGACAGTTAACCTGGGCGCTGAACTCAGGATATGGTCTGGCTCCCTGGAACACCGATACCCCTGCATTTATAGAGCTGAGGGCACCTGAGGGTGGGTGTGTTCAATTCACTGTGGGATTATTTTGTCTCAGTCAGCGTGGGCTGCCATAACAAAACACCACAGACTGGGCGGCTTCACAGCAAACATTTATTGCTCACAGTTCTAGAGGCTGGAAGCCTGAGATCAGGGTACCAGCACGGTTGAGTTCTGGTGAGGACCTTCTTCCTGCTCACACATGACCACCTTCTTGCTGTGTCCTCACATGGTGCAGAAAGAATTCTTCTTCTCCTCCTTCCTCTTCTCCTTCCCCTTCCCCTTCCCCTTCCCTTCCCCTTCCCCTTCTTCTTCCCCTTCCCCTTCCCTTCCCCTTCCCCTTCCCTTCCCCTTCTTCCCCTTTCCTTCCCCTTCCCTTTCCCTTCCCCTTCCCTTCGCCTCCCCCTCCCCCTCCCCTTCCCCTTCTTCTCCTTCTCCTTCCCCTTCTCCCCCTCCTCCTCTTCTCTCTCCTCCCCGCTTCCTCACCCTTCTCCTGCCCCTCCTCCTTCTTCTTTACTCTTCCCATCCTGGGTCTCCACCCTCATGACCTCATCTAAACCTAATTACTCCCCAAAGACTCCACCTCCAAATACCATCACATTGGGGGTTAGGGCTTCAACATACGGACTTGGGGAGACACAATTCAGTCCTTAGCAGTAGGCATGCTACTTCTCCTGTGAAGTACCACTTTATCACTCAAGTGATTTATAAATATAAGCGTTTCTTTGTCTTAATATCAGTGTCATAATTTTGAGCCCCAACGTTGACTTGTGTACAGCAAGCCTTTGACGAGGCTACTGCAGTCCCTTGACATGGAGTGTTTATTCAGCGAAAACTCTTCAGCCCTCTGCTGTTCTCTGAGAGCTAGGTGTGTGGAGACTATGGTCTGTATTTCACACAAACAGAGACTATTTCCACCTTTTCTTGTTTCTGTGACTCTGAGCCAGCGGACATTCCCATTCTGGAATAGCAGGAGAGTAACTTTTATCGTTTCTTTCATTGTTTCGATTACCCTGGGAAGCTCATTCCCAGTTAGCTCAGGTAGACACTTGGGATCATTTATGAAGAAAGCCTAAATTCTCCCCCTGCCTCAGCCAGTTTCTCTTCATTTGTCCACGGCTGTGGAGTGCATTTATTTATATTGGCCCAAATCAGTAATGATCCCTGTCACTCAGAAGGATAAACAAAACAGAACATGAAACCGTATGCTTTGTGACATCAGCTCCGTATTGGTATTTTTTGTATTGAAAGAATAGCGTGCTACCAACAACATATGAATAAGCATGAGAAGGCTGATAAATGCTTACAGAGTTCACAGGGATGAATGAGGATGACTTACCAGAACAAATAGTCCTCTTTCTAGAAGACCTATAATGGAAAACGTTACCTACAGGAATCAGATGCACAGAAATCTTTTCTTTCATACGAGAGCAAAACTCCCCGGCATCACTTCCCATACCCTCTCCCATGCTACTTCTTTGCAAAAAAAAATGTGATTTTTGTCTGAAACAATCACTGGGGAGAGAGCAGAAGAAACTTGCAGAGCTTGAAATTTCACAGGAAGAAGTGAAACTGAGAAGCAGTCAAGATCATTTGTGGTTTTTTGTTTTGTTTTGTTTTGTTTTGTTTTTGCAGTACGTGGGCCTCTCACTGTTGTGGCCTCTCCCATTGCGGAGCACAGGCTCCAGAGGCGCAGGCTTAGCGGCCATGGCTCACAGGCCCAGCCACTCCGCAGCATGTGCGATCTTCCCAGACCGGGGCACGAACCCGTGTCCCCTGCATCGGCAGGCGGACTCTCAACCACTGCGCCACCAGGGAAGCCCTCATTTGTTTTTAAAAACAATTACTTAAATACAATACTGGGAGAAAGCATTAGCATATTTAAACTTGTATTCTGCATATGTAAAATCTTTTAAAGGGAGAACAACCTAGTGATTTTTTTTTAATGTAATTTGACATATGCTTTATTGGGAAAGAATCACACTATTTGGTAATTACCAAAATTACCACTTCTCAAATTCTCCTAATTATTTCACATAAAACATGTCAGTCTGGCCCCATTTTTTAAGCAGAGATTTTAAATGTTTTCATAGCAAAACTGTGCAGAAAGGAGCATGCTTCCCAGAATGTAATCACGGAACATTTCAAGGTAGCAGCGTCCCTGTAGAACATTGATCCATCTCTCAGTGACTGAGAGAGCTCCTCTCGTGTGCCACGGGCCTCGATAGCTCTCTCCTGTTACAGCTACGTGTGTGTACGTTCTCAGGGTCCTGTGCTAGGCTGACTTACATAGAGGTAGCCTTTTCATTTTCACAGCTCTGTGGTAGGATTCGTGTACAGTGCGGTGACGGGGGGTGCTCACTAGTTTAAGGCAGGGTAATGATAACGTTTCTACGAGGATGACAAAGAGCCCATCTTGCTTGAGTAACTACCCTCCAATACCTGGTAAACAGGCGGACTTCCGTCCCCAAGTGTGACAGAGGTGGTGCTCTCAGAAGTCGGTTAGGGTTGAGGATATGGACGGAGGCCATAGCGGTGGTCCCGCCATCTGTCAGCTCATCGGGGGATCAGGGTTTGCTGTTCCTGCCACAGGATGCTGACAACAAACAGTTCTTTTTTAAAATTTTTATTGGAGTAGAGTTGATTTACGACGTTGTGTGAGTTTCAGGTGTACAGCAAAGTGAATCAGTTATGCATGCACATATATCCACTCTTTTTCAGATTCTTTTCCCATACAGGTCATTACGGAGTATTGAGTAGAGTTCCCTGTGCTGTACAGTAGGTCCTTATTGGTTATCTATTTTATATGTAGTAGTGTGTATATGTCAATTCCAGTCTCCCAATGTATCCCTCCCCACCTCAGCCCCTGGTAACTATAAGTTTGTTTTCTACATCTGTGACTCTATTTCTGTTTCGTAGATAAGTTCATTTGTATCATATTTTAGATTCCACATATAAGCAATGTCAAATGATATGTGTCTTTCTCTGCCTGACTGACTTTACTTAGTATGACAATCTCTAGGTCCATCCATGTTGCTGCAAACGGCAGCATTTCCTTCTTCTTTATGGCCGAGTCATAGGCCATTAACAAATACGTTTCTTGGCACCCGCTCGGAGCTGGGAGTGACACTAGGTCTTAGGAATATAACGGTGAATGAGAGACCCCTGTTACTTTCCACTACAGGATACAGCCAAGTGAGCTCTACAGTTCAGAAGAGAAGTAGGGAAACTGAAACGGCAGGGTGTTCAGTGACGTGGCAGGAAAATGGGAAAAGACAGGCTATGCTGAGGCAGGAAGAATGAGTGGAAATTTGCAAATGTGGGTGTTGGAGGTGGGAGTGAGATTGGGAGGCATGGGGTGAGGTTGAGGGTACTTCAGCCTAGAGGAGCCACGTGGCAGGAGCCCCATGATGTGAGAGGCACAGAAATAAATGCCGCGTGGCTGGCGGGGGTGAAGTGGGCAGAGACCACGGGAGGGAGAGGCGCCAGGAGGGGAGGCTTGGCGGTAGCAGGGACTGTATTCTCAAAGTCATGGTATGGGCTTCAGAGCTCATCCTAAAAGATATGGGAAGATGTCAAAGTCATGGTCATGATCAGATTTCTCTTTGTAAATATTTCTCTGACTAGTTTATTTATTTTGGAGAACACGGGGAAGGGTTAAGATTGGAGATACAGGAAACTAAGTAGGAATGACAGCCTCAAGTAAAGGTTCACTGGAGAACCCTGTTGTTATTTGACACATACTGTTGTCACCTGGCAAAGGGAACCATGAGATTCTGATTCTATTCCACGAGTACCATCTTCTGACATGGTTTTAACCCTCGGTTGCAATCAAAACAAGAAGCTAGGGCTTCCCTGGCGGCGCAGTGGTTGAGAGTCCACCTGCCAACGCAGGGGACATGGGTTCGAGCCCTGGTCTGGGAGGATCCCACGTGCCGCGGAGCGACTAGGCCCGAGAGCCACAACTACTGAGCCTGCGCGTCTGGAGCCTGTGCTCTGCAACAAAAGAGGCCGCGACAGTGAGAGGCCCGCGCACCGCGATGAAGAGGGGCCCCCGCTTGCCGCAACTAGAGAAAGCCCTCGCACAGAAACGAAGACCCAACACAGCCAAAAATAAATATAAATAAATAAAAATTAAAAAAAATATAAGAACCTGCTTATAAAAAAAAAAAAAAAACCAAGAAGCTGCCCTCCATCGGATGGCCAAAACCGGCATTCATGTTTACCCGCCAGAGGCAACGCCACAATTGTGAATTTTAATCCAAATCAGCCAACAGCCATCTTCACGTTGAAATTTACATGGAATCAACATAAAAGTTTACCTTTTTAAAAGTGACACGAGTTAGCGTTTCATCCAGTGTTCTGTTGAACGTGATCAATTTTTTAAAATGAGAGAGACTTAATTCCGTGTAAAGTTTGCCTTTCCAGTCATGCTTTATGAATGAAATTTATATCCGTGAGAGGAGTTCTATGCAAGTGTTCCAGGTTTTTATCTTTTCCAACTGGACATGCCTGCATCACTTCGGGTTTTGGCTGAAGGAGAATGAAGCTCATTCTGCAATTTGGTAGAAAGATCATCAAGAAGGTTCATGAGATCCATGTGAGGTTGGAGCTCAACACTGGGGATCAGGGGTAACCAAGAGGTCTCTAGAGGTCTCTGGAAGCCTTCCCTCCAGCAGACTGGTCTGCAGTGACTGTGCTTCGACCGTCCATCTCATCCTCGCCATGTGCTCAAGAGGTGATGCCCTGACTGGAGGGGCTTAGGTCAGATGCCCACCTCTCAGGAAGAGGGTACATCTGTCCCATTTGGTTTCCTAAAAGGGAGATGGTCAACTTGAGCAGCCTTTTGTTTTTTGTTTAAATAGGTCTTTTACAAATATTTATTTATTTATTTTCCTTTTTTTTTTTTTTTTGGCTGCATCGGGTCTTAGCTGCAGCACACGGGATCTTTGTTGAGGCATGCGGGATCCTCTTGTGCTGACGTGCGGGCTGCTTGGGTTTCTCTCTAGTTGTGGCATGCGGGTTATCTCTCTCTAGTTGTGGCATGCGGGTTATCTCTCTCTAGTTGTGGTATGTGGGTTATCTCTCTCTAGCTGTGGCACGCAGGTTCCAGGGTGCATGAGCTCTGTAGTTTGTGACACGCGGGCTCTCTCTTTGAGGTGCGCGGGCTCAGTAGCTGTGGCATGTGGGCTTAGTTGCCCCGTGGCATGTGGGATCTTAGTTCCCTGACCAGGGATCGAACCCCCGTCCCCTGCATTGGAAGGCAGATTCTCTACCACTGGACCACCAGGGAAGTCCCAACTCGATCTACCTTTGCACTCAGTTTACATGCAATGGGAGCAAGACAGTTCCCCACAAAGGACATTTAGATGCTGCTATGGACTGAATGTTGTGTGCTCCCCCCCCCCCCCAGATTCATCCGTTGAAACCCTGATCCCCAATGTGATAGGTTTTGGAGATTGGACCTTTAGGAGGTAGTGAGGTCATGAGGGTGGAGCCGTCATGAAGGGATTAGCTGCCTTCCAACAGGAGACATCAGAGGAGACAGCTGGCTTCCTTTCCCTGTTGTGAGGATGCACTAAATGAAGCAGGAAGAGGGGCTTATCAGACCCTAGAGCGTAACCATGGTAACTCCCTGATCTTGGTCTCCCCAGCCTCCAGAAGTGGTAGATCTTAGGCCACAATATGGCAACTGTCCACTGCATGTTGCTTTGCCCATTCAAGATTGTTAAGAACTGTTGGTTAATCAGACCTTCAGAACCTTTCACGTAGATGCTTTCCTAGTTATAATATCTGTCTCAAGTAAGGAAATGCTTCCTTGACACAAGGCCACATGTGCCTATGTGGGTAACTATATACTGTGGATATGGCCATACAGGTCTTCTTATGTCAAGCAAACTGCCTAAACGGGGCTGGTTTGACTAAAATTTGTGGGAGCTAATCGTGACGTTAGCCCCTGCTGATGTCAGTTGAACTACAAATACCTATTCTTCTGTTGGCCCCGGGGAGTGTAATAAGATTTAAGAGATAAAAATGCGGTTTTCCGATGGGTTAAGTTAGTTATTTCGCGCGTGTTACTGAAAATGTAAGTACATTTCACCTAATCCATTACCTCCAATGAATCAGATTACATGTGACACCTCTTCTGGGTGACAAATGGGTTTATAAAGTATTACTTAAATGGCACAATGGTAATCTGTCTGCTTCATGGCTGGAACCCAGGCACTCCATTTTTCTGTAACAGTTCTAATGAATCATTTCAAAGCATCATAATACATGTAAATACTTCTTTCTCAGTGCCAGATAAATAAGGTATCAACTCTAAAGTAACAGTATTTTCCCCCAAAGCTGTGATGGGATGGAAAAAATAATCAACCCTTCCAAAGCTCAACAGATCTCAGGGATATGAAAATATTCACCGGAGATTATAAAATTGGACAGGTTCAGGTTTGTAGACTGAAATATGTCTTTGAAAGTTCTACTCAGTGGTTACGCCTCTGGCATATATTCCACAGGAAGCTGGGAATGTTTGATTCCTTCATTTTCCAGCTATCTTCCACCTAAATTGCTTTTTGTAATACATCTCATAGGGTTGGCCAAAAAGTTCATTCGGGTTTTTCTGTAACCTTTTACAGAAACCCAGACGAACTTTTTGGCCAACCCAGTATTACTAGAGTACAAGTGATATTTCAGTACTTATAGCTGAAGTGGCAAAGCTCGTTTCTACCTCAGTATTCTTATATTTTCCATCATCCCACTCCACAAAACTGCGTGCTCTTTAATTCCATTTCTAGACCAATATTTTCAATCATATTTCTGTAAATGATGGGCAATTTCATAGACACAGAGTTTTCGTCTCCATACAAACACTTGGAAGATTATAATATTCTCCCAAAGGTTGTGTCTTTCCCTTTAAATGGATGAGGTATTAGTGTTTCAGGTGTGAATGTTTTAAATGTTCTGGGCTAAAAGGCTATCTTAGATGGGAAAAAATGAGCATTGGGCAACTAAACTATTATTAATCATTTGAACATAAGGGCTTTCCTTAAGATATAAAGAATTTCTTTTCCAAGTAGGAGGAGAAGAAGAAAGATTTTATTTTATTTTATTTTATTATTATTATTTTTTTTGTGGTACGTGGGCCTCTCACTGTTGTGGCCTCTCCCGTTGCGGAGCACAAGCTCCGGATGCGCAGGCTCAGTGGCCATGGCTTACGGGCCCAGCTGCTCCGCGCCATGTGGGATCCTCCCGGACCGGGGCCCGAACCCGTGTCCCCTGCATCGGCAGGCGGACTCTCAACCACTGCGCCACCAGGGAAGTCCCAAAGATTTTATTTTATGTATTGAAATTTCTCTTATTGTCCACATAATCTCAGGTGTGTATAGGAGAGAAGGGGAAAAGAGTTGCACCTCTGCCTAATAAGTTCTTTATGGGTCAAGTATTGGGTTGGCCCAAAAATTCGTTTGGGTTTTTCATAGCTTACAGAAAAACCTGAACAAATTTTTTGGCCAACCCAATATTAACATCTGAAGATAAAGCAAGGTCAAGTGAAGAGTAAGTTCTTCATATCATACATGCTTATGATGAACACACAGTGAATTTTGCCCTACATCTTTGGAGCCATGTTTCTTACAAACATACACACACACAGACACACACACACACACACGGCTTTTTATTTTTTTACTTTATTTTTAAATACACATTATTTTTTTAAACCCCGACCCTAGTATAGCTCATTTTATTTTATTTTATTATAATTTTATTTTTCTGGCCGTGGCGTGTGGCATGATCTTAGTTCCCCGACCAGGAATCGAACCTGTGCCCCCTGCAATGGAAGCGTGGAGTCTTAACCACTGGACTGCCAGGGAAGTTCCCACACAAGGCTTTTTAAAGAACTATTTCTTCTGTCTTTGGCGAGGCTGAGCCCATCTTCTGTTGGGCTCCAAGTGTCATCATCGACCACCCTTGACTGTGGGAACAAAGCACAGAAGGAGATGTGAAGGAACAGAAAAGTGCATCGGAGCAGAGTCTCATCCCTGTGAACTGTTTGGAAATGGTTTTCTTGGCAGAATTTGTCCAGACCAGTCATAGACACGTTAGTATCTCCATTAGTATCTGCCCTTCTCCTGACCACTTCTTGTAGTTGGGTCAAATCTTATATTCCTCCGGACGCGCAGGCTCAGCGGCCATGGCTCACGGGCCCAGCCGCTCCGCGGCATGTGGGATCTTCCCGGACCGGGGCACGAACCCGTGTCCCCTGCATTGGCAGGCGGACTCTCAACCACTGCGCCACCAGGGAAGCCCCCTGAATCTGATTTTTTGCTGTTTCTTTGTGCCTGTTTCCTGGACAGCCATTTCTCAGATGAGTCCCTGGATGTTAAAACACTTGAGGTCTCCTTTGGAGATCTTTATAGCTTGTGAACACACCCCATAGGCAGGATACAAAATAAGTGACTATTGTTTTTCCAAAGGGGGTCACCCATGGTCATGAAATACGAAGAAAGACCGAGGAACTGTCAAAGGTTGCAGGAGACCCTAAACGTAATGTGGAGTCCCGGTCCATAACTGAACGCTAGCAGTAAAACTAGAGAAATCTTACTAAGATCTCTGATTTAATTAATAGTGTCCTATCAATAATTTCCTGGTATTATCATTGTCCTTTGATGATGTAATGTTAACATTGGAAAAACTGGTGTGGAGGGTATACAGAACTCTCCTGACTAAAACTTTGGCAATTTTCAAGAAGCCTATAATTATCTTACAATAAAGAGTTACAAAGTAAATAAGGCTGAAATTAACAGGAAAAAACATCCTGCAACTCACTCTCTGGCATTTTAAAAGTAGGACTCACAAAAAAAAAAAAAAAAAAGGTAGGACTTGTATTCTTTTTCCTTTGTTTGTCTTAAACTGTTAAAAAAAATGCTCTCTAAGCTTTTGTCTATATTCCTTAGATGCTACTAGATTATTGGGTTTTGTTTCATATTATTTCTGTGGCACACAGGAGAGCTTCATTTGGAAAAAAAAAAATGAGATAGGGCTTCCCTGGTGGCGCAGTGGTTGAGAGTCCGCCTGCCGATGCAGGGGAGGCGGGTTCGTGCCCCGGTCCGGGAAGATCCCACATGCCGCGGAGCGGCTGGGCCCGTGAGCCATGGTCGCTGAGCCTGCACGTCCGGAGCCTGTGCTCCGCAATGGGAGAGGCCACAACAGTGAAAGGCCCGCGTACCGCAAAAAAAAAAAAGAAAAAGAAGAAGAGATAAACTTTACATAACATAAAATGAACCATTTTAAAGTGTACAATTCAGTGACATTTAATAGGTTCGCAGTGTTGTGCAACCATCCCCAGTGTCTGGTTCCAAAATATTTTCATCGCCCCAAAAGGACACCCTCTACCCATACAGCAGTCAAGCCTCGTTTCTGTGTTCTTCCCCACCAGCCCTGGGCAACCACTAATCCGCTTTCCCTCTCTGTGGATTTAACTTGTAAATCTGCACATTCCTCATGTAAATGGGATCAGACAATCTGTGTCCTTTTGCGACTGGCTTCTTTCACTGAGCATCCTGTTGTCAAGAACCATGGATACCGTAGCAGGTATCAGTGTTACATTCCTTTTTAAGACTGAATAATCTTTCATTGTATGGATATACCATGATTTGTTTATCCATTCATCTGTTAATAGAGATTTGGGGTGTTTTCACCTTTTGACTCTTGTGAATAATGCCACTATGAACATGCATGTACACATTTTTGCGTGGAGGTGTTTTCATTTCCCTGGGGCATGTCCTTAGGAGTGGGATTGCTGGATCACTGGGTAATTCTGTGTTTAGCTTTCTGAGTGTTACGTGCCGACTCCATTCTTTGGCAGAGATGCTCCTGTAGGCTTACGTACTTTTCCTGTAACTGTAGTTTATAAGTACGTTCAACCGGCGTGTGCATTCTAACATGCAACCTTCCGGGCTGTGCTCTTCTCGTAGTGGTTTTATACCTTTAGTTTCTTACAATAATGATTGGAAAGGGTCGGTCCTGTTTCCTTTTCTCACAATTGCATATGTCCACACCATGGATGATTCAAGCACAGTCACATACTGGGGATGCTTTAGTTCATTCTTCATAGTTATGAACGTCCATATTTTGAGCCACGGTCTTTTAGAAATGTAAGCAAAATAACCCAGGCTTGTGTTCCCTCCCTTGCATGAGTTCTGTAGTATGGTATCCAATGCGGCCATTGTTCTTTCGGAAGGAAATCTGTTTCGCCTCTTGTTCTCTTTCTGCTCTGCCTCCCCCTCATCCTTACCATGTTCCTTTGCTTCTCATCTGTGTCCACTATGAGAAATCAATCTTTTTATTTTCTCCAGCGCTTTCCCTAGGCTACATTTCCGTACCTGCCCGTGGCCACACGTGTGGCTTGAATTCATTCAGGTAGACATCACCTCTTCCATTCCAGGCCCCTGGACATGGATGGTACTTTCTCGTCCTAACACCTCTGATTAGGAATGCTGCAGAGTAATTTGAATACGTATGTCCTTTTCCATCTAAAATATAATACACGGTCCAATTTTAACAGAGAACCCACTTGAGGCTGCCCTTCTCCTGACCACTTCTTGGAGTTGGGTCAAACCTTCAACCAAATCTATAATTGACCTTGTCCTTCTTACGGGCTAAACCTTTCCCTGACACCAAATGGAAACAACTCAGCATGGGGTGTTTTTCTCTCCTCTTTTGTCAGCGTCTCATTGCATGCTATTGTCTTTCCTTTAATTCAGTTTTTATTTTATATTCGAGTATAGTTGATTTACAATTTTGTATGAGTTTCAGGTGTGCAGCAAAGTGATTCAGTCATACATATACATGTATCTGTTCCTTTTCAGATTCTTTTCCCATGCAGGTTATCAGAGAATAGTGAGTACAGTTCCCTGTGCTCTCCAGTAGGTCCTTGTTGATTACCTGTTTTAAATATAGTGGTGTGTGTACGTGGATATGCTATTGTCTTAAAAGGCCACAGTATCTTTTTAGCCAAGGCACGATGTGTTCTCTTTCTTATGCTTCCTTATCATAAAAAAAAGACAGCAAATTTGGCTGAGATCTGCTGAGTGCCAAAATTAGATCAGAAGTTTCGCCCCCGTTATATCCTATTCGGTGTCCAGTGAAATTCTTCTCACCATAATATGAGGCACACTCCCACCTCCAGGGGTTCCTCTGACCACACCTGTTTCCCTTGGGTTCGTCTTAACCGAGGATCGGAGTCCTTGCTACCTGGTCATTAGCTGGGCGCCTGCTCTTTTCAGGTGTGCATCGTGTCTGCACAGCACGCAGCCTCCCCGCCGTTGGCCTCTGCCTTCCTCTGAATCTTCCCTAGGTTGTCGCCAGCATGCCTGGCTGAGGATGGGGAGGGTCCGAAATGAAATAAGATAAAGCAAAATGATTCAAGGATGTAACTTCCAAGTCCGTAAGGTGGGACCCTTTGCCCTTGGATCTGAACAGCCGCCATGCCCCAACCTGCGCCTAAATGGTGCCCGGGACACACTGAATACTCAGGAAACGTGGAATGAAATCTCACCCGCGTGTTCATTCCATCCTTCATCTCTCACCATCCCCTTTCATCATCTCCCCGCCCGCCCCAGCCCGACACATCAACTTTCTTATACCTCCCAGGGCTCTGTGGTCTCCCTCCCATTCCCACGCCCTCGTCCCAGACTACTCCTCCACGTGGCACTTTTCTCTGAAGACTCAGAGCCCCAGCTTTGCATTTCTGCTGGAAGGTTTCACTGAGCAGCCAAAGCTGAAGGAGGCGTGCTTCTCTTGTTTTCTCACATCGCCTCGTGTACATGTTCATCTGTACGAACTTCACATGTGCTTGAAGTAACAAATACTTCAAATATGTTTCCATATGGTATATAGGCATTTATAGGTACACATACTAGTAAGATAAATATGTTATTCGGCTTTTCATGCTTTTGATATTTATATAAAGGTGACCACACTGGACAGTTTCTTTGACTTGCTTTTTTTTTTAATATGTTTTTTGATGCGGACCTTTTTTAAAGACTTTATTGAAATTGTTATAATCTTGCTTCTGTTTTACGTTTTGGTGTTTTGGCCGCGAGGCATGTGGGATCTTAGCTCCCCGACCAGGGATGGAACCCACAGCCCCTGCATAAGAAGGCGAACTCTTACCTATTGAACCGCCAGGGAAATCCCAGACTTGCTTTTTTTTTTTTTTTTTTTTAATTCAGTGTTATGGCTGGTAAATTTTTTTTTAACAATTTACATGTACAATTTATTATTTTACCATTTTATTTTATTTTTTGAATTGGAGTATAGTTGATTTATAATGTTGTGTTACTAAATTTATTCAGGTTGAGGTCTGTAGTTCATATGTATTAATTATCACTACTTCATTGTATGAATCCATTCTATCCATGGACGATCTAAGGAAAAACTGATGTGATTTTCTGCTGTGATCACAAGTGGGCCATTATGGACTGATTCCTACATTTCTGACCTGTGCCCTATTAGAAGATAGTTTCACCAGGTTAAACGTCCCATAACACATAGATTATTTCAATTCTTGGGTTCCACTGTGAACTTCTTTCTCTAAACCTAATACTTGCTGGCACGAACTATGACAACATTGAAATCTGTCTCTATTTGGTAACGGAGTGTCTATTACAATTTTCAGGATTGCATCCTACACTCAGATTTCCCATACCCATTTGTGCTTACATGGGCAATTTTCATTTAAGGGTATATTCATAATATTAATGCAATGCCAGCAGCCATATTTTGCTCCTTTTATCGTGCTACGGAGTCTAATTGAAAAGCACAAGTTACTTGAGTGATTTTTTTACATTAGAGTAAAACTTACTCCCAGCAGAATCCATCTTACGCCACTCACCTACATCAACGGACGATTACGTTTTTACTCCCAGCATTCTGCAGTTAATCATGACTCACTCTACACCCGGGTTAAAGTAATAATAATAATCAACAGTGCAAGTGAACTGACAAAACAAATCTAAATATAGGGACTTCTCCTCAGAATGTGCACAGGGACCAAAAACAAAGCAACACATACATATTTCTAACATGGCCATTGTTCACGGAATCATGGCTTTGAATCCCAGATTTTGATCTAATTAAAAATGGAGCTTACATACACCACGAAGAGAGTGATTTGCATTAGAGAGTTTTATATAATCCTTTTATTTCCTACATACATTCTGGTTTTCTTGAAAATACAGTTCGTGGCTACAGTATTGCCTTTGAAAATGTAGAGCTCCTCGAGTTTTCCCTAATGACTCATTATGATAGAAAACTGTAAGGAGGTACCCTGTTTTATCAAGGTCTGTTAGGGGGGCTTAATGAGCCCGTCAAGAGGAATGAGGTGTTTGACTGTCTGAGAATTCAAGATTGTGAAATTGCTCTAGGAGGAAAACATAAGATTTTTCACAAAAATTCTTAATAGCACCAAGCAGGTGAGTATGTTCATACAGCATGTAAGCAGCCTAGATAGATATAAGGTCTTTCATTTCTTCCTTATAAATCTCTAATTAGTCACAAAGCTTCAGAATAATTGAGTCTACACACCTGAGTGCTTCAAAGCTCTATCACGTGTAGGCACACTGGGATGTTTGCATTCCTACTGTCTCTTGCTAAATGCAAGGTTAGCAGTGGTTCATATCAGAAGTTCTCTGTGATCCAAACCCCCGTTCCATCACTTGTTGACCATCTTGTGCTGCATACTCCGTGTCTACACATCAACCTTAGAAAAACAAGGAGGGCATTTTGAGATTGTACTAAAGTGTTTAATGATCTTTCCCCAAACAGTTGTTCTTGGATATAAGGATAACCTTGAGCGTCCCTGACCCAATAAATAAATGAATCCATTTGGATGTTTGCATGAATGTTTGTTTGTCCCAACTCTTGGAGCTCATAATACAATGCAAAACAAGCCAGTGCTTTTAAAAAAAATTTTGTGGAAGCATAAGGAAAAAGCAGAAACATTTCCCAGTACTGACAGAGACCGAAATGAAAAATTTTCACATCAAAGAGATCCATGAGTGGGTATTCTCATTGTTCTGTCATTCTTCAGACCTGGTTAGAAGCGTGGTGTTAGCTATGATAGATAAGAATATGCCTCAGGCCAACTACAAAACCCAGCTTGTGATAATATGACATTTTAGTATCTACTGAGTTCTTGTAGAGTTATGGTCTTATTTTGTTTTTACAGAAAGAATAAATTGCTAGGCACCCAGAGAAAATAATCTTACTGTCACCATTTGGTAGCAGAAGAAACTGGAAATGAGTCAGACTGGTAATTTGTCCCAAGTTTCTATGGACAGTAAACACCAAGGCCATGATCAGAATTCAGGACTGTGTGCCACACAATCTTCTGCAATCTAGTTTCCTCCCCATTGTGTAGAGCAGGGAAGTTTACTAAAAATTATCCTAGGTCATTGGAACCCTAAATGAGCGTACTCACTCTCCAGTATGCAGGGCTTTCTGATATACACCATAGAACGACTTCATGGAATCTGGAGTCTAAAGGAAAACAAGGCAAAACTGAGAGTGATAAAGAAAGAAAAGACAAATCAGGATATAAATACCAAAAGTACCAACGATTCCAAGGAAAGACAGTGAAGTAATGTTGTATGTGGGGTTTCTCAGGAAAATGAACGAAGTGATCTCTTTATCTGGACATCTTCTAGTTGAACAGTCATTAGTTTTTGTTTTTGTTTTTTTTTTTTTTTTTTTTTTTTTTGCGGTACGGGGGCCTCTCACTGTCGCGGCCTCTCCCGTTGCAGAGCACAGGCTCCGGACGCGCAGGCTCAGCGGCCATGGCTCACGGGCCCAGCCGCTCCGTGGCATGTGGGATCCTCCCGGACCGGGGCACGAACCCGCGTCCCCTGCATCGGCAGGCGGACTCTCAACCACTGCGCCACCAGGGAAGCCCAGTCATTAGTTTTGATTCAAAATCATTTGACCTAAACAGGCTCGGGAAAATAAAGCCCCACGTAACAGCGATGAAGTGTTGATAGATGAGAAGAATAGTCTTGCGTCAGCTTTGTATTCAAAAGGAAGGTCAATTATGAACCCAGTCTAGACTCCTTGGCCTTGTTGTAAGATAAGAATACTTAAGAGCACTTCAAAAAGATTAACTTCCGTGTTAATGAAAGGATTTACCCTGTTCTATGAATGTTTGTAGGGACTTGTCGTGAAGAAGCCTGTGTTTTACTGCCTCTTGGAGGGGGAATGAATCAGCTGAGTTATGAGGGTTCTGAACTGCCTCAGATTCAATGCTGTTCATGAGATCTTCTCTCTTGGAAGGTGTAGATACGTGATAGAGAAGAAATAAAAACAAACCATCCGTAAGAATCTCTGCCTGGGAATCTCCAGACGTAACTATTCTGAGTAAAGAGACAGGTTCATAGAAGGACGTCCAGCCCACAACTATGGAATTGGTAAAGATGACAGTGAGTCCCTAATCAGAATGGAGACAGCATGACATTTGGCTCGGGTCAGGGTAGCATGCGGAAAGTGCTAGGAAGGAAGGTATTTGTGGACAAGAGTTTTCTCTGACACCCTCGTGAGCATTTTGTGTAGTTCTACAGCAAAGGTAACCTAGCAAGTCTGAGTGCCAGAAGGTTATTGGAACACAGAGACTTATCTAAAAGTACAATACAGTATCCCTTCTGCAAGATGAAATGTCAGCATTGTAAGAGCAATGATTAGAGCCGCTGGGTTATTCACAGAGGGAGTAATCAAGAATTCATGAGCTGAAGAACTACGGGGTAGTTGCAGTCCGTAGCTCTGCGTGTCCATGGAAGGTTTCTGCCCCACTCTAACCATGACTTGATGATTTCGGAGGGGAAGGACATTGAACACATCTGGAAAAAGTCCTACCTCTTCAAGGAGCCTTGAGAAGTCGCCTAGTTCAATGGTTCTTGGACTGTGGTTCTCAGATCAGCGTCACCTGGGAACTGGTTAGAGCTGCAGCTCCTAGGGTCCTGCCTTCCACCTACAGCATCCAAACCTCTGCAGGTGGGGCTTTGCAGGTGTTTGCAATGCTTGCTCAAGTGGAGGAACACTGTTCTTGTTGAGGTTTTTTTTTTTTTTTTTTTTTAATGTTTATTGGAGTATAGCTGATTTCCAATGTCGTGTTGGTAGTTGAGTTTTGCTCCCAACTCCGTTGGGTCAGAGGGTTGTGGCTGCCCAAAAGCGTGAGCTACTGCGACCTCATCTAAAAGATCTTCCTTTAAAAAAAAAAAATCGTATTTTATATTGGAGTGTAGTTGATTTACAATGTTGTGTTAGTTTCAGTGTACAGCAAAGTGATTCAGTTATATGTAAACACATATAAAAGATCTTCCTTCACGCATTTGTCAAGAGTCAAACTCTCCGTGTTAGCATGGAATGAGTTTCTTGTTAATGCTTGGGTCTTCCTGTAGGTTTCTGTTTAATAGTCGGGGCTCATCTGCACCACTGCTGTCCAGACACACCTGCCGGCACTTATCTGTCACTAGAACATAATGGAAAGGGGGCTCTGATGAGATCGTTTCCTTAATGACAGCCTGGAAATGAAACTGCTAAGAAAATTGCCTTGAGGTTAAAACAGTAAGTAATGAATAGCAACTGGATGAGTTAAAAGCCTTCCATCTTATTTTTCCTATCCACCTTTTTTTTTTCCGGCACGCGGGCCTCTCACTGTTGTGGCCTCTCCCGCTGCGAAGCGCAGGCTCTGGACGCGCAGGCTCAGCTGCCATGGCTCACGGGCCCAGCCACTCCGCGGCATGTGGGATCTTCCCGAACCGGGGCACGAACCCGTGTCCCCTGCATCGGCAGGCGGACTCTGAACCACTGCGCCACCAGGGAAGCCCTTGAAAATAATCATGATAGTGTTAGATTATTAGTTAATTTTCAGGTGCAAAGAAATGGCATCCTTACAGAAGGAAGAAGATATTCTCCTCTTTGAAGTCATTCTGTTCCATCAGGAATTGGAGGATTTTTGATGAAATCATTCCTTGTTAAGATACCTAAGCGTTAGATCAGGTACTACGGATAAATCACAAAAGGAAATACTGATAAACTTTACTACCACAAATTATTTATATAGGATAAGCTGCTTATTTCCTAGAAAAAAAATATGTTACTAATATTAACTCAATAAAAGAGAGAAAAACTCATCGGTTTCACAATGCCAATTACAAGGTAGTGAAGAAATATATCCCCCAAATTTCATGACATCTGATTTATTTGAAGGGCGAGTTCTATGAAAATTTCAAGTTACAAGTTCAATTTCAAGTTCCAGTTACACCCGACTCCCACGTTGTGAATTCTCTGTGAGTGTAGTTTAAAGAATGTTTCCTCCACAATGTCAGGCTGCTGTAACACGGATATTTTTAAATGCGAAGCAAAACGAAAAACAGAATAATTAAACTTCCGTCAAGCGTACAAAGGCGACAATAAAAAATAAAACATTAGCAATCTTAATGCACCGGTCGGAAAAGACACACTGTTTCCAAACGGCAATTATTCCAGCAATGCGACGATGGTTCAATATTAGGTAATCTATTAAAATATCATATGAACATTGGAAGAGGAAAATAATGCGATCACAGCAAAGCGTACAGGGGGAAAATTAATGAATACAAAACCATGTCAAATAGGGAAAATTACTTTTTGTACAAGAAACTTCCAGCAAGCATCATGTAACGATAGAGTACTTGGCTGCAGGCGGGTTTGGAGATAATGCACTTCTACATGGAGAACAAAATGCCGATTTCTCCTTCCCTGACTTCAGGTACATTCCCAGAAATGGTCCAAATTTCCCTGAAGTATTAGGATGTGGACCAAACTGACCCACCCCTAAAAAGCCCATAGAAAGCTTAGTCTGGTGTCTCCTCAGACTGTTGGTTCCCAGTGAAGACGACCCAAGAGTTCCTAGAAAAATCTTCTTTGCTGGTCTCTTGCAAGTCACGAAGGATCTGGGGAAGATGACAACGTCGGAGCCAGGCTGTGTTAGGGAACCAACACGCGTTAAAAAAAAATACCTAAGCAGTCTGGTGTGAACTGGTTGAGATGTGCTTTTGCCATTGCAACAGAAATCTATTGCAATATATATTTTTAACGTATCTTGCTTGGGGCGGGTATATTTCAGTAAAGTAGGAGGGGAATTTTGAGGTTATTGGTGGGCTGCAATGCAGAGAATCATTTCCCCAAATGCTGCCTGTATGCTGATAATCCTTCACGATATTGGTAGGTGTTTTACACACATACACTCACATACACAAGGCAAGGAGAGCTTTGTGGACAAATACGTTTGGGCAGTGCTGGGTTAAAAAGTTAAAACACAAAAAAAAACAAAAACAAAAAACAAAAAAACAAAAAAAACAAAAAAAAAAGTTAAAACAGCCTTCTTCACCAAGAGGGTGTTGCATATACTCATGGTCAGTATGACTGTCTGTATGGGAGGACTTCCAAGATGGGTGTTTCCCACACTTATTTCATCTGCAGAAAATTAGTCCAAGAAGCGTACCTTGGGAAACACTGTTTTACACTACTGATGGTTCCATTTTCATGTGTCTGTGGGTTAAGTTCTTGTAACCAATCCTGCACAGAGCGCAAAATACAGAGCACAGCAAAAGTGCTCTGTATAAAGTATAAAAAGTATACTTAATTTAACTCAATGTAAGCCCAGCAAGTTGAAGGCTTTGAGAAAATAATACCAAAGCAGACATTCCTTGCTAATTATAAACAAACAGTCAAAGTGAGTGAAAGGGCCATGATTGACCTCCTAAGATTCACATCATTGTAGATTCAGTGGCTCAAAAAGTGTAATAAAGTCATATACTGAGCTAACCAGCCTTCCGTCCTTTTCTTTTTTATTCTTTTTAACTCTAGAAAAACAGCTTCAATAAATGATAGAAGTAGAAACTTAGGAAATTTTTTATTGTCAAAAATATAGCTGTGACAGTTATAAGAATCATATCTGCATCCCCACAGACAGTTATTTCCAAAACAACAAAGAGTAATAAAGACAGACACCAATATGACCATCCCAGGTCATGATAGTTCAAGCATAGCTGATTTGACTAATCCCAGGTGATGAAATTTTTTTTAAACCAAATTTATCAGGAAAACCTTTCCACAAAATGAAAATCCATGGTTAGATATAAAAAATAGATATTGTAAGAGTTTATCATCCTATAGGAGCAGCACTTAGAAGTAGAAATTACCTAATACCAGAACAAAACAATGGACAAGTGACACAAATTATAAATGAAAAGGGAAGAAAAAAAAGCAGGTGGCTGTTAGCATGAAAAACAACTTCCTGCGTTATAGCAGGAAAACATGAAAAGCGTTTTAGCTAACAAGCTGACAGCTGATATACTCTTAGTAGGATTGCAAACATTTTCGAATGTTCCTGGAAAGCTGCTTGAGCGCTGACATTGAGTCTTTACAATGCTCATAACTTTTGACCACGTAATTTCAGTTTTAGGAATATTTGCTAAAGGAACTGTCAGAGTGCACTTGAGAGATTTCTGTGCATGAATGGTCATCATCATATTGTTTATTATACCAAAAAAATTGGAAGCAAAATGGAAATTGACTGAAGAACATCATCGTATTTGGATGTATGCAGTGTAGCCACAGAAGGAAACAATGCTTACGGTTTGATGTTATGTGAAAAAAGCAGGCTATAAAAAATATATACATTTGGTCCCCGTTATGTTAAAAATATATTTGGAGATTTCAGGCTAGAGTATCAATATGAGTTTGGACATCTCAGCTCCATGAACCCACTCGGATTTTCTCTACATAAATAGCTAAAAATTGAAAAACTTGCCTCACTCAAAGGGATTATCTATATACCAGAACTGATTGAAAGAAGCAGGAGTAACTATTTGAAAATTTCTCATCAACTTAAACACACACACACACACACACACACACACACACTGTTCAAGAGGAAGTATCTATATAAATTAGAAATGAAAGTCATGGAGAAGCAAATCGAAATCAGAGATTAAAGAAGGGAGACCAAAAAAAAAAAAAAAAAAAAAGAAAGTGTTGGAGACAGTGAACAGCAGCAGACAGGTACTAAAGAAAACCAAACTGTCAAAATAAAAAACAATTATGAGGAAGTAACACCAAACCCAGAAGGCGGAAAACTGGAGAGAACAATGGACAGAAAGATAAGTAAAAAATAGATAGATGGCCGACTCAGAATTCCTACCTAGGTCTAAGGACACCCTGCAAACCAGAAGCCACAGAAGCACAGGAAGAAGACTTGACCAAAGAAGGAATCTTAGGCTCTAGATCAAAGGGATGCCCCCAGGGCCAAGTAAAATCCTGCAAACACCTCCCACCGTATGAAGAGTGTAAGCCGTGCTGGGCACCCCAGACCTCTGACCGAAGGGGAAACGTCTCCCAGAAGCGGGAGCGCTCCCCACAGCCAGATGGTTACTCATGAGAGGCGGCAGCACAAGCCCAGGGAAAGACCGTGCTCTCCCGAAAATAACGTGCTTAGACATGTAATGCCAACAACCAAGACATTAACTTAAAAAGGAACTCAGGAAAGGAAATTGGGGTGGAAAAGGGCTGAAGACAACGGTGTGGATCAGAATTGCTGTGAGTGTGCTTACAGATGGGGGCAAATGTTAGAAAAACTAGACAAAAGGATCAGAATAATGTTAACAAGAACATAGCATAGCTTCAGTTATGAAAATAACACACCGAGAAATGAGCCCGTGGAGTCGGGGCAGGGGGTGTAGGTGTGTGCCCGTGTTTGTGGATATTGAAAATATAAAGGCAATATCTCCAACCGCTGAGGGAAGGAAGGGAGCAAAAGATAGATCCCCAGTTTACACCACACACCAAAATGATCCAGGGAGGACACGAATCTTATTTAGGAAGGTGTAAAAGAATGATAAGAAAACATAAATGAAGGTTTATTTTGATCTGTGTTAGAGAAAGCTTTTACACGAACGGTAAAGTTAGTGTGTGCTTGAAAGAATTTTGAGTATAAAACTAAGTAGATAAAAAGCAAAGAAATGTGATTATCACAACATTTATCCGAGAGAAAAGGTTAAAATTCTTAATCTATCGATTGCTCCTGTAAATCAATAAACAAAGATGCTCACATAAAAGAAAGATTAAGGACTTCCCTGGTGGTCCAGTGGGTGAGACTCCGTGCTTCCAGTGCAGGGGACTGGGGTTCGATCCCTGGTCGGGGAACTAGATCCCACCTGCCGCAACTAAGAAGTGTGCATGCTGCAACTAAAGATCCCACATGCCACAACTAAGACCCAGCGCAGCCAAAATAAATAAATGTTAAAAATAAATAAAGCCTTTAAAGAGAAGATTAAATATTTGCAGCCTGTTCAGAAAGGAAATTAAATAAATAAATAAATAAGACAAAATATTTAATGTCATTAGAAGTCAAAGGTAGATAAACTAGAACTATAATTCTAAGGAATTTTTGCCTATAAAATTGTTAAACATTTAAAATATATAATGGCCAATATTTGTGAGTGGGTCTCGTTTTTGACATATAATATCCAATACTTCTACCTCATGACCTTTATCATAATTTGTAATAACATAGTTACATACCAGATTCGGTGGGGTTTTTTTGTTTATTTGGTTGGTTGGTTTATCTTTTTAAGTTTAAAAACTTTCTGTACAGTTTTTATAAGTTACACTCTATTTACAGTGATTACAAAGTATTGGCTCTATTGCCCGTGTTGTGCAATACATCCTTGTAGCCTGTCTTACGCCCAGTAGTTTGTACCACCCAGTCCCTCACCCCAAACTACCCCTCCCGCACTCTCCCCACTGGTCCCCACTAGTTTGCTCTCTATATCTGGGAGTCTGTTTCTTTTTTGTTGTTGTTGTTATATTCACTAGATTGTTGTATTTTTTAGATTCCACATATAAGTGAGATCATACAGTCTTCATCTTTCTCTGCCTGACTTGTTTCACTCAGTATGATCATCTTTAGGTCCATCCATGTTGCTGCAAATGGCATTATTTCCTTCTTTTTTAGGGCTGAGTAATATTCCATTGTATACATGTACCACATCTTCTGTATCCATTCATCTGTCGATGGACATTTAGGTTGTTTCCATGTCTTGGCTGTTGTAAATAGTGCTGCTATGAGCATAGGGGTGCATGTATCTTTTCTAATTAGTGTTTTCATTTCTTTTCAGATATATACCCAGGAGAGGTATATACTGGCAGTTCATAATGGATTTGTTTTTAAAATTTAAGTTTCTCTCACTAAAAGATCAGTATCAGGAAGGTGAGATTCATATTTTTTCTACTGTATATTCCTGAAACACAATAGGACTTAGGCAATATTAATCCAAAGGATGAGTGAGTGTTGATAGACTCTGGGTCCCTGCCCAAGGTCCTATAAACACACTCTTTCCTGGATGGCATTGTGGAAATATGTGCCCACATTTCATAAAATGTGCATCCTCACTGAATCAGCGATTCCAAGCCCACTGGTTTATCTCAAAGAAAAGCAGGCCTATTTTTCACTCTGATTGAATGGGCATCTATATCTACCTCACTTTCCTGGGAAAATGTCTCTAAATGAAAAAAAGTGATAGGAAGAGGATAATAAGTCCATTATACTATGGAAAAGAGGAAAAAGTGAATGGTAGCACCGAAGAATTTGAGGAAGGTGCAGACACTCAGGCACCAGAGGGAAAGGAAAGCAGAAAAGAACCCCAGATTGGCTCAGGGCAGAAGGGAGCGGACAGGAGACCACGCCAGCGCTTGCAGGGAAAAGGAACGGAGCAAAAACCAAACAATAGAGCAAGACGGTCCACAGAAAAACTGGCCCAGCCCTGCAACCCTTCTTCCTCCGCTTCTTGGAACAGCCAGCTGCAGCGTTAGTCCACAGGCTGAAGCCCTAAGACCACATCCATCAATGAAGATGGGGTGCCGTCTGTGTTAGAAGTGGACCGGAGCAGAGTGGAGGCTTCAGATCGGCCCTCTCCAGGGTCAGATTCCTAGCATCAGTTATCCAGGAGTTTTCAGCCAGCCTACCACAAACCCACAGGGGAGAGGCTACCCTGTCGGTGAACCTATTGACCAGTAAACCTGCTGTGCAGGTACCTTCACCTGCTGGGGTTTTTTGTCTCATTTCCCAGGTGGCTAGGCTCCTGCATTTCCGTCCCCACCCCCCCAAGCTAAAATCAGAGATCAGTCAATTAAAAAAAAATCAGAGATCAATCGTATGAAGAAGAAAGAGGAGACGAAAGAGATGGAGGAAAAGCAAGAATTTTAAGAGAAAGAAGAAAAAGAAAGGCGGGAGATAGGAGGGAGAGGAGGGGAGAAGAGGAAAGAACAGGACGGGGAGGAGATGTATCTGCAATTGTTGCGGGAGACCCTTAGTGCTGGGACCAGAGTGCATCTTCTGGTCCCCACGCCATGGAGAGAAGCCATCCACCCCCTCTGTGCATCCAATGCAGAAAGGATGTGCGCCAGGCTGCCAACAATTCTCTCAACCTCCTGCTCCCACTTTTTGGGGGAGAGTCACTGGATCTTGTGGTGGGATTCAGGCTTCTGCCTGCACCACAAGGGTTTTCTCTTGGCCTGACGGATACAGTCCAGCCACCGTTGATCCATCAACACCCTCAACTGTAGAGATGCCCTGACCACTGGGAGACACAGACAACATGAAGGAAAGTCACAGCGAGCAGACCAAGATGTAAGACCCTGTGGGTGGAGGTCTGATGTGGAAATGAATCACGAGTGTAGCAAAATCAAGTCTAAGGACCATGATGCAGGCATGGGGGAAATGCAAGGCCATCCTTCTAAGCTTTGGGGAAAGGAGCATAGAGGGCGGGAAATCTGACCTTATTTTAAAAGATAAGTAGAATCTGGGTAGAGAAGGAAAGGTAGAAGGAAGGTGGCTCTTATTGTTTATTTTGTTTTGTTTTATTGAACTATAGCTGATTGAGAGGGAGGGTGCTTTTACTCAAAGGGTTGACCTCTACCCACTGCATCAGCACCTCCTACTACTTATTAGAGATCCAGTTTCTCAGGATCCATCCATCAGAGAACGGATCCATTTATCTGTTTGGAGAAGTCTTCTAAGTGGTCCTATCTCATTCAAGTTTGAGAATCACTCCTCTAGGCAAAGCGACCATCAGATGTGAAAGCAGAGGGGCATGGGGGAATAAACAAGTGTGATATGTCTAGGGAGACACTAGGATTCTGAATTGAGTCCAAGATGTGATGCTTGCAAAATAATTTCTCCCCACCCCCTCCTCTCTGGGAGGCTCTCTAAGACCAACAGGGAAGCCCAGGGTTTTCTTGAGAAGAGCTAGTAGCAGGGCATGTGAAGATGTATCAGCTGGAAAGAGCTTCTTTCCTGAATTATCTGATAAAACTTCATGAGGATGTCTGCCTGAAATGCAGATGCAATTCTGGAGGTGAAGCAGCCATTGTATGATCATGAAGAAGAAAACCAAACTCTATGGTTGGAGTGGCAGGAAGATAGAATTAACCTGGGTCCTTAACATCTATGTTGAACCTTAAGACTGCCTACCTACCTATTTTTTGTTATTTGGCAAAAATAAGTGTTTTCCAGTTAAATCACTTTAGTTTGGCTTTCCTCTGGAAGGCAGGCTAATACAATATTAGCTGATATAAAAGGTGTTTCAGTATCTAGTAAAACATGAACAAAACATTGAAAATAAATAAATCACAACCATTTGTTCATTAGGCAAAGACTCTTACTAAAAAGAAGAAAAGAGAAAGGAGATTCTATCCCAGTATACAAGCTTCAGAGGAGCTGCGAATACCACCTGGGGTAAATTTTTGTTAAGAATATAGGTTTCTCTTCGTACAGATAGAAAGGACTAATGACATATGGTGTGTGCTACTGCTTCAGAGACCCACAGAGGTAACTGTCTCTCCCCCAATAACTTTTCTAGGTCATTACTAACCGAAAATGAAAAAGGTGAGAATATCACAGTACATGCATCGGTCAGCTAAATGTTTGCTTTACAATATCCAGTGCTAAAGTTAAATTTACTATGGTCATTTATAACAAAGTAAGTCTTACCTGACGCATATAGAAAGGAAAAGAAACACACAATAGAAATATGGGGATAGTTAAATCCTAGACAAATAACAGACCTCCCTCTTGGCTCTAAGGTGATGGGTAACTCTTGGAGATGGAAAGTGTCACAATGTTTCCTAACAGCTCATTACAGAATGGCAGCAAAGGGCGCATAGAAGTCTGAAGGGCCAGCAGGAAAGAAACCAGATCTAACATGCTTGTTTTTTGTTTTTTGTTTTTTTTTATGTAAAACTTGTACACTGTCATTTGCAAGATACACTGAAGGATTATTTCCTCTTCAGCTGAGAGATATCATAAAATAGAGCCCGTGTATGTGTGATAGAAACTACATGGTATGAACCCTGTATGTTTTTTCTATGTGAGCTTCACTTACTATCTGTTGATGCAGGTTATCAGGGGGGAAATTCTCTTTCCCATGAAGTTTTAATGCAGAGAAAATTGATTTAAATTGCAGCCAGTGATTGGTTTTAGCTAGGGATGGTTAAATCTGAACGCACTTCTGGGTCTGAGCTCTGTCATTTCTGTTGTGAAACAGCAAATGTAATATCTGCTTAGACGCTTCTCTTAGTTGGTTCCATAAAGAGGTAGGGGACTGGATTCTTTCATGGCCTTGGGGGCAGGGAACGCTCGCTCCATTTTGAGAATTTCTCTTTAAAACATGGTTTGGGGTCAGCAAACATTGGTGAATGTCCAGCTAATCCACATTTTCTCCACATTTGTTATTTCCAGTCTTTCCAAATTGCAGTAATTTAGTCATTTTGGTATGTAGTGGTTTTCATTTTAATTTCCCTAAGACTAACCAAGTTGAGTACCCTTTAAAAATATATATATATGTGTGTGTTTATAAATATATATTGGAGAAACATACAACATGAAAGTCACGGTGAGCAAAAAAAGATATATATACATAATATGAACATTTGTATCTTAGACATCATATATAATATATAAAAACATAAATCAACATATTTGTAATATATAAACATTTATATTTAAAATATTATATATATTTGTGTGTGTGTGTGTGTGTATATTTGGCCATTTAGGTATCATTTCCTTTTTTTTTCTGGTATCTGTCTTAGATTTTTAATCCATAAAAATCCCAAGGTATCAAATAAATGCCTTCTCTTTTCTTCTCCCCTTATTCCATGCATGCCTTTTACCCCAAGTATTCATAAATAAAATAATTTTACAAATAAGATTGAAAAAGAGGTTTAGCAGAGAAAACTGTTTCCTCTTGGAGTTTTCCCCCTGCCAGTACACCACACAGACCTGCATGAACCTGTGACTTTGAATGGGGAGAGAATTGTATGTGACCGCCGTGACTTGCAATACAGTCCAGTTTTGGAAATGAAGGTCCTGTCTTGGCTTTATTTATTATACAGTGCGACTCTGGGCATGTTGTTCAAACTCTCCACACCTTGTTTTCCTTACCAATAAAATGATCCAATCAGTTACTCGAGGATTGAATGAAGCAGAGTCTGTATTTCTCATAATTTGTGTATTTACTTACTTACTACAATCTCACAGATGTCGAGGTGCTATTACATCTTATCCCCAGCTACCTGCACTCATATATGAGTTTCTTTAACTACAGGCTGGACTCATATCTGGGGTTTCTTTAATTAAAGTCTGGTTAACAGAGTAAAGTAAGAAGTCAAAAACCTGCTTCAATGCATTTTTGAGTAGTTACTTGTATTTCAAAGATTTTGCCAATTTTGAGGATAAAAGTTCCCTATTTAGATAAATAATACTAGTCATGTTGCCTTGATCACTGTGTTAGGACTTACTCCATGGGACATGAAACTGCAAAAAGAAACAATAAATAACCCCAGGGAAGCTGGCCATGTTCTCTGAATTGCTGAAAGCAGAGAACACCTCA
This sequence comes from Grampus griseus, assembly GCF_964374135.1. Lineage (NCBI taxonomy): Eukaryota > Metazoa > Chordata > Mammalia > Artiodactyla > Delphinidae > Grampus > Grampus griseus. The sequence continues at coordinate 4,201,828 of NC_139016.1, read as the reverse complement.
GAATACAGACAGAAATAGTTCTGTATATGTTGAAAGTGATCATTAGAAACATCTGTTTGGTCTGATCCCCTAGAGGCTTATGAAGAATCCCAGTAATAATAATGCTCATTAGCAGAACATTATTTCTCTTTATTTGATTTGTTACTTAATCCAATTAAAATGTGCTTGTATACATCTCAGGAGGAAAGATTTCAATTGTACCCATCTAGTTGCAAAGGCAAGCAGATTTAACAAAGTTCTGTATTTTAAGAAAACCCCAGTAACAGCCGAGAAGATGCTCTTTTTTAAAAAAAATATTTTATTGAAGCATAGTTGGTTTACAATGTCATGTTAATTTCTGCTGTACAGCAAAGTGCCTCAGTTATACATATGCATACATTCTTTTCATGTTCTTTTCCATTATGGTTTATCATAGGATATTGAATATAGTTTTCTGTGCTGTACAGTAGGACCTTGTTGTTTATCCATTCTATATATAATTCTCTATGTCATACTTTGCATCTGCTAATCCCAAATGCAAATGGCATTATTTCCTTCTTTTGTAAGGCTGAGTAATATTCCATTGTATATATGTACTATATCTTCTTTATCCATTCCTCTGTCAATGGACACTTAGGTTTCTTCCATGTCCTAGCTATTGTAAAGAGTGCTGCCATGAATATTGGGGTGCATATGTCTTTTCGAATTAAGAGTTTTCTCTGGATACATGCCCAGGTGTGGGATTGCTGGATCATATGGTAGTTCTATCTTTAGTTTTTTCAGGGACCCCCATACTGTTCTCCATAGCGGCTGCACCAATTTACATGCCTACCAACAGTGTAGGAGGGTTCCCTTTTCTCCACACCCTCTCCAGCATTTGTTATTTGTAGACTCTTTAATCATGGCCATTCTGACTGGTGTGAGGTGATACCTTATTGTAGTTTTGATTTGTATTTCTGAGAAGATGCTCTTGATTTCTAGATTGGGCATTTCTTGTGGGTCTGCTGGAGGAAACAGCAGGTGGTACTTTCCAAGGTTAGAACCCCAAAGTTCAGGGGTTCAATGGAAGGGTCATTTCCAAAGACCCACCCATCTTGCTCCTGTACCTAGAACGTTATCACTCAATTTGGTGGTAAATAAGAACCATAACCACAGAGAGAAGCTTGGAGGAATCCATCCAAAAAAATATAGCTTGTCTCAAAAATATTTTTTCAAATAATAGAGTAAAAAAGCATCTAGCAGTGTTGGTACAGAGCGTGGGATCATTGTTTTTCCGTTTCCTCCTTGATCTTCTTTCAAATGAAATTTTTATGCCAGAAACTAGTTTGCTCTCATGAAAGTAAACTTTTGTAGGTAAAAATACAGCACAGTTTCTTTTCCAGAATTACCTTTAAAAGCTAAAACCAGAGTTACATAAAGCAAACGATTGCCTGGTAAACTTGAATGATGCATAATAGTACCCTTTAGGGATGTATCCCAACTCTTATTTCTGTGTTTCCACAGGAATGTAAAGAGCATTTTAATTTTTAATTGAAGACTTTCTCTAGTGTGTCAAGGGCGAAGCTAGATCATGATAGTCAGACCTATTCAGTGCTGGACGCAGAATCCACGTTATAAGTCCAAGCTTTCCATGTCCTCTACCTGTTATTACTGTGCGATTCTCACCACTGCCTTATATAGGAATCAGTTACCATAAGCGGAGTTGGAATCCAAAGAAACGTGTATTTGCCATTTCAGGACCATCATCCGTTTGCTTTTTTCTGTTGCGTTTTCAGAAGGAGGTCCGTTAAGACAGTCAGGAGTTACTTGACGGTGATAAAAGCAGTCATCTAGACTTCTGTTTTTGCACGAAACAACTCCATGTGCCAACCGGAGTTTGACTCCATGCCACTGCCCTGTGTTATCAGATCCTTTTTAACCCCGTCCATTAAATATTGGAGCAAAGAATGCCCCGTGGTGACCTCCATCACGTAATAGATCAAGGAGAAAATGCACTTGCAGGAGACACTATGGACTTTGCCTTAATGGCTTGCGCAGGTAATGCTTATTGCAGATGAACACAATCGGTGTGGTGTCACGTAATGACAGGTAGATGGCTCTGATAGGGAAGAATAGGCCACTTGCTGGATGTGTGCGTTGAGTCCAGTCCTTCAACTTCTCCAGACATCGCCTCCACAGTTGTGAACTGGTGCTAAGTCCTTGGGGAGATGTTGCAGTTAAATAAAGCAGCAACGTGTGAGCATGCTGGGTGCACTGGGACACTTTCTGCACACCTCACTGGCTGCACCATTTATTGGACCCTCTTGCTCTCATAGCATTTTTCTACACACCCTCGTTCTGCATCCACTACGTAGAACTAGACTATTTTAATCTATCGCCCCAGTTCTCGGACTAGGCACTCAGAGGAAATGCTGACCTCATTCCTGTACTCCTGGAATTCGATAATGTTCCTCTCACTCCATAAGCACCTGGTGAGTGAACAGATGAAGGATTGCATGACAAATTACCACATGATCGAATGAGCAGAAAGGATGAATAAACCCTGTACGTTTCATAAGAATATGGTGCCAAAAGTGTAGAGTTTTGGGGAGAAGAATTACATGCATCTGCTTTATTGCACGTATTTTCAGTTGCTTGTTGTCTAGTCCACTAAACTAAGGCTATCCTAAGACTATTCATTGAAATTTCACTCTTCATACTATTGCTAAGGAAGAATGATCTCTGGGTCTGAATTGCAGTGATCCCTATGAATATTCTTCTGAACCATATTTTCCCACATTATTATTTTTTATTGGTTTGTGTGGCTGTGTCTTTAATGACTGGTGTCTCTCCACTGGGGTATAAGTTCAGTGGGTGTTTCAGGCACGCTCCTCCTCTATCCCCAGGATGTAATACAGCATGTGGAACGTGGGACCACTATGATTAATTTATATTTTGTATTAGAAAAGTCCATAGAGCTTATTTTTTTTTAATTCTCAAAGTTAAAAATAATTCTAAAAGCAAAAATTCTGAATTTAGTATGTTCCTTGTTGAAAAGTGAAAATGTGGGACAATGGTAGCGCTACTACTGGTCACTCAGAAGTGATTATAAATACTGTGCTTTTCCAATGAATTATAGTTGATTCGTTCTTTATATTTTTTCAACATTTTTCTTATGGTGTGTTTAAATGGGGTCATCATTGGGAATAATTAGTATTCTTTGTCATTTTGTGAAGGAGGAGCTCAGTTTATTATTTCAGAGTCTGCTTCACCAGAAACATTTAAAGGAAAATGTGATCAAACATCGTGGGGGGAGGGAAAGGGGGAGTGGCAGGAATGTGCAAATAAAATGTCTACTCTCTTGGGCTTCCCCGGTGGCGCAGTGGTTGAGAGTCCGCCTGCCGATGCAGGGGACACGGGTTCGTGTCCCGGTCCGGGAAGATCCCACTTGCCGCGGAGCGGCTGGGCCCGTGAGCCATGGCCGCTGAGCTTGCGCGTCCGGAGCCTGTGCTCCGCAACGGGAGAGGCCCGCGTACCGCCAAAAAAAAACAAAATAAAAAAATAAATAAAAGTTAAGCCTTTGTCTCCACATTTCCAAAGTGCTGAAATAAATTTGGTCAAAACATGTTTGGGGGTTTCCCACCCTTTTCATTCAGATGAAGTATAATTAATTTTATGTGTTTAAAAGCCCTCAATAAAAATAAAAATAGTCTTAGAGAACCAGGAAGAAGAACAAGCCCAAATGACTTTATTAATGAGCAAAGTGAGATTAAAGGTAATCTCTGGGCTCCGAGAGGTGAGAAATGGGTTTTGTCTTGTTCTTTTTCTAGTGCCCAGTGTCCGCCATTCAGGTGAGCAAATGGCGGGATGTTAAATCAACTCACCCAACACAGTAGAGATCACTCAACACGATTCCATTCTGAATCCCACGGCCCTCACATCAGGGTCTCCCCGCAGCCCTGACACCCATATTCTTTAGGCCGAAGAATAAATGCCTTGTAGTACTGTTGAATTTCAAAATTATAATGAGTCTCAAAACTCATTCCATAAAATGCAAGAATGGCTCCATATCTGTGAATGCCATGCGCCATGATATTAAATCACAGAGGACGTAAGCCAGGGGATCGGTATGTGCCAAAACCAATCTGATAAAATTCAGTGTCTCCTCCGGGTAAAATGCGTAATGAAAAAGGACTGATAATTTTATTATGAACAAATAGTATTCTCAGCTGTGAACCAGCACTTTAATTCATATGGAAACATTAAAGAGATCCCTATTAAAGTTGGTGTAAGATAAGGATGCCCAATTTGTTATGATTTAACATTGTTGTGAAATTACTGCACAATTCAGTTAGACAAAAGAGAGAAATAGGGAATGCAAATTAGGAAGGAGGAAATGCAGTAATTTGCAGATGGGAGTGTATATGTGGAAAACATTGATGTAATCTAAAAAGCTGTTGGAAACAAGAAGAAAATTCAGTAATTTTATTCAGTACTGTATATATGATCTATAACACATACTATATGCTCTTGCTTTTTAAGAAATTGTTTTACATTCCTCACAGTTTTTCCATGGGAACTTAATACATATGAACTTGTAGACCGTAATAGTACATATCAAAGCATGGTGTTAAACAATATTAATAAAAGTTCAGTAGAGATGTGTGATTAGACAGATCAATAGAAGAATAGAGAATCCTAACATTGCCCCCAGTACATACTAAAATTTTATTTTTAATACAGATGGCAATTCAGACCAAGCCAGGACACCTAAAACAATCACCCACCCCTTATGTATCAATACATTGTGTCAAATAGCTAAAAATTTGTGAGGGTGGGGGGATGTACGTTTACCCCTTCCAACAAAGGAAATAGTACACAAACCAAAGATTTAAACATAAAAGGGGTATGTTTTTAACATATTTTTAATATTTTATTGAAATATTTTAATATTAAAAAAAATAATGTTAGAGTATCAGAGGCATTTCTAAGGAAAGCAAAAATCCAGACACTATAACAAAGAAATTGATAAATTTGGTAATATAAACTGAAAAACAAAACCCAACAATTCCTGCATAAATAGGTAGAAACATCAAAAGTATAAAATCATGCAAAATATTATGTACAAAGCCACGTTTGCCTGCCGTTGATAGCTTTTACAATTTAATGAAAGACCAAGATCCCAGCAGAAAGAGTAGACCAAGGACGGGAACAGATATTTCATGGAAGAATAAATACTATTTGCTTATAAACATAAGAAAAACTGTCCAACCACGTTCATAATATTAACAGGAGAATTAAAACAATTAGATATAGATATACAGATATATTTTTTTACCCTGTTGTTTTGAGAAAGCTCAAAGTATTTGAAAATACATATAGTATTGGCAAAGATGTGGGGAAACGGAAGCTATTGGTAGGAACATAAAATGGCGTGATCTCTTTGGAAAGAAATGTGATCTAGCAATTCCAAATCTAGATATTTATGCTACCCATCTATTCAAATATGTGCACAGCTCAACAGATAAAAAGGCTCATTTTGGCATGATGTATAAAACAAAGGACTTGAAACCACCTAGGTGGACATAATTGAAGATTAGTAAAATAAAGTATGATACCTCCGCAAAAAAGATGACTTTGATGCAATGATACATGGATGATGAAATGTAAAGTTTTCCCAGATAAACTGTTTAAAGAGAAAATGAAGTGCAGAAGAATGTGTATAATACCTTCCACTTGTGGAAAAATAATATGTATATACATATATATGCATACGTAAGTATATAATATACACACCTGTACACCGATTGTTGGTCTGGGTTTTGACCATGTTCTATTCTTTGCACATCCCTTTTTTCTTCTGAGATTTTTTCTAACATGGGTATGCATTACTTTTATTTTAAGTTTAAAAGCAAGTTAAAATGAAAAACAAATGAAGGTAGAAAGGTGAAATAAGAGCCATCCCCATCACCTTACTTCCTGAAATGTTCTTTTCCTCACAGTGTGACCCAATACCGTTCTCTTTTTAGAGCCAAATGAAAGCCGACAGCCCCTGGGATCTTTTCCCAAATAAATACCGATTAGTTACCCAGCTATAAGCTACAATTAATCTCACTTTCGTCCAGAGTGAATTCATAATTTAATATTTCCTTGACAAGGCAGGAGATGTATTAGGAATTTGCTGTCATTGCTGTCAATTATTGTGGTGCCTTAGACGCACGTAAGTCTAGGTTGAACATGTAAAAAGAGCGTCTTCTGAGAGAATGCTCATGCAAGCATCACTTCATAATATTATTCTATAGCTTTTTATAGTTCCACTGATATTACATTTTTGCTTTACAATCACTTACCCATCACATTACCATTCCATTAAGGATACGACTCCGTCATCTGTTCTATCATCTATCTATCTATCTGTCTATCTATTGTCTATATTCTATCTATAATCCATCACCTATCTACCTACCATCTATTCTATGTCTCTATGTATCTATCATCTGTCATCTATCTACCTGTCTATATAAATCATCCGTTATCTATCTACCAATCATATCTATCTATCCATCCGTCTGTCCATTTTCTTTCTGTCTTATCATCTATCTTGTATCTATGTATCTATATCTAACTAAATCTATACCATGCAATACTTGGACGTGTAATAGTTAATAGCCTACTACCTAATGTTTTTAAAACCACATTCTTGGTAATAATGGTTCCCCAAATCTCATAATACAATTCTGTGCTGGTTTGCAGGAATTTTCCAAGCCATAAAGAGAAGACATCTGACTGCTCTGAGTTCTGTGAAGAGTGATGTGGAGACACACGGCATGACGTGACTGTTACTACAGCCCAACTTGTCCACCAGGTACGTCCACTCGCACCCCTTTACCAGCCTGTCGCTTGGAAACATTGCTTCCTGCCTACTCTCTCCTCTGAATACAGAGCTTGACGACAGAGCATTAAATGTGTGTGGCTCTGTAGCATGTCTGGTGAATGAGAAGCTAAAGCATTAAGCTGCCCGGCATCTCAGGGCAGGAGCATCCGTTGCAGTCCACGTGCGGGCGGCCTCTTCGGCGACAGTGGTTCCCCTTGGAGTGGTTCTCAGAGCTCAGTGGCCTCTGTTGATTCTGCTAAGTAAGTGGCCAACGGGAGACTAAGAACGCGGTCGAGGAGGGGCTAGGATGGGACCAGGCTCCACTGGATTTAGGTCACTTGTCACAAGCAGAGATCAGGTCACGCGTTTCCCTGTGTTTGTTTAGATGACAGACGGTCAGCTCATCCAGGCCTGGCTGGACTTGGAGGGTGCAGAAACGGATCTGGACAAATCTTTGGTGAGGGCGGAGTAGGTGGCCTGGCTCTCAGAGCTGGAGGGTGTAAGCAGGCAAGGGCATCACAGCTATAGATGGAGGAGGGCGGTAGGTCCCAGACTGCAGGGGAGAGTAGGGCTGAGGAGCTGGGCTTCTCCTTCCTCCCTCCCTCCCCCCCTCCCCCCTCCTTTCCTCCCTCCCTCCCTCCCTCCCTCCCTCCCTCCTTCCCTCCTTCCTCCCTTCCATCCTTCCCTCCCTCCCTCCCTCCTTCCTCCCTTCCATCCTTCCCTCCCTCCTTCCCTCCTTCCTCCCTCCCTCCCTCCCTCCTTCCTTCCTTCCTTCCTTCCTTTCTTTCTTCCTTCCTTCCCTCCCTCCCTCCCTGCTTCCTTCCTTCCTCCCTCCCTCCCTCCCTCCCTTCCTTCCTTCTCTCTCTCTCTCTCTCTCTCTCTTTCTCTTTCTCTCTTTCCTACCTGCTTGCCCATTTTTGTCCTTATCACTTGTTTGTCCTTCTGGGACTTTGCAAAGTAACCAAGAGCTGGTTTTTAGGAACATCCTCTGGTCGTAGGACAGAGCAGTAGGGAGACAGACTGATGGACAGGTTTCAGCTGCAAAGCTCTTTCTGAGACAGAAGGGAGGGCTGTTCGTCCAGGAGCAGTAACTTGTAGAAACTCATGAAAGGAATAAAACATTCTCCTAGGAAACCCGGAGATCTTTAACCCAGACACAAAGGCAAGACTGGAGTCTTAGGGGGTAGCCTGAATACCCGCGTGAGAATACACCACGTTGATTTAACCCCTCTCCACAGTACACCGCCCCTGCAACCCAACAGGGTGTCTGCACGGCCACATGCAGCTTCTGAAAAGCGTCACCGGGCTTGTATAACATCTCCTGAAAGCTGTTTACATCTTACGCTTCTTGAAGTTAAAAAATAAAGAAAATTAAATGTGAATGAAAGAGATTGCCAGACATCCAAAGATTGACAAAAACCAACTCTTTTATTGCAGAATAATAGGAGAAAAAAATATTTGCTTAGGCCCTTGCTTTTGTGCCTGACACACATTCGGAAAGTGGTGTCTGAGGTCAGTGTGTGCACTTCCCAGGCTGCCAATCACATTTAAAACCACGACAATATAGCCTGTGTTTCATTTCTCCGTCCCGCTGAGTTAGATCTCAGCCTCACTACCTTCTCACGTCTCAAAAGATGCTGCTCCTTTTTTTTTTTTTTGACTCACTGAGTTTGCGTTTGCTTCCCTCTTTTTGCGTTTGCTTCCCTCTTTTAACCTCTTTCATCTGGTACCTCCAATCCCTCAGGGCCCACATCCAAGGCACCAACTTTCTGAAGATGCTTAAGCTTCTGGAGGGTAGTTAGTTCCTTCTCCTGGCTGCACAGAGCCTGGGGTCACCCAGTTGTTAAGTCAGACAGATTTGTAGTATGTAGGGTTACTTCCTGTACCAGGCTTCAAGCATCGTCTGAGATTCTATTTTATTTTATTTATTGTGTTTACCTTTGTGCACTCAGGTCCTGGCACATGATTGGGGTTTTTTAAAGGTTCATTAAAACAAAGCAACTGAATTAATGTGTACAAAAATGTTTTAAACATTCTAGTCACTGCAAAAATCTCATCTACCTGTTAGGTTTATTACAAGTGACTGTGTTCATCAAGGGTTATGTGACTCTACCAATTCTGTTCTGATGTTTCTTCCACTGTGAGTTAGATTTAGGGAGATTGGAGTCCAACAGGTTCTCAACCTTGGACTGAAAAAAAATTTTTTGGCAGAATTCTATGTCCTTTTTTATTCTTTCTACTATCTCGCTAACTTTATTTTTTTAATATATATTCTTGGTTGTGGAGCCATCGTATGCACTGTAGGATGGAAAGCAGCATCGCTGGTCTGTACACATCAGATGCCAGTAGTACTACACCTCCCCCTGGTTGTGACACCCAAAAATGCCTCCAGATGTTGCCAAGCGCTCCCTGGGGGGGACAGACAAACTCACCCCAAGGCTGACAATCATTGGCGTTCCCTATATTTTGTTTTCCTTTCTTGTTGTTGTTTTTTAAAGAGTACCTGAAGGGGACCATTTCAAAAGGAAAAACGGCATCTATCATGGAAAGATTCAAGTAGGTGCGGTTTATTTGTTAGACATTGTTGAAGCCAGATAAAGTTCACCTTTCTCCTCTAAGGAGGAGAGAGAAAGAAAGAGAGTTAAACAGAGGCACTTGCAGCCCAAGGGGCCGTACTTGCTGCAGATTCAGAACAGGGTGCACGTCGTCAAAGAGCGTGCTGTGGGGTTAAGAGCTGTGGACGGAAGCCAGTCAGGTGCTCTTTCCTCTCTGAGCACAGCCCACCATGGACAAGTCTCTCCTGCCTTATATCCAGTAATCCTTCTCGGGCCTGGATCCCGTCTGCTTTCTACTACAATCACAGGCTTGAACTTGACTCAAATGAACAGTCTGAAAGCCAAATTCGGTCTCCTTGGAATGAAAGGCATTTCTAACGGGCAACCACAACATATTTTTCTCTGCAGTCACCACTCACAAGCTTACCACTCTTGACTTGGTGGTTCATGATTAATTACCCACTCAGAGCTGCTTAGGGCTTCTCATTAATAGAAAGTCAGCAACAGGGAAAAGGAAAGAAATGCTGGAGTCTTGTCTCCATCTCTACTAAGAGATGACGAAACTATAGGTAAACATTTCAAATTTGTTCAGGAATAAAAAGCAAAGGTTGTCGTATTAATCTGGGTTTTCCAGAGGAACAGAGACAATAGGACATATAGAGATCTAGCTATCCCCAGATATCTAGATCTCTATATATTTACATTATATAAATATGTATATATAAGTATATAAACAGATCTATCTTATCTCTCTCCCTATCTTTCTGTCTATGCATATATAGAGAGGTATGTAGATATATAGATATGACATCATACATATATAGTTTGTGGAGGAATGTATGACGTCATATATGTACACATATCAATATTTATAGTTATAGGGTATGGAGATGCCAGACTATATGATTTCTTCTTTGGCGATAGTATGATTTATGCAGTCACACTGCTGTGTTCTTTGCTTATCCTTCTAGTTAGCGACAACTTCAGAAGTGCTCAAGAACCATAGCAAAATCTCTCTCTCTTTCTCTCATGTATATATATGTATATGAAAAGAGAAATAATTGATATTGAAAGGTTTTTATGTAAGTTCCTTGGCGATAAATGCAATGTGCTAATTCAACACATATTTTCAAACTAAAAAGTGGGATTAATGTAAATCTGCCTAATGGAATTCCAGAATCCTCATTATTTATTACCCATTTGTGGGATGAGAAAAAAAATTGTCTCAAAATGTTAATCCTCGGCTTCCCTGGTGGCGCAGCGCTTGAGAGTCCGCCTGCCGATGCAGGGGACGCGGGTTCGTGCCCTGGTCCGGGAAGATCCCACGTGCCATGGAGCAGCTGGGTCCGTGGACCGTGGCCGCTGAGCGTGCGCGTCCGGAGCCTGTGCTCCGCGACGGGAGAGGCCACAGCAGTGAGAGGCCCGCGTACCACAAAAGAAAAAAAAAACAAGTTACTCCCTCTCCCCTGTACTCATCGAGTCTGTTTTGAATTAATGGAGCTTTATGTGCCAACCTCATTAATTATTACAAGTGAATCTGAAGAAATAACAGACTCGTGTTGATACTTTATTGAAATTTTACAAAATACTCAGATCCATTCATTTGAAAATGTCAGGCAAAAACTAAAAACCTAAGCATCTGAAATATTTCTATCCGCAAACCATCAGTATACTTGGAAGCCAAAATTTATTATAATTCAGTATTCCTACGAGTAATCCCTTTTGTTCTGGGATTAGAACCAATTTCTATTTTCAATGAAATCTTCCATTTATTTCTTTTCTCCTTTAAGGAAATCATTTCTATTGGTCATGAATATTTACTGTTAGATGTTACCCAAAATAACATAGCTACATCAAGTGTGAAATCCTGGCTTTTAAAAGATCATTTCAGGCTATCAGAACGTGAAGCATATTCCATGAAGAGGCTTGTTGGGAGAATGTCAGTTGTACCAATTTTCAGAGTGTATCCAGAATGATGGGGGGAGGCTTCTCATCACTGGCCTCCTAATTTGTATATACTCTCTCTTCACAGTTTCCTTAGAGAAAGATTGCTCTGGTCACTCAGGGTCTTTGTGGTTCCATATGAATTTTAGGAGTGTTGGGGTTTTTTTTTCGATTTCTACAAAGAATGCCACTGGGATTTTGATAGAGATGGCGTTGAATCAGTAGATCACAATGGGTGGTATGGACATTTTAACAATATTCTGTCTTCCAACTCATGAACGTAAATATCCTTCCATTTATCTGTATCTTCTTTCATTTCCTTCAATAATTATTTTATAATTTCCAGTGTACAAATCTTTCATCTCTTTGGTTCATTTGTTCCTAAGTATTTTATTGTTTTTGTGGCTATTTTTAATTCTCTTTTTGTGTAGTTTATTATTTGCATATAGAAATGCCACTGATTTCTGTGTGTTGATTTTGTATCCTGCAAATTGACTGAATTTGTTTATTAGTTTTTAGAGTTTTTTGGTTGAGTCTTTAGGGTTTTCTACTTATACGACCACGTCATCTGCAATAAGTGATAATTTTATTTCTTCCTTTCCAATTTGGATGCCCTTTATTTCTTTTCCTTGCATCATGGCTCTGGCTTGGATTTCCAGTGCTCTGTTGAAGAGAAGTGGTGAGAGTTGGCCTCCTTGCTTTGTACTGCATCTTAGAGGAAAAGCTTTCACTTTTTCATTGCTGAGTATGATGGTAGCTGTGGTGTTTTGATATACGGTTTTTGTTGTGGCCATTGAATTCTAAGAATAGATTAAACATTCTCTTGGTGCTTAAAAAATGCACCCAGAATTCAAAAGGTAGAAAGAGCCATCAACTACAAGAAGTGACACCTAATCTATGGAGAAAGTACAAAGATCCCACTGTGTACATGTTTTGCGTTTCCTCCATCAGTTGACGTAGGTCTTAGACTGATTCTGTATGAGCTCCTTCTAACCAGGTAGGGCAGGTCTAGTCCACCCCAGGGATGCCCCAGAGACCAACAGGACAGTGAAACTTTGCTTAAGGTACAATTCCAGCTCCTTCCCCTGAAAGACCTACCCTGGGAATTGCTTTTGTTTCTAAAATCATTATACTCTCTCTCTAAAGCATCTTCTCTCATCGTTCTTTGAAACCGTATTCTGGGAGAGTAATGCGGGCGTTCTGGGATAGACTCTATCTGTATTTTTATTATGTTTTAATGTTCATTTTAAGATTCTTCTCCACCTCTCGAATTACATACAGTTTTATTATTTTTAGTCTCACAGGAAATAGTCTCATTTTGATTGCATATTTGAAGAGTGTATATGGATGTATAAATGTAATTTATTTCCAATTTATGTCCGTTTTCTGAAAAAGAATGTCGAGAATAGTCAAAATCACATGTATTACATTATAAATACCATACTCAGAGCCATAGTATCGGTCATCTGTATGTATATAAATTAAAGACGTAAGGTGTGTGTGTGTGAGAGAGAGACAGAGAAAGAGAGATGCTATATCTACGTTGTTTATAGATTTCTGAAACACATAATTTCATTAGTTTTTAAACTGAATGTCAATATTCAAGATTTCCAAGCTTCTCCTCACTTTGTCCTGTATCATAATTAAGTCAAAGGAAAGAATTCACTTTTGAATTTCAGTTACCTGGAATTGACCCAGCGGCTTCTTGCCTATCTTCAGTTCTCTCTCACACTCGGAGAAGTCAATGTAACTTCCATTTGCTTGCTGTTATATGACCGTTCAAAGCACTCCCTACACATACACATGCAAATATTCCGTATGATTTCCACATGAGAAAGGGGGAGGGACAGCTCAGTGGAATGGAGCCTTTCTGGCATAACCGAATGAGAAAACAAGTTTCATTCTCTGCTTGCAATCCTGTCATTATCAAAGAGATAATTTAATTTCACGTGCATGCTTTTTGACATGTGCTATGCCTGTCACCGGTAAGAAGCCCAGCAGGTTTTATGTAACCCACACAGCTGGGTCTGCGAAGCACTTTTGAAACCTAAATAAGATTGTGAAACTGGGACATGGAACCCACTGATAGATATCACTCTTTCCTGTGGAGAGAACGGGTAATACGCTTTTCATCGTCTCTCTGGAATTGTCTATCCCCCTCTAGTCATCCAGATATTTGCTGGGGAGGCGCAGCTCCCAGGATGTGGCTCTGGAAACAAGCTGGTCTGCTCCTCTGGGGCCACTAATGACTTTTCCTGGAGGTCAGGGGATAAGCAGCCTAATAGAGGCAACTCTGCTCCCATGTGCTTCTGGCTGGGAGACCATCACTGCTGATTCCCGGTTCCCTCCCCCCGCCCGCCCTTCAGGCAGCCATCACCCTGGGGACCCTCATGCAGCAAACTGCTCTCTACCAGGTAGCAGCCCAATTAAATTATCAGCGGCCAGATTGCTCTGCCAGCCTTTCAAGTACATGCTTCATCTGTGTGACTAAGGATTCAGAACAAAAGGCAGATTTCCAAATTGCCAGTCTCTTTAATAAACCGTTTGAAGGTTCTATGTTTGATTCTCTTAAGGGGCAATGTCCTGTTGTTTTTCTACCATGGTCGTATTCTCTGGAGCACTGCTTGCAGAGATAGAAGGGTAAATGACTCCGTTCTAGCCACATATTAGCAGAGGGTGGCATGGACCCCCCCAGGAAGGCTTGTTAGAAAAGAGCAGGCTGGGCTCCCCTGAGGGTCTGAGTCAGCAAGTCTGGGGTGACACCCAAGAATTTGCATTTCTAACAAGTTCCCAGGTGCAGCTGATAGGCTTCCGGTCCAGGCACCCCATCTTGAGAACCACTTCCTACAATATATTTCTCCCATTTTAACTAAATCGTTACATTCAATAGTTCAAATAATTCTATACTTCAGTCTGCTGATTCATAATGATTCATTCCATCAAGGTGTTCTTCTTCTCAAAATCTGTATTGTTTAATTATCCACGTCTCGGCATTTTACAATATTTTCACTCTGGCTTTGATAACCATGAAGTGAAGAAAAGAATGACATCGGTGTAGGCACCGCTGCTGGTGTTCCCATCACACCCGCTATGTCTTCTTAGAATTGCGTAGTAGAGGTTATTTCTCCCTTTATTAAAATTAATTTAAAAATCCCTCTTACCTTGTTTGAAAATGAACTAGGAATACAGACACGAGAGGCATGCATTAGAGGACTAGCTACGTGGACATCCCAGGCATCTGGCAAGTTTCATCACCCACAGGTGGTTCTTGTAGCTGTACATGCAGCTCACCTGTAACCTGTGCTTGTGAACCAAGGGGTCAGGCGGAGGTGTCAGGAGGACCTCGCTCCTCTCCTAAGTAGCGGCATTTCCGGTGTGCTGACAAAGGCTCGCTCTTCCAAACAAAAATCTCCCTACTGCATGGTGCTATCTGAATTTCCACCCTTCACTTGATTACCGAGTCTTTTATAAAATAATTGGAACTAAAAGTTAAAAAGTAAGTACCCCTGAAAGAGGTAAGGTATGGCGTAAAAGACATTCCGTATATACTACAGGGCTGTACTAATTTCCTAGGGTTGCCGCAAAAAATTACCAAAAACCAGGTGGCTCTAAACAACCAACATTTATCCTCCCCTAGTCCTGGAGACCACACCTCTGAGATCCAGGTGTGGGCAGGGCCGCGCTCCCTGCAGAGGTTCCAGGGGAGGGTCCCTCCTGCCTCTTCCAGCTTCTGGGGGCTCCAGGCGTCCCTGGGCTCATGGCCGCATCCCTCCCGTCTCTGCCTCCGTCTTCATGGGGCTCCTCTTCTGTGTCTTCTTTTCTTATCATAAGGACCCTTATTATTGGATTTAGGGCGCATCCTAATGCACGGTGACCTCCTGGTTCCTGGCGCAGAGCTCCCGAAACCCTAGGAGCTTCCTGAGTGACGCAGGCCAGAGGAGCATCCTGCGACCCTCGGAACGAGCCGCGCCGCGCCCGAGTCTGCGCTGAGGCGTAGCCCTGCGAGGTGCGGGCCGGTTGCCCGGAGGAACCAACCACGTGACGAGAGGGTGGGCCCGTTCAGCCCCGCCCCCAGGCGCCACGGAGCGCGGAGGGGGCGGGGCTCGAGGGGCTCACGTTGCGCGAGGCTTTCGACAGTCGTGCCTGGCTGCAGCCCCGTGAAGTCTCTACGTTGAGGGGTTCCGAGCGCTTCCGGGTTGGGCAACCCGTCCGCACGTTGGCAGAGTGACGCCCCCCAAGCTCCACGGAGACAGGAGCTCCGGCGCTCGGGGCCCCCCCGGGCCTCGCCCTCCACCGCTCTCTCTGGCTGTTCGTCCCTTTCTGATAAATGGGTGAGTCAGCCACGTGTTGCCTGCGTTCTCTGAGGAGGGCGTCACGGGGACCCTCCGTGTGTAGCCTTGTCGGACACAAGTGTGGGCGGCCTGGGGACCCAGTCCCTGCGCTTGGGGTTGACGTGGGAGCCGTCCTGGGGCACCGAGTCTACCCCGTGAGGTCTGCGCGCCCCCGGGCTCCTATCAGAGTTGAATTGAAGTGGACGGCACCCAGCTGGTGTCCCAGGAGAACTGGAGACCTGCTCGGTGTGGAAGAGCCACACGTTGGGTGTCGGAAGTGCTGTGAATAGAGAAACAGTTTTCCTTTAATAATAATAATTATTTTTTTCTACTCCTTTGGAGCAAACACCTCCTCCTGGCTGGCCTCTCTGCTCTTGGCCTTTTCCCCATAAGCCAACCTTCTCTCTATAGTCGGAGAATGGTCTGAAGCAGCGATTAGATCACGTACGTACCTGCTTCAACCCTCCGTGGTTTTCCAAGGCTGTTAGAAAAAAGGACAAATTCCTTCACCTGTCCTGCTGACCGAGGAGGGGCCGCAGGTGAAGGGTGGTTCCTGATACAATGAACATGAGTTGGGGCTGGTGGAAACGATCTCCCACGGAGTGCGTCTCCGGGTTTATGTTCTGTGTCCTGTTGCCTCAGGAGCTTCAGTATTCTTTACTTACGTTTGCCAGAGGAAACATTAAAATAGTTTGGGACTCATCAATGTGCCTCACCTTCTAAGAGCGGACCCGTATGCTTTGGCGAGGCGGACTGTCATAGCATCTGTAAATAAACCCAACTTTGCCTTGTCATTTCCAATATTTGTGCCTCTTCCTTCCACTCTGTGTTTCATTTATTGTGCAGAATTTCCAATAATCATATCTATTGTGAGGATCCTTCTTTTGTTCCTGGTTTAATAAGCCCACCTCAATTTTGTTCACTCTTATTGGCTTTGGTTGTGAGATCAGTAATCTTCCCCAAGTCAAAGATTTATGCGAGACCAAAGCAGAGCTCAAACCCAACAAAGGACACCATCTCCATAGAATTTTGAGACTAGGGTGGCAACTCCTGTTGGCGTAGAAATTTGTGGAGTGTGTGGTCATGCTTTAGCGGGCTAGGCTCTCGGCCAGCTCTAGAAACTGTTGCTAATGTGTGTCTTTATCTTTAAATACTGTCGGACAAATTTTAAGTAAATATGATTTTTTTTAAGTGGGTCTTGTCATTAGACCAGCCACATCTAAATGAAATAGAAATTATTTTAATTTGGTCTGTACTGTGTTTCTACTTCTGGCAATTTCACACTTATGCAAAGTCTGTTGAACCTCTGGGATTGTTATCTACTAAGTTACAGTGAGAAAAGCAGCAGCAAACTGAGCACTGTTTAGTTTTTGTTTGTTTTTTGGGTGTTTTCTTTTGGCCAATCTTGAGTTATCCCCCTGGCACCTAATTTCCTGAGTCTAGCTCCCCACAATTTCAGCTCTCCCAGATTATCACATTCCTGCCCACAGCCATTGCCAGGTTCACCATAATGACAAGATCGTTCCCAAGACTCGTTTTCATGACTCGTTATGCATTTGAGAAATTCTGTTGGGAAATTCTAGATCACCATCTGCAGGACTTCTCAGAACCTTGAATGAACTGGTTGGTGTGCCTTCGATCATTCAAAGAAGGGTACATCGTACCGAGTGCTGTCAATGCAAGACGCTTTGAACATGCAAGGATTCTAAGGTCTCTATTAAGTGGAACACACTTTTGGAAGGACCCGCCTGATGGAAGAGGTCCAACTTCTACAACCCTGTTTGCTTTATATGTTCCTCCTGGTGGGAAGAAACCCAGCCCACGTTGCTCTCAAATCAACCTCCCCAATCACCCCAGCTAGAAATCATCTCTCCATCTTCTCTAGGCCTTGAACCGTATTTTTGCCTATTCGGTTGTTTGGCAAGTGTCCTTGATTTTAACATGTTCACATTGGGAGGTTAGTGACTTAATGTGGAGGCTCAAACATTGAGTCCATAGCAGACAGAGAGGCTGTGGATACACCGGTCAGCTGAGGAAGTCAAAACAGGCTAGTTCTGGACTTGCCAAACTCTGCCGACTTGACCCTGGCCTGTCATCTGGTTTTCACGATGCAGGATACCTCTGTGGCCCCACATAATCAGCCTGCGTGTGCACAAATAAATGTTCGCGTGTGCACGAGCTCTCTGTTCTCTGCACAGGAACCCCTGCTGTCTCCATCGATGGCAGAATCTGGGACTTGTCATCTGTGATTTCCTGGGACCTCACACAGTACCCTGGATACGACAGTTACCCCAGAATTATGTGAAATGAATGAACTCTCCTTTAGAAACAGTTTTAGCTCCTCATTTCCTGTCTTGTTCATCTTCAGGGACACATTCTTCATTTAGGGGAAAAAAAGCTGCTTCTTTGGTCAAATTAATTTGTTTAAAGGGTTCGGCCAAGACTGAACGAAAAAGTTTCATAGATATTCTGTCAGATACAAACCAGTACCTCTTAGAGAAGCATTTGCTTTTCTAAAAATTGGTTCTGCCTTGCTTCTCAGCTGGGCACATCTTCTTTTGGTTTAGCCAGCCTGGTTTGCTTCTCCTCAAAGTGGAAGGAATCTCATCCTTTAAGGTCATAGAGCTAATCAAATGGGCATCGGTGGGCTTCGTGGGCATCTGTGGACTTAGCATACAATATCTGTTACTTGCTTGAATTCCCTTCCCATTATTTAAAAGTATTTTAAGAGATCAACAGGTCAAGTGTATTAGGAAATAAATGTTTCATTTCAAACAATTTCAGCATAGTGAGGAATAGGTACCGTATTTGGTCAGCTATGATAAACTGCCCTCATTTTGTTTCCATCCACCTGCCAGACACTGGGTCTGATAAGCTGGTCAGGTAGGTCCAGATTTTAGTTCTCAGGAAGCCCAGGGGTAAGGTGGACTTCAGGTGAGAGAATCAACCCACTCAGTGAGGTCATCGGGAATCCAGGTGTTTTCTGCCTTCCTGCTCTGCAATCTTGGGAGTTGGTTGTCTTCAGCTTCGGAGTTACAGGCTTGGCTTCAGGACAGAGATGTGATGTAGCAGCAAAGAGACCATCTCTTCTGTGCGTCTCTGCTAGTTAGGAGGACACTCTCCTGTGACCCTTGCAGGAGACGTCCCTCATCTGATTAGCAAGAATCACATAACACACCCAACTCCTGAGGTGAACGATAGCAAGATTACAGGGATTGCCTCTGGTTCAGTCAGACACTCCAAGATGCCATCAGCTTTTCCGTGGACACTGGGCCGCACCGGGGTGGAGTTGGGGATAAAGACGTGAACAAAATCACGCATCTAATTGGAAGTATAAATGGGGAAATTCATCCTGAGAGACCCCTGCCAGTGTTCCAGTGCAAATGTCTAGAAGGGTATGTTTGCTTTTGCTGTTCACAGAATAAAATTTCTGATAATATATGATCATGAATGCCCGCCTTTGTTTACATCAAATTGAGCAGAAGTTGGGAAAGGTCAGGGGAGAAAAAAGCATGATAAAGTTTACGCGTTCTTTGGGTTTCACTTTCATTGCTGATCATGATGGAATTCAAAAACAATGGTGCTTTTCATACGGTGAAGTTCTTGCCAGAAGAAGAATGGAAATAACAAGGCTAAAATATCACCGAATGCCTTCCGGTTCTGAAAACTCCTCGGACATTGTAATTATCGTAAAAGACACCGACTCAAGATTCGAGAGGTCTTTACACAATGTATTCCATGATGCCGAGCTTGTCAAAGATAGTCCAGTTGACTTGAGGATAAATAAAACAAAGCATCGTGAATTCAGGTGAAACAGTCTATGGGCATTCCTGGTTTCTACAATCCAAACCTACCAACATTTAAAATATAAACTTGGAGTTCGGATTGCACTTGACACAGGGGTGAATGTTTTCAGTAAATCATTGTAGTATTTTCAGATATGTGACAACCTAAAAGGGCTATTCTGAATGAATTACCAAGGTACATGTAAGTCTAGTTTTCAATAACAATTTTCTTTTGTTTTTGCTAAATATCTGTCTTTGTCTTTACCCACCCACAGGCAAAGACACCCCTTGGGCAAAATAGTTAATTTAGTTGCCATGATTCATTAGGAGTGACAAAACGAGACAGAGAAACTTCCCTGGAGTTTTGATGGAATGAACGAGGGAAGTTCCCTTCTCATTCCTATTTACATACCCATCAAATTCCCTTTGGGAACCACTGCTTACGGCGGGCCTCCTTGGTCACCTCTTCTGCTTCCCAACTCCTTCACTTCTGATCTCCCCTCGATGGGAGTAGCATTTGATTTACGATGGGTTTATGACCCATCCTGTAGTATGGTGCCCACTCTGTGGAGGTGTCTTATGTTGCTTTAGGAAACCTCAAAAATTAGATACTACATTTCCTTGAACCCAAAGAAGCTTGGTCGTATGACACGCCACTTTTATCTGGTTCTCTGAAAGAGAACATTGCCAGTCAAACCAATAACATAATGTTTTCTTACCACTTAACAATTTTTATGTTACACTTAGTCAAACAGCACTCTAAAGATCTATTATACCACTTTTGTGTGTACCTAAGACAAATTAGGGAAGGGGTCCCTACTTTTTTTTTTTTTTACAACTTTACATGTTGATGTTCACATCTTCTGACACTATGGTATAATCTTATATGTCATTAGTATGTTGCTGATATGTCATTCTCTGCTTTGTGTTCACCGTCTATATGAAGATAGAGCGTATATAACTGAAAAGTGCACAGATCATTCATACGGAGCTTGAGTTATCACAAGTGAATAATTTGTGTATGCATCTCCTTGGGCAAAAAGTTGACCACTGCAAGAAGATTCTCCCAACAACTCATCCCCTGCCCACTTCTCCCAATCATGACTTTTCATGCCACAGATTATTTTAGGCTCCTTTTAATATTCATAAAACTAGAATCATAGAATACTCTGCTGCATCTGACTTCTAATGCTTCACATTACATTTGTGAGATCCACCAGTGCTGTTGTGCTTAGTGGTGGTTAGTTTATCTTCAGTGATATGTGGTGTTCCATGATACAAAAAATACTATCATTTATTGATCGAATCTACCTTTGACACCATTCGATGTGTTTCCCATTTGCGGCTATTATAAATAACGCTGGCGAGCACAATTTTGCATATATCCCTAAAAGTGAAACTGACGGCTCTTAAGGGATATGTATGTTCAACTGTAGGTACATGTTTCAAAGAGCTGGTATTAATTTACACCCTTCCCCCCAGCATTCCCCTAATGTTCTGTATCTGTGCTATCCAATATGGTAGCCACCAGCCACATGTGGTCATTTAAATTTAATGACTATGAAATAAAATTTAAAATTTAGTTCCTCAGTCCCAGTAACCAAATTTCAAGTGCTCAGTGGCTGCATGTGGCCCCCATATTTGGCAGCACAGATTAGAAGCTTTTATCATCACCAGAAAGTTCCATTGGGTACCACCATTTCATGTCCTAGCAGCACTCACTATTGTGATTCTATGTAAACTTTGAAATTCACATGAGTGTGATGGTATCACCTGGTGCTTTTTTAAAAATTTATTTTATTGGAGTAGAGTTGATTTACAATGTTCTGTTAATTTCTGCTGTACAGCAAGGTGACTCAGTTATATATATATATACATACATATATATACATATATATGTATATATATATGTTCTTTTTCATATTCTTTTCCATTATGGTTTATCATGGGATATTCAATATAGTTCCCTGTGCCATACACTAGGACCTTGTTGTTTATCCCTTCTATATATGATAGTTTGCATTTGCTCATCCCAAACTCCTAATTTATCCGTTGCCCACACCCCCCACACTGGCAACCACAAGTCTGTTCTTTATGTCTGTGAGTCTGTTTCTGTAGATAAGCTCATTTGTGCCATATTTAGATTCCACATATAAGCGATATCATACGGTATTTATCTTTGTCTAACATACTTCACTTACTATGATAATCTCTAGGTCCATCTGCGTTGCTGCAAATGGCATTGTTTCATTCTTTTTAAGGGGTGAGTACTATTCCATTGTGTGTGTGTGTGTGTGTGTGAGTGTGTATATATATATATATATATATATATATATATACACACACTGCATCTTCTTTTTTTTTTTTTTGCGGTACACGGGCCTCTCACTGCTGTGGCCTCTCCCGTTGCGGAGCACAGGCTCCGGACGCGCAGGCTCAGCGGCCATGGCCCACGGGCCCAGCCGTTCCGCAGCATGCAGGATCCTCGCGGACCGGGGCACGAACCCGCGTCCCCTGCATCGGCAGGAGGACTCTCAACCACTGCGCCACCAGGGAAGCCCCCCACTGCATCTTCTTTATCTGTTCATCTGTCGATAGACATTTAGGTTGCTTCCATGTCTTGGCTATTGTAAATAGTGCTGCAGTGAACATTGGGGTGCATGTATCTTTTCTAATTAGAGTTTTCATCTTTTCTGGATATATAACCAGGAGTGGGATTGCTGGATCATATAGTAGCTCTATCTTTGGTATTTTTAAGGAACCTCCATACTGTTCTCCATAGTGGCTGCACCAGTTTACATACCTGCCAGCAGTGTAGGAGGGCTCCCTTTTCTCCAGACCTTCTTCAGCATTCGTTATTTGTAGACTTTCTGTTGATGGCCATCCTGACTGGTGTGGGGTGATACCTCACTGTGGTTTCGATGTGCATTTCTCCAGTAATTGGCAATGTTGAGCATCTTTTCATGTGCCTGTTGGGCCTCTGTATTTCATCTGTGGAGAAATATTTATTCAGGTCTCCTCATTTTCTGATTGGGTTGCTTGTTTTTTTGTTGTTGAGTTGGGTGAACTGTTCGTGTATTTTGCAGATTAAGCCCTTGTCGGTTGCATTGTTTGCGAATATTTGCTCCCAGTCCACAGGTTGTCTTTTGTTTATGGTTTCCTTGGCTATACAAAAGCTTGTAAATTTGATACGGTCCCATTTGTTTATTTTTGCTTTTATTTCTATTGCCTTAGGAGACTGACCTAAGAAAACATTGGTACAATTTATGTCAGAGAATGTTTTGGCTATGTTCTCTTCTTGAAGTTTTGTGGTGTTTCATGTCTTATATTTAAATTCACTAATAAGCAATGCTTAGAGTTAAACACTGTAAATTTTCCACGACGAGATTAACATATCACAAGAAACAATAGAAAATGTGGTTGGTGTTATGTGGTAAAGAGTAGTACTCTTGGACACTTTGAATAATTTTATGTAACCTTTCTGGGAGGCCATTTGGAATTATATAATAAAACGCCTTTAAAAAGTCTTAAATTTGTCTCTGTAGACATAATTTTAGAAATGTAACCCGAAGGAAAATAGCACAAATGGGGAAATACATAATCCCAAGGAGGTTTACAGTAGCAGAGCAGCAGCATAGCTTACTTCCCCAGGATAGGTATGGGTTAATTAAATAACCCGTATCTTAAATTCACATGTGTGATGGTATCACCTTGTGCTTTTTAAAAAAATTTATTTTATTGGAGTAGAGTTGATTTACAATGTTCTGTTCATTTCTGCCATGTAAGAGAGTACTATATCTGATTATAAACACAGATACAATCAAACATATTGTTTAGTGACTGGGAAACTAAAACTTCAAGTAAGATTTACAGTTCTTATCTCTAATGTGGAATATTGGCTGAGTTTTTTGGAAAATTGTTTAATCAGAATTTTTTCTAATTTTTCTCCAATAAAACATTATATATACATGTATGTATGTATATATCTAGTCACAAGTCTGTCCCTTCATTATTCTTCAGATTCGTTTCAAGAATTTTGCTCCTTATTTTAAAAATTAAATTAGAATATATTTACATGTATAATTTCTATGTATAACTATATATATAATCTCTATACATCAAGATAGAGACAGTTTGTGTATCTTGAATACCAAAAATAATATGAAAATTCTGCTTCGTAACATGGAAATATGGACATTCGCTCAAAGTGTCTTTTTTTGTTTCTTTTGTAAATGGCATTTTAAAATATTTGTAAATTGTTTACTTATATTTCTACCCTGTGTGTTCACTGGTACAGAGAGATGCACAAAAATAACAGAGTTGCTCAAATCATAGAAATAACTGTATTTCCAGTTAATTTTCTCCTTGGATTGAATCTCATCATGAGATAATGTATGTGAAATGGTTTTGAAAATTGTAAAACAAGGGGGAAATGTGAGTGTTTATTGAGAACGATCTTGCCCTGGAAAATACACTCATGCTACTTCCCATACATCTGCACAATCCACTTCACTGGAAGTCACCTCAAATAACTTCTAGAAATGGAAACATTTCCTCTTTTGCTGCAGTAGGAGAAAATAGAAATAGGGAAATTATTTCCCTAAGTGCATGTACTGAGTGCCCGAACTGATTAAAAGTGGAGCCCAGAACCAGCAAAATGAACAGTCTTGTGGGATGAGAGAGTAGGGGAGATTACCAGTATTAAACATTTGATTAAACGAAGTACTTGGAGACCACTGAGTAAACCATAACTTTCCTTTCATTTTCAATACCCACTTTTTTTTTAAATGTGTTCTACAATACTTTTATTTTTCATGAATGCCAGAGGACTCTTGTGTATACCATGGAGTACGAACTTACTGAGTGAATTTATTTAAATCCAAATACATTAAAAAAAAATCTGAACCTACTTGTCAGTAAAAGGAAACCTTTGAGAGCACGATGAATTATAACATGGGCATTTTTAAGTGAAAGTTTATCAGGAGTACTACCTAGTGTAAATCCCCCCATTTGTTTCCCCTCAGTGCATCTCAAAAATTCTGATTCTGAAGCAGACTTAATTCGTGAGAATGTACAAGTCCCTGTATAAATTTAACTCCACTCCCCATGAATTGATATCTGGAAAAAAAACCCCAATCAAATTGGTATTCATAATGAACACCTTAAAAATGACTACTTTTAATTCAGTGATGCTGTGCAGTGTTTTCTTAATAGAATAAAAATCAGTGTGTACACTAAGACCCTTCTCAAATTGTCCATCATCTTGTTGGACCACCTCTTAATTTAGAGATCAGCTGGGCCCCCATAATCCGTAAATGGAAGCCTCTGTGGAGGAATTACATGGTAAACAAGCTTGATATTGCTTTATGTTTTGTGATTCTTCAGTGTCCTGAACTGTCTGCCATGTCATGTTAAAAATGACAAAGGGTGGGACTTCCCTGGTGGTGCAGTGGTTCAGAATCTGCCTGCCAAGGCAGGGGATGTGGGTTCGAGCCCTGGTCCGGGAAGATCCCACAAGCCATGGAGCAATGAAGCCCATGCACCACTCCTACTGAGCCTGTGCTCTAGAGCCCACGAGCCGCAGCTACTGAGCCCACATGCTACAACTACTGAAGCCCGCACGCCTAGAGCCTGTGCTCCACAGCAAGAGAAGCCACCACAATGAGAAGCCCGTGCACCGCAACGAAGAGTAGCCCCCACTCGCCACAACTAGAGAAAGCCCGTGTGCAGCAACGAGGACCCAGTGCAGCCAAAAATATAAATATAAATTATTTTTTTAAAAATGACAAAGGATAAGGGAGCCTCAGCCCAATGCACTGTCCTCATTTCTGCCATGTATCATCATCAGAGCCTCCACTTCTGCTGAACTGGATGAAAATTCACAGACAGTTTCCTCTTTAGGATTGCGACTTTGAACAGGGAAAGTGGACCCTGTCTCCTCGGAGTTACATCCTCAGGTCTCGAGGTCTCATGAGCTAAGACTGTTGTCCAAGGAGAAGGCATGAAGTGGTCCAGGTAATAAGGAGAAAGATCTACCTTCCTGTTGACAAACCTTATATATTCAAAATCAAAAGCCCCTCAAAGCCCTCAAAAATTTGTCCAGTAAAAACATCTCTGAGAAACCCAGTCATCCTAAGGTTCTCGCACAACCTTCTTTCCTACCAAATTTCCCATCCTTAAGACTCCTGATGCATGCAATTTGGACCAGGTCTGTGGAGGGATAATACGAGGATAAACTAATATGGTGACAGAGAAATGTCTGTTCCACTTGCGAAATTAACAAGGGGCCTCCATCTACCATCTCCCCTTTCTGGGTGTCTGTTTCCAGTGATCTGTTCTTTTTCCTATTGAGCACTCTATTTGCCATTTTCCAAATTTGGTTTTGGGATTTCTGCGGTCTTCTGCAAATACTTTTCCTTTTAATTCGTGGATGACCATGAGTTCTTCTGAGAAGAGTTCTTGTCCTCAAAACACTCACCGTCTGAGATGAGAGGCAGAGAAGTAAAAAGATGCTAAAATAAAAACCAATTCGTGTCATGACAAAGAATACAACACTAATTGGCGGTTTCAGTGCCCAAGTCGGAACTGGCTAATCAAAGAGTGGAAACCACAACTTTTGCACCAGAGGAACCAGGATGCCCAGAGGTACTGTGCAGTCAAGAACAAAGTGGATTTGGGGAAATGGGAGTAACTTGGAAAATGCTGGCGCACATACCAAATGTCGGGCAGCTCTGAAAGACCAGTGGGGCAGGTTGGCATGTGCAGTGGGAGCTTGCTCTTGGCGGCACTGTATGGTCAGTGATCCTGGGAACATGTGTGTCAGATAATTTTACTCATTTGCTCTAAATGGCAGAAGGCTTCCCATCCTTCTCAGGCGCCGTACTTCTCTTGGGCACTAGGTGTGTTCCCCGCTCCTAGTTTCTCTTTTCTGCTGTTTCTCTTTTCTCTGTCTTTCACGACCTCCCTCTGGATCTTTACTCCACACATACCTTCTCAGGGAACTTTCCAAGGCTTTCCCTCCACGGTCCAACACATCATTCCCACTTCCCATGCTCTGCTTCTGTTTATCCTTAGGACTTTTCTCTTTCGGACGTACTCTAGAATACTCCATATTGCACCTTGTTTTCTTTTTTCCTTTTTAGTGTGTCTTCCTCTTGCACAAGCAGCTGTGCCAGCCTGAGATAGGAGACCGGAGCTGGCCAAGAATGCTTATATTTATTGACTTATTTACTTATTTATTAGTTTTATTTTTTTGGCAGTGTCAGGTCTTAGTTGTGGCACGTGGGATCTTTGGTGAGGCATGTGGGATCTTTCGTTGCAGCGCATGGGCACTTGTTGTGGTGTGCAGGCTTCTCTCTAGTTGTGGCAGCGGATTTTCTCGTCTCTAGTTGTGGCACGTGGGCTTAGTTGACCCGCGGCATGTGGGATCTTAGTTCCCTGACCAGGGATCGAACCTGCGTCCCCTGCGTTGCAAGGCAGATTCTTTACCACTGGACCACCAGCGAAGTCCCTATAATGTATATTTAAATATGATATGTGATATATACATCTTAGGAAACGTTTACAAATTTAGGATCATACTGTATATATAATTTTGCATCCTGCTTTAAAAATAAAATGCTGTACTTTAAAAGACTTCCAATGTGATACGTATTTTAATCTGACTGTTAGTGGCTGATTAGTACCACAGAATTTATTCAGCTAATTTCATTTTGTTGAGCATTTGCACTTGTTTCCGATTTTCACTATCAGTAAAATTATAGTAAACATCCTTATACACAAGTCTTTTCATAAATCTGATTATTTCTTTAGGATAAATTCCAAATAATGGAGTTATGATTGTTTTTAAATTGTATTCTTTTCCTTTCCTGAGTCTATGTCAGACCTAACTCATCCCTAATAACAACATGCTCTTTCATTTTCTCGGTATTTTTAGACATGCCTGAGGAATTTAGAGAGTAGTCATTTTCTTTAGTTAGAATACTTTCTTTCCATTTAAAAGCTGAAATTCAGGGCTTCCCTGGTGGCGCAGTGGTTAGGAATCCGCCTGCCAGTGCAAGGGACATGAGTTTGAGCCCTGGTACGGGACGATCCCACGTGCTGCGGAGCAACTAAGCCCGTGCGCCACAACTACTGAGCCTGTGCTCTAGAGCCCGTGACCCACAACTGAGCCCTCGTGCCATGACTACCGAGCCCACGCAACGCAACTATTGAAGCCCGCACGCCTAGAGCCCATTCTCCACAATAAGAAGCCACCGCGATGAGAGTCCCACACACAGCAATGAAGAGTAGACCCCTCTCGCCGCAACTAGAGAAAGCCTGCACGCAGGAACGAAGACCCAATGCAGCCAAAATTAAAAAATAAATAAAATAAATTTTTAAAAAAGCTCAAATTCAACATTGATGCAATTTTCCAAACAATGCAGTGTGTTTATATCTGCATGATTTAAGCGTCATTTATCAGTAGGCAAGATTCCCAATTAAATGATTAGGCACTGTGATGAAATATTTAGAACTCTTCCCCCTTGGAAATAAGCATTTATATTGCCATCCGTAATGAGCAATAGTCATCTTAATTGCTTAATTTTCTAACAGAAACATTGGTACTTTCATGACTGTTAACTAAAGCAAACAAATCTTAATTACTATATTCTAGACTAATCATGTCAGTTAAGACCTTAAATTGGAAAAAATAATGTGTCTGGAAAGTGGCTCTTTCCTTCTTGCAAATTGGACATCCAGACTTCCCCCAAACTATGGAACGTCCATCAATATTTATTGAATATCTGATTCACTTTAAACTCAGTGCTGAATGCCAAGCATGCTTAATGCTAACATACATTCTAAATATACATGAAAAATATAAATGAAGAACTCCATTCAATAGAATCAACTATGTAAAGAAATGATTTGAAAATTATATGTATATATATAATCTCAGATATAAAATGAGAAAGGACAGTAACTTGGAAATGAATCTGGATTGGATTGAAGAAGAGAGAGGGGTATTGAACGTAGCTGGCACTCCTCAAATATAGATTTGCTTATTTAACTTCAAGGAGGAATCAATTCTGTTTCACACGAGGAAAGATATTTTGTGTGCAGAATGGCAAATTGGCTTACAAAGCTAATTCTGCTAGAAATAAGGGATCTTGGGAGTTGTGGAGAAGATGAATTCAAACTACGCTGGTATAAGAAGGTAGTAACCATGCTCTTTTATTCACTGACACACATTCAGGACAGTCACAGACGTGTAGTGGGCACTTGTGAATATCTCTGGTAGAAATGTAGGAACCACTTTAAAATGATCATTAGGTGTGAAAAGCCAAGCGTTTACAGACTTTCTTGTAAGATGAATCATTTAAATTAAAAAATCCACTACTCGTGTTAAATATGATAAAGGCATTTTTTGTTTTACTTACATCCCTTTCTCAAAAAGTAAATGGAAGAAAACCTTGTCTTCAAAGAAACCAAGAAATGAGAACTCCAGGCCAGCAGACAAACTGCTTCCTGGCTAAGTGTGCAGTCTAGCCAGGAGACAGAGATACTGACAGTCTGTCCTCCATCAGAATCAATAGCTCCTAGAAAAAAAAAGTGTCAGAGACCTGAATTAGAGAGGAATGCAAATGGGCATATGTAAATCCTTCCTCTCAACAAAGCCTGTCTGTCAGGACTGTATCACTTGCTGCAAAATCCTATTTTCAACACTGAAATCTGACTGTAAACTTCCCTCCACCTCCTCCTAGCAGAGACATGCTTAGGACAGGCTCAGGATGCAATTATGTTGATGGAAATAAAAACGAGGAAAGCATTTCCATTTTTAAAAAGCTGTCACTCCCATCGTTTCCATGG
The DNA here is from genome assembly GCF_964374135.1 of Grampus griseus. NCBI lineage: Eukaryota > Metazoa > Chordata > Mammalia > Artiodactyla > Delphinidae > Grampus > Grampus griseus. Next base: position 4,172,529 of record NC_139016.1, on the reverse strand, counting down.
ATCTTAGATTCCTACCTCTATGGTGCTGTCTGAGGTGAAGCAAGTTGAGATGATTGCATCCTTGACTTTAAGTTTACAACTGTATCTACTGACTATGGGATAAAGTCTCCCTATCATCTGTACCAGCTCCCTGAACTCTTTTTTTTTTTGCGGTACGCGGGCCTCCCACCGCTGTGGCCTTTCCCATTGCGGAGCACAGGTTCCGGACGCGCAGGCCCAGCGGCCATGGCCCACGGGCCCAGCCGCTCCGCGGCATGTGGGATCTTCCTGGACCGGGGCACGAACCCGTGTCCCCTGCATCAGCAGGCGGACTCTCAACCACTGCGCCACCAGGGAAGCCCTCCCTGAACTCTTGAATCTTGAAAGAGACCTGCTCCCAATGGCAAAGAACTGACTTGGAAAGAGGGAGTTTTTTTTTTTTTTTTTTTTGCGGTACGCAGGCCTCTCACTGTTGTGGCCTCTCCCGTTGCGGAGCACAGGCTCCGGACGCGCAGGCTCAGCGGCCATGGCTCATGGGCCCAGCTGCTCTGCGGCCTGTGGGATCTTCCTGGACTGGGGCACGAACCCGTGTCCCCTGCATCGGCAGGCGGACTCTCAACCACTGCGCCATCAGGGAAGCCCATTTAATTTGAGTTTATTTTGTTTGTTTTTTGTTTTTGCGGTACACGGGCCTCTCACTTTTGTGGCCTCTCCCGTTGCGGAGCACAGGTTCCGGATGTGCAGGCTCAGTGGCCATGGTTTACGGGCCTAGCCGCTCCGCGGCATGTGGGATCTTCCCGGACCGGGGCACGAACCCAGAAAAGAGGGAGTTTAAAGGACAAAGTGAACCAAAGTTGCAAGGCAGACCCTTTGCATTGCTAATTACCTATTCTAAGGTAAGACCAAATGAAAGGGGAGCCAACAGAAAATTGTCTAAACTGCAAAGAAAGCAGGTGAGACGGGGTCACACAAGGGAACAAGCAATATAAATAACCAAAAAGGAAATGAACGATAAACTTAAGGAAATGATTTCAGACAATTACTTCTTCATCGTCTGCAACAAATTTTCAATACATGATTTCTCTTTTAAAATGCATTGAAAGATGGAAAATGTCTCCAAAAAAATTACAGAACAATAGAGGAGTATGTAAATGAAGTTGCTAAAGCTAGTGAAAGAAATGGAAGAGGAAAAATAAGAATTACGAAGGTTGAAAAAGCCATTTGGAATGTCATAAGATAGACTCAAAAAGACTAAAATACTGCAGCGCAGAGGATAGGTTTGACTCAGTCACCCAAAATGAAAAAGGATAAAGATGTTCAGAATCAGGAGGACAATTGCAATGAGAGACAAAGCGGGTATAATGTGTGCATAAGTGGTGTGCCTGAAGGTGAGAACAGAAGAAAAATTCCATTCAAAAACTAAAAGTAGAACTACCATATAACCCAGCAATTCCATGCCTTGCTATTTATCCAGAAAACCCAAACACAGTAATTTGAAAAGATGCATGTACCCCAGTGTTCATAGCAGCATTATTTATAAGAGCCAAGATATGGAAGCCACCTAAGTGTCCATCATCAGATGAATGGATAAAGAAGATGTGGTATATACACACAATGTAATATTTCTCAGCCATAAAATAAAGAAGGAAATAATGTCATTCGCAGCAACATGTATGGACCTAGAGATTATCATACTAAGTGAAGTGAGTCAGATGGAGAAAGACAAGTATCATATGATACCACTTACATGTGGAATCTAAAAAATACAACAAACTAGTGAATATAACAAAAAGAGCAGACTCACAGATATAGAGAACAAACTAGTGGTTCCCAGTGGGGAGGGAGGGGAGGGCAACTTAGGGGTGGGGGAATGGGAGATACAAGCTATCGGATGTAAGACAGGCTATAAGGACGTACTGTACAACACAGGAAATACAACCAATATTTTGTAATAACTGTAATAGTGTAACCTTTAAAAATTGTGTAAAAAATGTAAAAAATAAAGTTTTGTGTTTTTTTTTTTTTAAGAATGAAATATAAAGTCGTCCAAAAAAAAGATGTGATAGAAGAGAAATTTCTTGAAATAAAGGGACACTTGAATCTAGTCGCCAAAAGTTAGTTTAGGAACAGTTGTTACACACTGAACCTCTCACCAAAACCTTGCCTAGTGATGTTGCCAAATGGGAAAAATAAAGAGAGAACCATAGAGTCATTTGGAGAGAAAAATAAGTCCTACGTAACATAGAGAAAAACAGGTTGGCCTTGGACGTTTTCATGGAGACGTTCGATGTCTGAGTGTAATGGAGCAATGGATATCGTTTGAAAGAATGTGGTCTTCAGAATGGTCCTTGGTCTGTAAAGGACATCTGACAGTAACCGTGACATTATCTTTAAAAACTCTACTGAAGGGACTTCCTGGTGGTCCAGTGGTGAAGACTTTGCCTTCTAACCCAGGGGGTGCGGGTTTGATCCTTGGTCAGGGAGCTAAGATCCCACATGCCTCGTGGCCAAAAAAACAAAACATAAAACAGAAGCAATATTGTAACAAATTCAATAAAGATTTTAAAAAATGGACCACATCAAAGAAAAATATCTTAAAAAAAAAACCTACTGAAGAATGAAACCATTTAAACAAACGATGGGAAAATAATTCTGAAATTGAGACTTTATCAAAAGGGGTGCTGGTATGTACTGAATCCATCCTAATATAGTTCCAAGGTAAAATTATGGAGAGAGTTTTGAAAACCAACTGAATTGGATTATTACAAAACTTGCCCTTTTCAAAATGACACTAAAATTAACAAAATTGGAAAGCTGAGGAGAGAGAAGATACCAGGAAAGTATTTGTAGAAAGTCCTTCATCTTTCATAGGGGGAAGTCAGTTGTTGCCCATAAAGCTAAAACATGACATTAACAAAAACAGTATCTCCAACCTTTTTAAAGATTTTTTTTTCATGAGAAGACTGTAGAGTAGAAGAAATATCTTTCTGAATATCAGTATTTTCAACTTAACTCCACTTTAGGTTCTTCTGTGAAAGTCGTATCTTTTCTCCTAAGCATATATGACATACCTCATTTAAAAACGGATTCAATGCATTTGATCGACTTACCTACGTTTGGTGTGTATATGCATGTAGAGATGGTATTGTCTAAATGTTGAGTGTGCTTATTTTAGATGACTTTTGGAATCTTCTTGATACTTGTCTGTATTATCTGAATTTATCATTTAAACTATTCTGATCATTGAAGAAAAAAAGAGTCATTGGTGAAGAAAAAAAGTAATAAATTCATGAAAGCAAAATCTATCCACAGCTTCAGAGTTTAGCTTAGCTCTGCCTAAATGTCTCATTAACCAGAATTTTCAGGCTAAAATACACACTTATTCAACGTCCCTGCCCCCCTATTCAGACTTTTTGAGACCCTCATGTTGCTTTACTTTGACAGAAGAGGAGGTATTTCATCCCTTCCTGTTCACACACAAGCAGGGACCATAAAATTGTATATTTAGTCCAGGACATGAACGTAAATCCTCCCCATTTCCCCCTTTTCTTCATCTTAACTAAACTGACATAAATTATACTACATGAATAAATAAATATTCTCCTAGTTCCTAAACTCCAAGTATGATATCTTCATCCAAGAGAGAAACTTTCGTTTTTTTAAACAAACCCTTAAGTTTTGGCATGTTTACTTCAGTGAATTAACATGTGCTCCATCACAGTGAGGTCTGTGTACTCTTAGCTGTCTTTCTGTGGCATTATTGCTGTTACTCTGACAGTATCCATCTTTATGAAGTAACAACCAGAGCAGACCATCTTAGTTGTCCTTTCACACTGAACATGATGTTCTGACTCCCAGAAATCAAGAGCAAATAGCTTTGAGACTCTCTGGTTCATGGGAATTGAAGTTTAACATCTGAGACCGTCCTGATCAAAGGCCTACGTCAATAAGGGCAAAACCCTGGGTCCTCAAAATTTGGATTCTTACCCAGAACCACTCAGTGAACACACCTGGGTCCAGAACCCAGCTCTTCCTGCTCCCCGACCCTATGGGCATTCAGTTCTTTTCTATACTCATTGGCGTTGACCAGCTCTGGAAAGCGGCAGCATGGCATACCTGGGAACAAAAGGGGGAATGCATTCAAAACCAAGCAGATCTCTGTAGAAATCATCTCACCTTTCCAAGTACCAACATATGTCCTTAGGAATATTAATTTTCTTTTCTCTTTCTTCTTTTTCTCCTATCTTTCCTTCTCCAACCCAATCCCATCATGGGAAGAGAATATCACATATCTCAATGGGTCGATAACTCTGTAATTTACTGGGCTTTATTTCTCATGGATAGAGAAAATTGGACCTGAAATTTATGTCTCTTCATACGTATTCAGTCCATTTATATGGTGGTTCATTAAGGTAAAAGGAAGGCTGTACACGTTCATTAAATCCAAGCCCAAGCTGTGCGTTTGCATTTGACGCGGGCATTTTAAGGGGCTGTGACGGATACATCATTAAAAGAATTAGGTTTGAGGTTAAATTAGTTATTGAACCACCTCCAGGCTGAGGTTCTCTGTTGTGTGGGAGATGGGACAGGGGGACCCACCGCTCTGCATAAATCAGGTTATCGCACCAGGGCTGTTCAGCTTCCAGCATCGGGAGAATGGTCGTCCTGGAAAGAGATTAGAGAGAGCATGTCATGAAATGAAATGTTCATTTTTATAAAATTGCAAGTGAGTTCATTTCCACCACAAAGGAATTGCTCTAACAGCTTAAGTAAATGTAAGACCCCAATAACTTCAGACCCAGGAAGTAAAATCATTATGAGTTTTGCCCCTTTGCACGATTGGATCTCTGTGTTATGGAGTCACCTAGGACCAATTTCTGTGATGCAGGTTCAAATAACACCCTGTGGGTAAAAAGTTGTGTTCTGATGAAGCACTATGCACTGTTTCTAGGATCTTGAAATAAATGCAATTTAATCTGGGGGGACTATTGCAACTTAGATTAAACAACTTATCAATAAAGGTAGCACCCGTAGGATTTAGGCTCCACTATGAGGATGGGTCAGACAAGAGGCTACCTAATAAGAGAATACCCAAGAATCAAACACCACTTTCTCTACACCCCTAACGTATCAGTGGTGTCTCAGTCCGCATTCAATTGATGGTTCAGTCTGATCATCCTGGGCTGTCTATTTATTGAGATAAATGTATAATGCTTATGCATGGGTGCCGAGACACTTGAAGACGGTTTTTGGCAAAGCAAATAATTAATTCAGCAAATATTCATCTCATGCCTTCTAAGTCCAGGCATCACTGTAGGTAATGGGATACAGCAATGAGCAAACAGAGGGAGGTGTCTCTGCTTCCATGGATCTTATCTTCCATGGATCTAATAGTTTAAATGATCTTATCTTCCATGGATCTGATCTTATCTGGTGGGTGGAGGAGGGGAGGTCTAGCAATACAGGAGCAAACAAATCAATGAACAGGCTCTTTTGGACATTCTGAGTGTGGTTAAAGAAAATAAAACTGGGTGAGGCAAGATGAGGTGGGTGAGGGAGGTCCTTTAGATCAGGAGCTCTTGGAAGGCTGTACGTGACACCGAGCTCGAAGTAGGAGCCATCTGAGGAACTGGGAGCTGGACCTTTAGCCAGTAGACAGAGCGCTAGATGCCCTGAGGGAGGCGTGGGCTTTGAGGGAAGAGAAGAAGGAGGTGGGTGTTTGCTGGATCACAGCAAACAAGGGGAAGGGGGTTAGTCCTAATGGGAAAGCTGGGAAGGGAGCAGGTCATGCAGTCCTCCCAGACGCCAGTGTGGAGCTTGGATGCTCTCCTGTCTTCTGTGGGAAGCCCTCTTAATCACGGGGTCAATAACAGTTTGATACAGACTGCTCTTGCAACTGCTTGCAAATAGTCCTGCTGTGATCCTCCAGGAACCCCCTTAGACGTCACGGCAGCGTGGACAAAAATGGTAGCAGTCGGGCACGTGAGCACGTTTGGGAAGGGACGCTGAGACAGCGCTTGACTTTGGGTTATTTTGCTGGTTGGATGTGCCATGCACTCTGTAGGAAAGATTGGCAAGATACCTAGTTTGTGTTGGAGGGAACCAGGGGTTCTGTTGGGGCTGCGCTCGTTTTCATAGGCCAGTTATTCATCCGACACGAGATGCTCAAAGATATTTGGGGGGAACTGCTATATTTAAAACCATGCAATGTGATGGCAAGGCCAAAGAAGTCAAGCTAAGATGATGGTGGGTTGAATAAGACACAGACAGAAAAGGGACCATTAATAGGGCAGCAGGGGGGCTTCCCTGGTGGCGCAGTGGTTGAGAGTCCGCCTGCCGATGCAGGGGACACGGGTTCGTGCCCCGGTCTGGGAAGATCCCACATGCCGCGGAGCGGCTGGGCCCGTGAGCCATGGCCGCTGAGCCTGCGCGTCCGAAGCCTGTGCTCCGCAACGGGAGAGGCCACAGCAGTGAGAGGCCCGCGTACCGCAAAAAAAAAAAACCCAAACAAACAAATATAGGGCAGCAGGGAGACCCTGGGATGTCCTTTCAGGAGCCGTATTTGACTATAGCTGTTGACTGTTGCCTCATTGGATTGGCCGCTCAAAAGTAAAACCGAATGCATCACAGGGAAATGAGCAGCAGCTACCTGGGCTAGAGTGTTAGGGCAGATCCGAAAACACCCACCTGGTTGTGGGTTGGAGGTCAGATGGATCCAAAGGAGGACCCTTCCAGCTTGTTGTGGGAAATTCACAGCCCTCCGTGAAACCAGAACCTGCCCCCAGGCTGCACCATTGTTTCTTTTGACTGTTCCTCCCTCGTCTCTGCATCCCCTCCCTTCCCTGATTAGCACCTGTTTGAACCTGCCCCTTGGAACTCAGGGAAGGTCATTGGGGCTGAATGAAGCCTATTTCCTGTAATCAAGATGCGGGGGTGGGGGGTGGGGGGGTGGGGGTGGTGGTGCAGAAAACCTTTTGTGCCCAGGAACCCCACAGGGTCCTGCTAGGTGTCATGATTAACGATTATTATTATTTTAAAAAATACTAGTTTAGGGCTTCCCTGGTGGCGCAGTGGTTGAGAGTCCTCCTGCAGATGCACGGGACACGGGTTCGTGCCCCAGTCCGGGAGAATCCCACATGCCGTGGAGCGGCTGAGCCTGTGCGTTCGGAGCCTGTGCTCTGCAACGGGAGAGGCCACAATGGTGAGAGGCCCGCGTACCGCAAAATATAAAAATAAAAAAAATATTAGTTTATTTATTTTGGCTGCATCGGGTCTTAGTTGTGGCACGCGGGGTCTTCGTTGAGGCATGCGAGATCTTTCATTGCATCACAGGCTCTTCGTTTTGGCTCCCAGGCTTCTCTCTAGTTGTGGCGTGTGGGTTCCAGGGCACGTGGGCTCTGTAGTTGTGGCATGTGGGGTCCGGAGTGCATAGGCTCTGTAGTTTGCGGCATGCGGGCTCTTTTTTGAGGCGTATGAGCTCAGTAGTTGTGGCGCGTGGGCTTAGTTGCTCCGCAGCACGTGGGATCTTTGTTCTCTGACCAGGGATCGAACCCACGTCCCCTGCATTGGAAGGCGGATTCTTTACCACTGGACCACCAGGGAAGTCCCATTAATGATTATTAATGTGCTATCTTGTTCTGCTTCTGAGGTTTTACATAAGCTCTTCTCTTAGACGGAGGTCTGCCAACACCAGCTCTCCCGCTCCCCTTCTTCCTTCCTAGAAGCCGCGTTCACCCTGTTGTCATGCCTTAGCTGCCCCTTTCTTGCCCGTGTTTAGTGTGGGAGATGCTTGTGTGCATCGACAGAAAGCTTCCTGCACTTATCCCCATTCTACCACCATCCCATTTTATCAGAGCATCCACATCACTTCTCTGTGCATCCTCCTTGCCTGTACATCTCTCAAGACCCCTTCAACGATCAGGTCGTCATCATCACCTTAGCGCTTGCTTTTCCGTAACCACGTGATGTATAAGTGAACATATACTGTGTGTCAACGTAAAAACTACAAATACCTTTTTTCATTGAACAAAATTATGTTCTAGTTTTTTTTTCTTTTTCACATGCTCTGTTGACTTGTAGAAAAAAGGACAAAGCAGAGAAAAGTAAAAGAAATAGTGGAAGTTAGCGGTACTTTTTTTCCCCTTAATTACAGTATCTTTAACAAGTAAAGACCATATAAAGGTCCAAAGAATGGAAAAACAGTTAGCAAATTCATGAACTGTTTGCTTATCCTTTAGTCTTAAGGATAATTAGTTGTATTAGACAAAGACTTTTGCTTGGATTAATGCCTTCTGCGAGGAAGCAGCCTACATTTCACGAGTAATTTTGCAAATATTTCAGAGTGGCAAGCCGTGTGAATGGATTAATGTGACCACCTGTTGCTTCAAGCAGAGTCCTTATTGATGTGCAGGGTTAGAAACCGAGAGACATGAATTTTCTAGTGAGGGCAGGGGAGGGTTTGACCTGAGGTACCCATTTTCATAATTGGAGGGAAGTAGAGTTCTTGGATGATGCTATAGCAGAAACTCTTTGTGATGTAGACATTTTCAGTTATTTATATGGCCTGGTAATATATGAGAAACTTGGTGATAATTACAGGTTGCTCCAAATTTATATTTGAAGGTTCATTGAAGCAAATTATTAATTCATCAAACAGCTATTTGTCTTTCCATGTATTGCTTGCAGGACTCTATCCTAAGAGCTTTGGAATAAAACGTGGAACAGGATGGTGGCATAGTTAATGTTAAAAAACAAACCCACAGATAAATAATAATTCAAGGTAGAGTATAAAACATGCAATTTAAGGGGAATAGCACAATATTGGATTTTAGAGAAAAAAGTTGACTTCGAAATAGGAAAATCGGGAACATCTTCATGAATGAAGTGACAATGGACTTGATCCCTGGAAAATATAGGGCTATTTGAGTGCAAAAACATTTGAGGTTTGTTTTTCTCTTTTATTTTTATTCTAACTGAAGTATACTTGCTGTACTGTTATGTAAGTCACAGGTGTACAATATAGTGATGTGCAGTTTTTAAAGGTTATTCTCCATTTATAGTTATTATAAAATGTTGGCTATATTCCCCATGTTGTACAATATATCCTTATAGCTTATTTTATACCTAGTAGTTCATACCTCTTCCTCCCCCACCCCAAATTTGCCCCTCACTCCTTCCCTCTCCCCACTGGTCACCATTAGTTCTTTATATTTGTGAGTCTGCTTCTCTTTTGTTATATTGACTAGTTTGTTGGTTTTTTTTGTTTTGTTTTGTTTAGATTCCGCATATAAGTGAGATCATACAGTGTTTGTCTTTCTCTGTCTGCCTGGTTTCACTTAGCATAATGCCCTCAAAGTCCATCCATGTTGTCACGAATGGCATTATTTCATTCTTTTTAATGGCTGAGTAATATTCCATTGTATATATGTGCCACATTTTCTTTATCCATTCATCTGTCGATGGACGCTTAGGTTGCTTCCATGTCCTGGCTATTGTAAACAGTGCTGCAATGAACATTGGGGTGCATGTGTCTTTTCTAATTAGAGTTTTTGTCTTTTCTGGATATATACCCAGGAGTGGGATTACTGGGTCATATGGTAGCTCTACTTTTAGTTTTTGAAAGAACCTCCATACTGTTCTCCATAGTGGCTGCACCAACCTACATTTCTACCAACAGTGTAGGAGGGCTGCCTTTTCTCCATACCCTCCCTAACGTTTGCTATTTATAGACTTTTTGATGATGGGCATTCTGACAAGAAACAGTTGAGTTTTCAGGGGAGCCAAAATCAGTGGGCTTGATTCCTACATTGAAGCTGTTTCTAAAGCAGACCCTGAAAAGAAGAGACAGGTAATTTTCCTCATTGACAAATTGCTTTAAAATCCACACCCTCTCTTTGACCAGGTGACATCAATTTTAACACCCTGGGTCCAATCCTTGGGAGAGTTGTTGTTCTTCTTTATGACGTCTCTCCTCTGAGTTTGAATTCATACTCTCTCAGAGCTATAAGGTTTTCTTTCAAATAAAATCCTTTAGCAGTTGCAGGCGACTGCGATCTGACTGATCCTTGATGTACTTCCCAGAACCTACATCTTAGCAGCAAAGTTGGACTCTGATACTTGGAGTGATGTAAGAAATAAGCCTTTGGGGCCAAAAAACTGCTAAACATCATGGTTCCAGGAAGAATCTAGGGCTGGTGACATTGCCATTTATTCCTGTAAAATCTAGGATGAAAATGCAGTTTTTCAAATGTAAACTCAGATCACTTGCTTCGCAGGCAGAGTTTACAACACCGTTGGGATCGAGGACAGCCAGGTATTACTGTTCATCTGGATGTGACCACAGACAAGGTGACTAGAATTGAGTCATGGCCTGATCTGTAAACCATGGCAGTGCTTTCTCAGCAGCAGGCCTCTTTGCTTTTGACCATTAGGGGCACTTTTTTTGAGATGGGACGCTTGAGCACGTCTGAATGGCATGTTACAGTACGGTGAGTAAGTGACCTCATTTAAAGAGACCAAGTAACAGTCACAGCTGGTAATGTAATGAGATGCTGTTGTTCTGACCATCCAGAGAAGGGCACAGTAGGGCAGAGCCATCTATGGTCTGCATCTCCTAGAACATGTCTATTGATATATCCAGTACCCAGTATGATCCAGCCCAGGGTATCTCACAGGAGTGTGAATTAAGTGGAGCAATGTGACTTCTTACCAATAGCCTTTGAGGCAAAGGACAGTCCACCCAATCCATAAAATATAGGTTTTCATCAGAGCAAGAAGTAGCGTCTCGAGCAGAGTTTCACAGAGCACCCAATTTTACAAATTAGCTTTGACTCTCCTTATCTCTTTTGTAGCCTGAGTGTCCCTCGTTGCGTTTGGGATGGGACCCCTGGGATTTTTAAAGAACGGAAAGCCTACTCCCGGTTGATTGCCCACAAGATATATTATTACAATGATGGTAGCTCTTACTTAACGATAGCCCATGCTGAATTTCAAATGCAGACAGATCTTTTTTTTAAAGATAAGGCTTTTTAAAAAAAATATTTATTTATTTATTCCTCTTTTTCTGTCTACACCACATGGCATGCAGGATCTTATTTCCCAACCAGGGATCAAACCCATGCACCCTGCAGTGGAAGCTTGGAGTCTTAACACTGGACTGCCAGGGAAGTCCCGCAAATGGAATCTTTTGTTCTTTTTTTTTCAGGATTCAGATATTTGTTTTATTTTTTTCAAGGTAACAGTAGTGTGTGTGCTTTTTTTAATTGCACGCTTGTCTATAAACCAAATGAATAGGTGTTTTCTAGTTTTTTTATACAGCAGGTTCTTATTAGTCATCTGTTTTATACACATCAGTGTATACATGTCAGTCCCAATCTCCCAGTTCATTCCACCACCCACCCCCCCGCAGCTTTTCCCCCTTGGTGTCCATAAGTCTGTTCTCTACATCTGTGTCTCAATTTCTGCCCTGCAAACTGATTCATCTGCACAATTTTTCTAGGTTCCACATACATGCGTTAATATATGATATTTGTTTTTCTCTTTCTGACTTACTTCACTCTGTATATCAGTCTCTAGATCCATCCACGTCTCAACAAATGACCCAATTTCATTCTTTTTTATGGCTGAGTAATATTCCATTGTATATATGTACCACATCCTCTTTATCCATTTGTCTGTTGATGGGCATTTAGGTTGCTTCCATGACCTGGCTATTATAAATAGTGCTGCAATGAACATTGGGGTGCACGTGTCTTTTTGAATTGTGGTTTTATCTGGGTATATGCCCAGTAGTGGGATTGCTGGATCATATGGTAATTCTATTTTTCGTTGTTTAAGGAACCTCCCTACTGTTCTCCATAGTGGCTGTATCAGTTTACATTCCCACCAACAGTGCAAGAGGGTTCCCTTTTCTCCACACCCTCTCCAGCATTTGTTGTTTGTAGATTTTCTGATGATGCCCATTCTAACTGGTGTGAGGTTATACCTCACTGTAGTTTTGATTTGCATTTCTCTGATAATTAGTGATGTTGAGCAGCTTTTCATGTGTTTGTTGGCCATCTGTATGTCTTCTTTGGAGAAATGTCTGTTTAGGTCTTTTGCCCATTTTGGGTTGGGTTGTTTGTTTCTTTCATATTGAGCTGCATGAGCTGTTTATATATTTTGGAGATTAATCGTTTGTCCATTGATTCGTTAGCAAATATTTTCTCCCATTCTGAGGGTTGTCTTTCCGTCTTGTTTATGGTTTCCTTTGCTGTACAAAAGCTTTGAAGTTTCATTAGGTCCCATTTGTTTATTTTTGTTTTTATTTCCATTATTGTAGGAGGTGGATCAAAAAAGATCTTGCTGTGATTTATGTCAAAGAGTGTTCTTCCTTTGTTTTCCTCTAAGAGTTTTATACTGCCTGGTCTTACATTTAGGTCTCTAAAACATTTTGAGTTTATTTTTGTGTACAGTGTTAGGGAGTGTTCTAATTTCATTCTTTTATATGCAGCTGTCCAGTTTTCCCAGAATCACTTATTGAAGAGACTGTCTTTTCTCCGTTTTATATCCTTGCCTCCTTTGTCATAGATTAGTTGACCATAGGTGCGTGGGTTTATCTCTGGGCTTTCTGTCTTGTTCCATTGATCTGTATTTCTGTTTTTGTGCCAGTACCATATTGTCTTGATTACTGTAGCTTTGTAGCATAGTCCGAAGTCAGGGAGTCTGATTCCTCCAGCTCCATTTTTTTTCCCTCAAGACTGCTTTGGCTATTCAGGGTCTTTTGTGTCTCCATACAAAATCTAAGATGTTTTGTTCTAGTTCCATAAGAAATGCCATTGGTAATTTAATAGGGATTGCAATGAACCTGTAGATTGCTTTGGGTAGTATAGTCATTTTCACAGTATTGATTCCTGCAATCCAAGAACATGGTGTATCTCTCCATCTGTTGGCATCATCTTTAATTTCTTTCATCAGTGTCTTATAATTTTCTGCATACAGGTCTTTTGTCTCCCTAGGTAAGTTTATTTCTAGGTATTTTATTCTTTTTGTTGCAGTGGTAAATGGGAGTGTTTCCTTAATTTCTCTTTCAGATTTTTCATCATTAGTGTATAGGAATGCAAGAGATTTCTGTGCATTAATTTTGTATCCTGAAACTTTACCAGATTCATTGATTAGCTCTAGTAGTTTTCTGGTGGCATCTTTAGGATTCTCTACGTATAGTATCATGTCATCTGCAAACAGTAACAGTTTTACTTCTTCTTTTCCGATTTGTATTCCTTTTATTTCTTTTTCTTCTCTGATTGCCAAAGCTAGGACTTCCAAAACTATGTTGAATAAGAGTGGTGAGAGTGGACATCCTTGTCTTGTTCCTGATCTTCGAGGAAATGCTTTCAGTTTTTCACCATTGAGAATGATGTTTGCTGTGAGTTTGTCGTATATGGCCTTTATTATGTTGAGGTAGGTTCCCTCTGTGACCACTTTCTGGAGAGTTTTTATCATAAATGGGTGTTGAGTTTTATCAAAAGCTTTTTCTGCATCTATTGAGATGACCATATGGTTTTTATTCTTCAGTTTGTTAATATGGTGTATCACATTGTTTTGCGTATATTGAAGAATCCTTGCATCCCTGGGATAAATCCAATTTGATCATGGTGTATGATCCTTTTAATGTGTTGTTGGATTCTGTTTGCTAGTATTTTGTTGAGAATTTGTGCATCTATATTCATCAGTGATACTGGTCTGTAATTTTCTTTTTTTATAGTATCTTTGTCTAGTTTTGGTATCAGGGTGATGGTGGCCTCATAGAATGAGTTTGAGAGTGTTGCTTCCTCTGCAGTTTTTTGGAAGTTTGAGAAGGATGGGTGTTAGCTCTTCTCTAAATGTTTGATAGAATTCACCTGTGAAGCCATCTGGTCCTGGACTTTTGTTTGCTGGAAGATTTTTTTTTTGGGGGGGGGGTTCGTAGGCCTCTCACTGTTGTGGCCTCTCCCGTTGCGGAGCACAGGCTCCAGACGCGAAGGCTCTGCGGCCATGGCTCACAGGCCCAGCTGCTCCATGGCATGTGGGATCCTCCCGGACTGGGGCACGAACCCACATCCCCTGCATCGACAGGCGGACTCCCAACCACTGCGCCACCAGGGAAGCCCTGTTGGAAGATTTTTAATCACAGTTTCAGTTTCATTACTTGTGATTGGTCTGTTCATATTTTCTATTTCTTCCTGGTTCAGTCTTGGAAGGTTATACCTTTCTAAGAATTTGTCCATTTCTTCCTGGTGGTCCACTTTATTGGCATAGGGTTGCTTGTAGTAGTCTCTTAGGATGCTTTGTATTTCTGTGGTGGCTGTTGTAACTTCTCCTTTTTCATTTCTAATTTTATTGATTTGAGTCCTTTCCCTCTTTCTTGATGTGTCTGGCTAATGGTTTATCAAGTTTGTTTATCTTCTCAGAGAACCAGCTTTTAGTTTTATTGATCTTTGCTATTGTTTTCTTTGTTTCTATTTCATTTATTTCCACTCTGATCTTTATGATTTCTTTCCTTCTGCTAACTTTGGGTTTTGTTTGTTCTTCTTTCTCTAGTTCCTTTAGGTGTAAGGTTAGATCAGGTATTTGAGATTTTTCTTGTTTCTTGAGGTAGGCTTGTATAGCTATAAACTTCCCTCTTAGAACTGCTTTTGCTGCACCCCATAGGTTTTGGATCGTCGTGTTTTCATTGTCATTTGTCTCTAGGTATTTTTTGATTTCCTCTTTGATTTCTTCAGTGATCTTTTGGTTATTTAGTAACGTAGTGTTTAGCCTCCATGTGTTTGTGTGTTTTACGTTTTTTCCCCTGTAATTCATTTCTAATCTCATAGCCTTGTGGTCAGAAAAGATGCTTGATATGATTTCAGTTTTCTTAAATTTACTGAGGTTTGATTTGTGACCCAAGATGTGATCTATCCTGGAGAATGTTCCGTGCACACTTGAGAAGAAAGTGAAATCTGCTGTTTTTGGATGGAATGTCCTATTAATATCAGTTAAATCTATCTGGTCTGTTGTGTCATTTAAAGCTTCTGTTTCCTTATTTATTTTCATTTTGGATGATCTGTCTATTGGTGTACATGAGGTGTTAAAGTCCCCCACTATTGTGTTACTTTCGATTTCCTCTTTTACAGCTGTTAGCAATTGCCTTATGTATTGAGGTATTCCTATGTTGGGTGCATATATATTTATAATTGTTATATCTTCTTCTTGGATTAATCCCTTGATCATTATGTAGTGTCCTTCCTTGTCTCTTGTAACATTCTTTATTTTAAAGTCTATTTTATCTGATCTGAGTATAGCTACTCCAGCTTTCTTTTGATTTCCATTTGCATGGAGTACATTTTTCCATCCCCTCATTTTCAGTCTGTATGTGTCCCTAGGTCTGAAGTGGGTCTCTTGTAGACAGCATATATATGGGTCTTGTTTTTGTATCCACTCAGCAAGCCTGTGTCTTTTGGTTGGAGCATTTAATCCTTTCGTGTTTAAGGTAATTATCGATATGTATGTTCCTATGACCATTTTCTTAATTGTTTTGGGTTTGTTTTTGTAGGTCCTTTTCTTCTCTAGTGTTTACCACTTAGAGAAGTTCCTTTAACACTTGTTGTAGAGCTGGTTGGTGGTACTGAATTCTCTTAGCTTTTGCTTGTGTGTAAAGCTTTTGATTTCTCCATCGAATCTGAATGAGATGCTTGCTGGGTAGAGTAATCTTGGTTGTAGTTTCTTCCCTTTCATCACTTTAAGTGTATCATGCCACTCCCTTCTGGCTTGTAGAGTTTCTGCTAAGAAATCAGCTGTTAACCTTATGGGAGTTCCCTTGTATGTTATTTGTCATTTTTCCCTTGCTGCTTTCAATAATTTTTCTCTGTCTTTACTTTTTGCCAATTTGATTACTGTGTGTCTCGGCGTGTTTCTCCTTGGGTTGATCCTGCCTGGGACTCGCTGCATTTCCTGGACCTGGGTGGCTATTTCCTTTCCTACGTTAGGGAAGTTTTTGACTATAATCTCTTCAAATATTTTTTCGGGTCCTTTCTCTCTCTCTTCTCCTTCTGGGACCCCTATATTGCGAATGTTGTTGCGTTTAATGTTGTCCCAGAGGTCTCTTAGGCTGTCTTCATTTATTTTCATTCTTTTTTCTTTATTCTGTTCTGCAGCAGTGAATTCCACCATTCTGTCTTCCAGGTCACTTATCCGTTCTTCTGCCTCAGTTATTCTGCTATTGATTCCTTCTAGTGTAGTTTTCATTTCAGTTATTGTATTATTCATCTGTGTGTGTTTGTTGTTTAATTCTTCTAGGTCTTTGTTAAACATTTCTTGCATCTTCTCAATCTTTGCCTCCATTGTTTTTCTGAGGTCCTGGATCATTTTCACTGTCATTATTCTGAATTCTTTTTCTGGAAGGTTGCCTATCTCCACTTCATTTACTTGTTTTTCTGGGGTTTTATCTTGTTCCTTCATCTGGTACATAGCCCTCTGCCTTTTCATCTTGTCTATCTTTCTGTGAATGTGGTTTTTGTTCCACAGGCTGCAGGATTGTAGTTCTTCTTGCTTCTGTTCTCTGCCCTCTGGTGGATGAGGCTATCTAAGAGGCTTGATGGGAGGGACTGGTGGTGGGTAGAGCTGGGTGTTGCTCTGGTGGGCAGAGCTCAGTAAAACTTTAATCCACTTGACTGTTGATGGATGGGGCTGGGTTCCCTCCCTGTTGGTTGTTTGGCCTGAGGCAACCCAACACTGGAGCCTATCTGGGCTCTTTGGTGGGGCTAGTGACAGACTCTGGGAGGGCTCACGCCAAGGAGTACTTCCCAGAACTTCTGCTGCCAGTGTCCTTGTCCCTTGGTGAGACACAGCCACCCCCCTCCTCTGCAGGAGACCCTCCAACACTAGCAGGTAGGTCTGGTTCAGTCTCCTATGGGGTCACTGCTCCTTCCCCTGGGTCCCGATGCGCACACTACCTTGTGTGTGCCCTCCAAGAGTGGAGTCTCTCTTTCCCCCAGTCCTGTCAAAGTCCTGCAGTCAATTTCCACTAGCCTTCAAAGTCTGATTCTCTAGGAACTCCTCCTCCTGTTGCTGGACCCCCAGGTTGGGAAGCCTGACGTGGGGCTCAGGACCTTCACTCCAGTTGGCGGACTTCTGTGGTGTAAGTGTTTGTTCTCCAGTTTGTGAGTCACCCACCCAGCAGTTACGGGATTTGATTTTGCTGTGATTGCGCCCCTCCTACCGTCTCATTGTGGCTTCTCCTTTGTCTTTGGATGTGGGGTATCTTTTCTGGTGAGTTCCAGTGTCTTCCTGTTGATGACTGTCCAGCAGCTGGTTGTGATTCTGGTGTTCTCTCAAGAGGGCGTGAGAGCACGTCCTTCTCCTCCACCATCTTGGTTCAGGCTCCCCGCAAACAAATCTTTTGTCTTCCTGTTACCTGTCACTTCGTGACCCCAGGAATGACAACACTAATATTTTAAAATAACAGATGCGTATTTTATTTATTTAGAATATTTATTTAGTTAGTTTTGCAGGCTCCTGAGTTGTGGCACGCGGGCTCCTTAGTTGCGGCCTGTGAACTCTTAGTTGCGGCATGTGGCACCTGGTTCCCTGACCAGGGTTCAAACCTGGGCCCCCTGCATTGGCAGCATGGAGTCTTAACCAGTGGACCACCAGGGAAGTCCCCAGATGCATATTTGAAATGGGTTCCATTAGGGAAGGCCAAGGAGTGGAAGAGAACGCAGGGAAAAGAGAAGATTCGGGTAGAAAAACCTCCTTTAGCTGCATGGTTGGTTCTCTCAAAGTTAGGAAGACGAGGAGGCTTTCTTTTGGTATGTTTCAGGAAAATATTCAAAAGTGATCATTTGTTTGCTACTGTGTTAGTCTTATTCAGGGAGTTCAACATGATTTTACAAAGGAAGTCATTTTTGTCATGGTCTCTTTGGTTTCAGAAGCAATGTAGTGCTTTTAGAATCAAGAATAGGTTATCACTCTTGGGACTTCCCTGGAGGTCTAGTGGTTAAGACTTTGCCTTCCAGCGCAGTGGGTGCGGGTTTGATCCCTGGTTGGGGAGCTACGATCCCACACACCTCGCAGTGTGGCCAAAAATCCAAAACATAAAGCAGAAGCAATATTGTAACAAATTCAATAAAGACTTTTAAAAATGGTCCACATCAAAAAAAATCTAAAGAAAAAAAAAAGAATAGATTATCAGTCTTCTTGTCTGGTGCCAGACATTTTAATATTTTTACCTTTCATCTTCTGTAAAATGATATGCAATAAATAAGTGTCCTATTTACTGAACACAATTTTTGTAGAAAGTTAAAATTATAAATTATACAATTATAAAATCACTTCAAACCTACTTAATGTAGAAATTTTACACATGAAATTTCAATCACTTTGTAATCCACTGCCTGAAACTTCCTGAAGAGGAAACTAATGGTGTTTGTTAATCATTAATGATTTATACAATGTGAAATTTTTTACTGCACACATGAAGTTAGTTGGAAGGAGCATTAAAGATAATTTCTCATATTTGCATATGAAGAGAACTCTAGAAGCCGTCCAGTTCTAAGGTACCCGTATAATATGTAGCTGATCAAACAAAGGAGGATGATTTTGAGAGTGAAAGTGGATGCTATTTAGAATTGTGTTAGGATAACAGGCATCAATTGGGAAGTGGAGTTCTGTCCAAATACCCATTTTTACTCCAAGGAAACTCTGGTCTAGAGAACTGACCTCTTAGGACAAACAGGGACTATTCAGAAGACATCCCCGCGGGCCAACAGTTGTGGCTAACTTTGGTCCTCCAATCCACCTGTCTCGTGGGTAACTCAGTATATTGCACGCTGTCGAACTGCAAATGTGATACTGCTCACTGAACTGTAGAATATGACTTCTTCCAGCTGTAGTGCGCCTCTTTCTCTCTTTACTTCCCATGATGTTCTGGAAATAGAGACAAGTCCCTGACTACCTTGGCCATGGTGACCAGGAACAACATGGTGTTGAATTAGCCGTCAGAAACAGACGCTACCCCTTCTAAGAAGCACCATGCCCCGTTTTACAGGTGAATCTTGTCAGAAGATGTATAAAGAGCAAACCCTTATTTTTAATCAATTTTTTAGAAATGTAGCAAGGGCAAAAGCTTTCCAGCTCAGTTTACAATGTTAGTGAATCTTTCATACAGAACAAGCTGACGTGTATTTTGCATGTCCGAAATATTCCTTCATATTTCAAGTAAACATTATACACACTATTGTACATAAACTAGGTAATGAACAAGGGCCTGCTGTGTAGCACAGGGAACTATACTCAGTATTTCATAATAACCTGTAAGGGATGAGAATCTGAAAGATATATATACATATACATATACGTATATATACATATATGTACACATATGTGTATAACCAAATCACTTTGCTGTACACCTGGAACTAACACATTTTAAATCAACTGTACTTCAATATAAAATTTTTTCTCAAAACCATAAAATAATATAGAGTATATCTGTCCCATGTTCAGGGGGAGCCTTCGTAATCCCACAGCCATATCGTGGACTTATAACTATAAAGATTTATAGGTGCCATTATACAGAACTTGTGATACGCATCCAGAATAACCCCGTGACCAGCCCTGTGAGGGCACGGTTTATCACGCGGGTCCCGTGAGGAAATCACGCAGATACCTGGGGGCTGGCATTTCAGGTAAAAGGACCCCAAGCTCAAGTGCAGAGAGCGAGCGTGTAGTTAGTGTGTTTAGTAAACAGCACAGGGGATATTACAGCTGAATAGGAGGAGCGAAGTCAGCAGGTGGAGACAAGACTGGAAAAGTACCAGGATTCCACGCCAAGTAGGGCTTTCAACGCCGTCGTGAGGAATTTAACTTGTAGTTTGAGCGAGATGGAGGCCATTCAAGGGATTTAATGAAATTAATGATTCATTATGGACTTACATTTTAAAAGAATTAACCTGCCGCTGAGTTGGGAATAGACTGTCAGGTGGCAGGTCAATGCAGGGACCCTTGTTAGGGAGGTGACCGCAGTAAACTGGGGAAGATTTGATGGAGGCTAGGACCAGGTTGGGATGGAGAGGTGGTGAGAAGTGGTCAGTTTACGGGTAAGTTTTGACCTTAACTGAAGAATGTGAGAGGGAGAAAGGAGATAAAGATGACTATTTTTGGTCTCATAAGGTTGAGAATGGAGTTGCCCTTTGCACGTTGAATACTTATTCCATAGGCATCAAAGTGTCTCTTAGAAAAGCTGCGTTTCCCCCACTCTGATTTCACGTGGTCCTGTTTCAGTATAACCTTATCTCTTGCTTCTAGGCATTTCTGAGACCTGCAGGAAGTAGCGAATTCACTCCCACACCCCCTGAATGTTTCCTCCCAGGTCCCCTAAGCCTTGATGGGCACAGAAGCTGAGTCCCAAGAAATAATTGGTGATGATTTAACTAGTGTTTTATAAGTACACATTAGTGCTAATTGACGTCCCAACCTAGAATAGAAGAGTTCTCTCTCTGCGTCTTTTTGTCAGTGGCTCAGCTCACCCAACATTTTAGTTGTGTGAATTGTAGCAGACGGCTTCTGTAGACATTATTCTTTATTTAGATGATTTTGGACGGCAAATTTTTCAATTTATATTGAAAAATTACTCAAACTGGCTTTCAAAAAGATTGATGTATTGATGTATTGTTACGTAGAACTTGAATTCAGTTGTAGTGCAGTTTTCAAGGCTGGCTTATCCAGAAGCTTGTGTTCCATTTTTGTTGAGACCCCTTTGGCTTTGTCTTGCTCTGAGGGTTGGCTTCATTCTCAGGCTGCTCTGTTTTATAGTACCAAATGGCTGTTGCAATCCAGCCATCACACCAAACACCACTGTGTCCACAGAAGAGAGGAAGTGCTCCTATCTATGCCTAAGAAGCTAGAGTCCCAAGATAAGCTCTGATTGGACCATTTGGGTCATGTGCCCTCCATGTGCTGATAGCTTCAAGCTGAGGCACACCACAGCCATGGTGTGAGTAGGTTCATGCTCTGTTGGGGTATATGGGCTATGTGGATAAGAGATGGATATGGAAATAAAAATTTGGGTGGCATTAAGAAAGGGGATTAAGTGAATGTGCAGAGGCTACCTCTCTGCCCTCTGTAGTCATTTTGTCAATGCATCTTAATCACACACACACACCCCCCTTAGCTGGCTGCTTCTGTTCCTTAATAATCACATGTGCACGTGTGTGTGTGTGTGTATATATGTATGTGTGTATTTACAGATGTGCATTAGCTGTTGTGATAGGCGTCATCCAAGATGGCCCCAGATGATCCCCACCTCCTAATATTCCTACCCTCACCTTGTCACCTACCTTCAGTTTCGGCTACGTCAAGTCACTTCTTCTAATACCAAGAATACAGCAAAATAATGGGAGGTCACTTCTGAGACTAGGATTCCATCTTGGGCATCATGTCTGCTTTGCTTGCCCTGAGGGAAGCCAGCTGCAATATTTGGAGCTGTCCCGTGGAGAAGGTCACATGTAGAAGAAATGCCACATCTGTCCCACAGCCCGTGAGGACCTAAACCCTGCTGATACTATGTCAGCAAGCTTGAAAGTGGATCCTTCCCATCTAGTCTTTGATAAGACCCCAGCCCCAGGTGACATTTAATTGCAGCCTCGTACGAATTCCTAAGCCAGAAGACCCAGTTAAGGTACTCTGAGATTTTTGACCTACAGAATCTATGAGATAAATTATTGCTTCAGTTGCTCATTTGGGGGGGTAGGTTTTTATGCACCATCAGGCAGCTGATACAGTTAAAATATCTCAAAATTTGAAACCAATTAAATTTTCAACACCATTGGCTTAGCCACTCATGTGATACTATATCGTGTGAAGAAAGTGGAGTCAAATCACTTCGGTGAGAACATCTCTCCTCTACTCACCATGTTGACAACTGTAGCCAAGAACCTTAACCTTCTCTGTGATCCTCAGTTCTCTGTAAAGAATAGTAAGCACTTCATAAGATTATTGTGAAAATGAAATGACAAAATCCGTTACTCAAAGAAGTGTCTGGCAGAACGTAGACCGTCAAGAGAAATAAGATTTTTTTCTTCAGCGACTGTGTAGCTGTTATGAAGCATGCACCTGAAGAATATTTATGGACATGGGGAATGTTCACTACATATTAAGTGCAAATTCAGGTTATAAAAATGTATGTTAACGCCTAGACAAAATGGCTAGGGGGTTGTATGTTAAAATGTAAATTGACTAAAATTGATTCTGATAATGGTAGCAGACGTCTGTGAATACACCACCACTAGAGGTACATTACTTTATGTGGGTGAATTGTATGGTCTCAGAATTACAGTGGCATAAAGCTGTTAAAAAAGCAAGATGTGTTTTTCTTGATGTTGCAGACTTCTGTTTGCATCATGAACCATTTCAGTATTTTCTGCTGTGACCATGTACTTTCTTATAAACCTTTTGAAATCCTAATGATGACTCCAGTTTAAAATTACATGCAGTAAACAACTGTATAGTAGATATGCTTGTCTGTCATCCATTACTGGAATTTATCTCTAAGTGTACACTGTTTGGATTTATCATTCCTGTGAGCTAAACAGACATAGAATTTGTTTTTTGCTTTATTTCATTCTGTTATCCTTTTAAGCCAACACTTTATAAATAGATGTAAGAAAATCTGATTGCCATGGTGAGTATTATTCCATTTGAGGGGATGAAGTAAGTATTGGAAATGATTTCCCAATATATTTTCTTGTAACTTTGCTTAGAACCCCATCCGAAACACTGAGAAAGAACTCAAAATGCAAAGGATGTGGGTCCCGCATAGAGCATTAATGCATTGATTGTTATCTACCCAGTGCTAAGTGTTTTCCATTGATTATCTGTTCGAATACTCTTGTCAGTCCCATGGGGCAGGTCTGTGCGCTGCTTCTAGGATGGCTCTGGCGATCCCCACCTCCTTGGTGTTCATGCCCTTGTGTAATTCCTCCCCTTTGTGTGTGCATGGGGCCTGAAGACTTCCTTCTAATGAATAGGATACTCAGAGGTGATGAGGTCATAAAAGTAGTATGTGACGTCCGCCTTGGTAGTAGGCTACTTCTGTTGTTTTCTTGGCTTGAAGACTTTGATGATACATATTGACATGTGTGCGAAGCCCGTGAGTCAGGGAACTGAAGGAAACCTCTGCCCGACAGTCGTAAAAGAACTGCGGCCCTCAGTCTGAGAAACGGAGAAGAGCTGAATCCTACCCACAGCTGCATGAGCTGGAAAGTGGGTCCTTCCCTCGTCCAGCCTTCAGATGATTGTGGTCAGAAGACCCAGCTAGGCTGGGCCGAGATTCCTGACCACAGAAGCTGTGAGATGATCCACGTGAGTTGTCTCAAGCCACTACATTTTGGGATAATGTGTCATGTGAGGATAGGGAAGTCATACCCTCTATTATTGCCTTTACCAAACGGGAAGGATATCGTGTTGGTACGACGGCCCCAAAAGTTGTCTGTTTTCACATGCAGTTCCTCATGATAGGAGATGTTCCAGCCAGGCAAGAAAGATTGCAGCGAAGTTAAGGTTTTTGATAAATTTGTGGTCGATAGCGCATTTATACATGTCGATAGGAGCCGAGTTTGGGGCTCCATCTTACCCTTTTAACAGCTAACTTGCTTTCTCACAGAATGTCTCGAAGTGTCTTTTTCTGACCAAAACCGAACTCCGGGATGCCGTTTCCCCCGCGTTGCTCTTAAGGAGAGCAGCCTACAGTTCTTGGTTTCTACGGGGCAGCTCTTCACTGTCATGCTAAACAGCTCTTCCTTAGTGCTTAGGGTTCCTGGAGGTCCTCTGGAGCTTGTGCAGAGACTCACTCACGTACATACTGTAAGACAAGACAGTTCCTGCTGCCTGAGGGGATCCTTCACACGGTCTCAATAACAACAGCTCCTTTTGGGGTACGAATAGGGTTAAGTGTGAGCATTTCCCATAACGCTGTGAGGTGAGCTGCCAGGTAACACAGCTGTTCACTGCATGAGCTCCTGCCTTATTCCTGGTGACAGTGGAGACATAGGGAATGTTTTCTGGGGAAATTCGGTGCTCATTGCTTCATTCCTCAGGAGTAGACTTGGACTGGAGCTTTGCTTGGTGTCTAAGACGTTGTTGATCAGACATGAGCTTACCCTCCCTCTAGAGATTTTTTTCTCAAAGAGTCAGGGATGTTTCTTCCTGTTCACTGCACCGTTGACCCAGGTTTTGGGTATGCAAAACGTAGAGTACAGTTCACCAAAAATATTATTTTCACATATATTTTATCCAGTGATACGTGTACTTTACAAAGGAGAAAAACGGTATTTCAGTGTTTTCAGGGAACTAATCAGTGCCACGTATGTAGGTGTTAAGAAGCAGCAGAGCAGCGGGATGTGGGCAAACTCTTGTGACCTTAAATTGCATATAATGCTCTTGCACCGTCTCTGCTGTCTGGATTGGATATGATATAATAAAGTGATGCTACTCAGCGCAAGGTGCGGAAGTGGTGTCCTGCAAACGCTTTAGTTCTTTAGCAGAGTTGACCCTGGCGATGCCTCGCTCAGAATTTGAGCCACAAGAATCCCTACAAGCCATCTTTTGCTTGTTTCATTGTATATCTCATTTAACTCTATTAAACAAGTACATTGCTTCAAGGGTATACCAATGGCTGCGTATTTCCATAAAAGGTCATCCCCAAACTCTTGACATAAGATTAAAAATGTTTACTCCTTTATTATTGGGTAGAAACATTAGGTAATATTGAAAATATTTCTGTTTAAAATGTTTTCAGGGTTTTTCTCACAGTTCTTCTTTCCCTCAAAAACTCTCTCCACTCTAAAATTTGGGATATTTTTGAAACTCTAAACCTTAAGGAACATTTTCACTTCAAAAGTGAAAGCTTAGCTGATACTTATTTTCAGTGCAATATGATTCCTAAATCCCATTCAGTGTAGTACCTCTGTATTTTTCCATCTTCAAAGAGAGTAAGTTTATAGGTAAATGCATTCTTCTCTGGGTAAATTTAAATGGGGTCAATAAAATGTATTAGCAGTGTCTAATTTCATAACATAAATAACTTCTAAGGGAAAGTTAAAAATATGAAAACAGTGTAAATTTCTACATATAGTTCAACAAAGAGTCCAATCGATAGTTTACGTTGACCTAGTATAAGAAAATTTTTTATGAGAATAGCATAACTAGAAAATACAAAATTGGTTGTACGGTATTATACATTTTTAGTAGTCAGTCTTGTTAATATTATATGCCTATGGGAGAAAAATGAGTTTATGTGGATCACATTAAATGGTGACTAGTTAAAAGATGAATTCAACGTGAAATGAAAAAATAAACATAATACGATTTTCTCTTCCATATAAATCAACATTCAAAATCTAGTGTAAGAGGCGGTGTAGTGTTGCCATGGACACGTAACTGTTTTTGCCATAAAGATAACACCAACATCATTGCTTCATAATGATGATTTGAGAATGTTTTGAATATTACTGAACTATCCACTCTTCTCAAACAGTGAATTTATTAACCAACGATGGTCAATTAAGAAAGAATTACTAAAGTTCAAAAGGAGGCTTCATTTAGATTTACGAAGATGGGGAAAATACCATTTTCTGGAAAGTACACAATATAGGAAGCTTGAGTGAGTTGATCTATAGCGTCTCATTGAAGTACATGCAAAGCCTTGCAGTGGTACGCTCAAAGAATGACTGAAATAAAAACAAAGGGAGGGAATTTCACAATTCACCTGGGATCTTTCCTGAATTATTTAGATATGTACACTGGGTAGCATAAAACTGCAATGACTGTGCCCATAAAAGGTATTTTTTTTTCAGAAATAATCAAAATATCCTTGTCAGTGAACAGCTTAACTTGTTAATCAGAATATCACAGGTTTAAGTCGCAGGGACTCTCTAGGTGAGAGGGATACAGGACCATTTAGAACACAAATGTCAGATACCAGCTCAATTTTTTAGCTGTATCATTTTGAGATAGCCATTTATCCTCTCTAAAACTCAATGCATTCAACTGTAAAATGAGAGGAAAAAAAAGATAGAAATGCCCACAATATGGATGTTACGAACCAATAGGGTTAAACGCGTAAAATATTTAGTGTAGCATCTGGCATGTCTTCATTCATGAGAGGTGTTATCATCAAGGACTAACCACATGAGTTGGCCAGTGAACAGCATTGTTCTGTGAAGTACATGCTGCTTAAAAGAGTTTCCTCCTGCCAGGGGGAAGAACCAGCAAGCCAAGAGGAGCTTTGTGTGGAAATGTTCATGGGAGGTCTGCCCTATAGACAGACAGGAGATTAAACAAAAGGGGATACCCTTGCTGTTTCCCCTAGACTGTGTGTGTGTGTGTGTGTGTGTGTGTGTGCGCGCGCGTGCGCGCGCGCTAGAGAGAGAGAGAGAGAGAAAGGGAGAGAGAGAGAGAGGGAGGGAAAGAGAGATTAGGAAGCGGTATTGTCAATGCAAGTTTCCTGTAATCAGATCAAATTGCAGTGATTGGGGAGCATATAGAACCCAGGTGAGCAACCGGTGTTGATCTCCAAAAATCCATCCTTGCCCACACAGGGTGAGGGCCTTCAGTGCTTGCAGGGAGGACAGGGTGTCTGGTTGTAATCATCTGTGGATAAGCAGTGGAAATGGCATCAGGTTCTGTCTTAGTCCTTTCGAGCTGCTCTAACAAAATACCATAGGCTGGGTGGGTTATAAAAGACATACAAGTATTTTTCTCAGTTCTGGAGGTTGGAAATCCAAGGTCAAGACTAAGGCAGGTTCAGTGTCTGGTGAGATCCCTTCTCCTGGTTCACAGACAGCTGTCTTCTCACTGTGTCCTCATGTGCTGGAAGGGGTGAGGGAGCTCTCTGGGGTTTCTTTTATGAAGACACTAATCCCATTCATGTGGGCTCCACCCTCATGACCTTATCACCCCCGAAGACCCCACCTCCTAATACCATCTCATTGAGGGTTAGATTTCAACATGAGTTTTGGAAAAACACAAACATGCAGTGTACAGCAGATTTGGAGACAGGGGTGCATGTTTCACTGTACAGAGAGAGCAGACAGGACTCGATGCCCAGATATAGTACAGCTGCCAATCATGTTGGAGAACCGGGTCTTCTGTACAGAGATGGGGGTCTGATGCTGAGCCTTTGCTCTAAGCAAGGCAGAGCTCTTTGCTTATGGTGGCAGATAATCAAAGTCCAAGAAAACCAGTTAGCTTGAGGATATTGTCCATCCCTAAAATAAAAGGATAGTATAATACAGGTAGTTATTCATTTCCAAGACTCATCACGGTAATGTGATGGCCATGGAAGGACGCAAGGGCAATTGGGAAAACATAATGCTTCCAGCTTTTTTTTTTGTTTTTAACATCTTTATTGGGGTATAATTGCTTTACAATGGTGTGTTAGTTTCTGCTTTATAACAAAGTGAATCAGTTATACATATACATATGTTCCCATATGTCTTCCCTCTTGCATCTCTCTCCCTTCCACCCTCCCTATCCCACCCCTCCAGGCTGTCACAAAGCACCGAGCCAATATCCCTGTGCCATGCGGCTGCTTCCCACTAGCTATCTACCTTACTACGTTTGTTAGTGTGTATATGTCCATGACTCTCTCTCGCCCTGTCACAGCTCACCCTTCCCCCTCCCCATAACCTCAAGTCCGTTCTCTAGTAGGTCTGCGTCTTTATTCCTGCCTTACCCCTAGGTTCTTCATGACATTTTTTTTTCTTAAATTCCATATATATGTGTTAAATGCTTCCAGCTTTTTATTGAAAGGCACTTTTTTGTTGTTTTTAATTGTGAGCAGTGGATTTCTTTTTTCTTTCTTCCTTTATAAATTATAGACTTGCTAAATTTTCCCTAGAATCTGACCTACAGTAACAATGGCCCTCCATTAAAAACATGAATGACGTTTAAAGGAAATTATTTGATATTTGAAAAAAAGGAATGTTGCGGTTGATGAATAGGTTGATGGTTCAACTATATCAGGCACTTGGGGTAAATATCTTGAAATATAAAATTGCAAAACAAGGTCTCCTGTCTTTGAGAACCTTCAGAGATCAAGGCTTATAAATACAGTCCACAGTGGAAAACAGCTTAATGTGAAGATGCAAAGCACCTTCTTAGCGTCATTAATAATAAACTCAGAGGCGTAAGTCGTGTTGCAGAGGGTTGTGTAAGGTCACTGAGAAAGAAACGAGAGAGAACAATAAAGACTTAGGAAAAATGTTCTGGTACAGGGCTATCGTGAATGAATACCAAAACACACACCAGCGTGCGCTCTTTACAGGAAAAATAAATCCAAAGCGTGAAACTAACCTTAGAACTCCTTACAGAGTTTTAGCCTCCATAAGTGTCCACCTGGCCTTTGTGTTTGCTGGTAAAATGATGAATTGTGATTCTCAGTTCTGCCTGGAACACTAGACGTGTGAGCCCCTCTTTCCGAGGGGTCGTTTGGTTTTATAGGGACCAGACAGGCACGTTCAGTTGATCCCCATGAGTCACGATAAGTTCATGGAGAAATACAGCTTGGTCCCAAGATTATGAGAGAGTTGAAAACGCCTGCATTTTAACAAGGCGACTAGATTCAGTTGTAACTCAAAGGTGAAGTTTCCATGTGTGCTGTCTCTGCTTTTCCCAAAGTGTCAGGGGCCACGTAGACTTCAGAGGAAAGGGCTCTACATATGTTTACAAGGCTTCGTGGTTTCCCATCCAGAAAATTTTACTTTTGGTCTCAAATATGCAGGTTATCCATTTTAAAAAACGTTTATGGTTTTAACAAATGTTTTAACTTGCCTCCGATCCTGAAAGTTTTGTAGACATTGTTGTGGTTTTTTTTTTTAAATGAACTGTGTACTCTTTAGTTACATTATGAATTGGTGATGTAATAATTGTCTAGTTCCAGGGTAGGGTAAAGCCTCTGATGTGTATCAGTACATACTTACAGAGAATGCAGCAGATAGAGGATGTTATGTAGTAGAAAAAGAATGAAACAAGGTGTTATCTTGTCCTCCTTAGGTTGACACACAACCTCTTTGAGAAAGGAGAAGACACGCTTAGGAAGTTGCATAACCACAGAATGGCAAGGGCTGTGTGCTAAAGAGCAGTGCAGTCCTGGGGTGTGAATTTTAGGGAGGCAAGCAGAATTTTGAAGGAAGGCTTGGAACAGCATGTAGAATTTGAGCTTGTTCCACTACCTCACAGTTTCATTCTCCTATTTCTGTTTTTCCCTACACTATTTTTGAAGTATACTTGTTGTACAATATTCTGTAAGTTGCTGGTGTACACTATAGTGATTCACGGTTTTTTAAATTTTTACTTCACTTAAAGTTATTATAAAATATTGGCATATTCTGAGTGCAATACAATATACCCTCTTAGCTTATTTTATACCTAATGGTTTGTGCCTCTTACTCCCCTCCCCCTATCTTGCCCCTCCCTCCTTCCCTCTCCCCACTGGTAACCAATAGTTTGTTCCCTGTATCTGTAAGTCTGCTTCTTTTCTGTTAACATTTAATAGTTTGTTGCATTTTTTAGATTCCACATATAAGTGATACAGTATTTGTTTCTCTGTCTGACTTATTTCACTTAGCATAATGTCTTCCATGTCCATCCATGTTGCTGCAAGTGGAAATTTTCAGTCTTTTTATGGCTGAGTGATATTCCACTGTGTTATACATATAAATCGTAAATAGTGCTGTTATGAACTTTGGGGTGCATGTATCTTTTAGAATTTGTGCTTTTGTTTTTTTCAGATATACATACCCAGTAGTGGGATTGCTGGGTCATATGGTGGTTCCATTTTTAGTTTTTTGAGAAACCTCCATACTGTTCTCCATAGTGGTTGCATCAGTTTACATCCCTGGCAAGAGTGTACGAGGGTTCCCTTTTCTCCACACCCTCACCAACATTTGTTATTTGTGTTCTTTTTGATGATAACCATTCTGACAGGTGTGAGATGATATCTGATTGTGGTTTTCACTTGCATTTTCCTGATGATTAGTGATGTTGTGCATCTTTTCATGTGCCTGTTGGCCATCTGCATGTCCTCTTTCAAAAAATGTCTTTTCAGGTCTTCCCCCCATTTTTTTTTTTTTTTTTTTTTTTTGTGGTACGTGGGCCTCTCACCGCTGTGGCCTCTCCCGTTGCGGAGCACACTCTCCAGATGCGCAGGTTCAGCGGCCATGGCCCACGGGCCCAGCCACTCCGCGGCACGTGGGATCCTCCCAGCCCGGGGCACGAACCCGCGTCCCCTGCATCGGCAGGCGGACTCCCAACCACTGTGCCACCAGGGAAGCCCCCACCCATTTTTTAATTGGGTTGTTTGTTATTTTGATGTTGAGTTGTGTGAGCTGTTTATATATGTTGAATCACTTATCAGTCATATCATTTCCAAACTTTTTCTCACATTGAGTAGGTTGTCTGTTCATTTTATCGATGGTTTCCTTTGCTGTGCAAAAGCTTTTAAGTTTAAGTCCCACTTGTTTATTTTTGCTTTTATTTCCTTTACTTTAGGACACGGATCCAAAAAAACACTGCTGCAATTTATGTCAAAAAGTGTCCTGCCTATATTTTCCTCTAGGAGTTTTATAGTATCCGGTCTTACTTTTAGGTCTTTAATCCATTTTGAGTTTATTCTTGTATATGGTGTTAGAGAATGTTCTAAGAATGAAATTAGAATATTCTCCTATTTCTTTTGACCAGAACAGTGGTGGGCTTTCTATTAGAATTTTAGCTGACGTGTTCATTGTGACATGCTCTTAGGCTAAAATTTGCAAGAATGGAAATCCCATCTTGGGGTTTGTTTATTCCAAGTGCCAACTCCTCTCCAGAATCAGCGTGCTTATATTTATCCTTGTCTAACTTCAGGTAGTTCATTGGCATTTATTCTTGTTATCTGGACACTTGTTGGTTCAGTAGGGTCTTAACTGGCCACCCTGATGTGAAATTCTTGAGCTGGACTTCTACGAAGTTGAAGACTTGTTAGATACAAGAGAAGCAGAGGGTGGTACATTACATGCCAGAGAAGTAAGTCTATCAGAGATTCTGGGGCTGATGGGAGTGCACTCCATGTGTAGGGAAAGAAATAACGGCGGTCTCCTTTGGTTTAACAGAAGTGGGAAACTAGATGTTAAGGCTGTAAGCAGAGCATGCTCTTAAGAAGCTGGGTGTGAGTGGCTGTGTTGGGCCTGATCGTAAAGGCTGAAAATGAGCGATTCAGGGTAAGACAGAGTGAAGATGAATCTGTACAGCCACCTGTCGTGGTCCTAGAGGACAAACCCCAGAATTGTACCAGAGCAAGGGGGGCATGGGGATTGAGACAGAGAAATATGATGGAACAGATCTTTTTTTGAAATTTATTTTAATGAAGTATAGTTGATTTACAATGTTGTCTTAATTTCTGCTGTAAAGTGATTCAGTTATACACATATATATTCTTTTTCATATTCTTTTCCATGCTGGTTATCACAGGATATTGAATATAGTTCCCTGTGCTATACAGTAGGACCTTGTTGTTTATCCATGCTATATATTGGGTTGGCCAAAAAGTTCGTTTGGACTTTTCCGAAACATCTTACGGAAAAACGCAAACAAACTTTTTTTCCTGTTTCAGTTTTTCACCACAAGCCGTCAGGCATTGCCTTATCCATGGGGTTTTCTGGAAAACTCCTCAGTTACTTTAGAAAACAGAAGAAAAGGTTTATTTTCCAGTTGAAGAAATCTGAGGTACTCAGATGGGGCATCCCTCTGTGTAATAGAAGCTGCAGCCTCTCTTATGTGAAGGGTCCTTCCACCTTACAGATGGAACAAAGCAGGAAGCGAAAGTGAAGGAAGAGGAGAAGATGGGTCAGACTTAAATGAGGGGGTGAAAGATAAGTCAAGCCAGCCTTCAGTAATCATTACCCCATAGCAAGTGCAGACATGGAGGACTAAAGATAGAACGTGCGTAACGTTGTGTTTTATTTGCAGAGATAGTATATTTTGCAGAATAGCTAATAATTACATTCTTCCCAGATTCACACTCAACCTTGCAATTTTTGAAAGTAACTTGTTACCTCCTGTAAATTTGTAACAGTGCTGGTTATATTGGTCACAAATCCCTACACTTACCCATTCATACCTTTAATCTCAAACGAGTGCATACTACCGGGTTTGTTTTTCTAAAATTATTCCATCATCGTGAAGGATTTTGCCTCTAGTAACATTTGGTTCTAATGACGTTTAATCTGTTTCTGACCTACTATTACATCCTTCAGTGGTTATCCACCCTAAAGATTTCTCCCTTTAATTCTGTGTTTTAAAAAATCAGGAGCAGTGGGGTAGAAGCTTGTCATTGTGCAATCATTGAACCTCTGTGTACCAATTAATGGTTAAATATGTAGCTACAGGATTTAGTGACATATGAGCAGCAAGAAGTCAATTTAAATTATAATATCCATATTTTACCACCGTTACTGTAGGACCACTAACTCTCCCTAACTCAGTTCCTGACTAAAGACGAAAGAGCAGGACGAATAAAAATACTAGTTATCAATACGTCACACCGTGGAGGCCAGCGACATAAATGACATTTTTAAAACTACAGTGTTTGAATCTCCTTTTATACACTAGTTCCAGATGTGTATGGCAATGCTTAGGTGGCTTTTTCTATGTGGTGCTTAAGCTCCAACCAGGACACCATCTGATGGTGATCAAACAGTCCAACTCTTGTTGTTCCAGAAATTGAGAAAATTGGAATTGGTCATGATGACTTTCCCCCCAGCATGCTTAGAAACACACCTCAATAGGCGAGCCCATCTCTGGTAAAGAAGTCAGCCAGTCGGTGAGCTCAGCTTTGGGTTTTTTTTTTTGCGGTACGCGGGCCTCTCACTGTTGTGGCCTCTCCCGTTGCGGAGCACAGGCTCCGGACGCGCAGGCTCAGCGGCCATGGCTCACGGGCCCAGCCGCTCCGCGGCATGTGGGATCTTCCCGGACCGGGGCACGAACCCGTATCCCCTGCATCGGCAGGCGGACTCTCAACCACTGCACCACCAGGGAAGCCCGTCAGCTTTGGTTTTGAATGTAGGGTGACTGCTTGGTGGTGGTCAGCCTCATCCATCTCGTCATAACCAGCGGCATCACTGCCAGCATCAGCGTCAGCATCAACATCGGTGCAGCCTTCACTGGGTACCACGTCTTTCCCTGGGTTCCCTTACTGGATGTGAATGTCATGGCTCTAATTTCTGTCTGCAAGACATTGTCAGTAAAATTGATGTACAAGTTGAGACTGATAAACAAGCAAGAAATGGGAGTGAAGTGATGACTAACTACAATTTATATTTTTTTCCGTGATTTTTTAAATTGTATTTTTGTTTTTTTATATCTTTATTGGAGTATAGTTGCTTTACAATGTTGTGTTAGTTTCTGCTCTATAGCAAAGTGAATCAGCTATACGTATACATGTATCCCCATATCCCCTCCCTCTTGCATCTCCCTCCCACCCTCCCTATCCCACCCCTCTAGGTGGTCACAAAGCACCGAGCTGATCTCCCTGTGCTATGCGGCTGCTTCCCACTAGCTGTCTGTTTTACATTTGGTAGTGTATCTATGTCCATGCCACTCTCTCACGTCGTCCCAGCTTACCCTTCCCCCCCACCCCATGTCCTCAAGTCCGTTCTCTATGTCTGCGTCTTTAAAACATAATTCAAAAAGATACATGTACCGCAATGTTCA
The DNA here is from genome assembly GCF_964374135.1 of Grampus griseus. Classification (NCBI taxonomy): domain Eukaryota; kingdom Metazoa; phylum Chordata; class Mammalia; order Artiodactyla; family Delphinidae; genus Grampus; species Grampus griseus. The sequence goes on along the minus strand of NC_139016.1, from coordinate 4,138,809 downwards.
TTGCGACACTATTTACGATAGCCAGGATGTGGAAACAACCTAAATGTCCATCGACAGATGAATGGATAAACAAGATGTGGCACATATATACAATGGAATATTACTCAGCCATAAAAAGAAACAAAATTGAGTTATTTGTAGTGAGGTGGATGGACCTAGAGTCTGTCATACAGAGTGAAGTAAGTCAGAAAGAGAAAAACAAATACCGTATGCTAACACATATATATGGAATCTAAAACAACAGTACGGATGAACCTAGTGGCAGGGCAGGAATAACTACAATATATTAAGATTCAGCGTGAGGTAGGTACAGTGCTTTCGCGTTGGAGAAAAATCTTGAAGCATCGGAAGCAAACTTCTTAGAGAAGGAGAATGCTGAAATGTATTCACTGATTCAGAAAACGTTTGTTGGCCAGTTTTTTTTTTCCAGGTTGTAGGCTCCCCGTAAGGGGACACACAGGTGTGTGAAATAAAAGCTTCATCCTCGGTGTGATGGTTAATTTCATGTGTCAATTTGTCTATAATTAGCAGGTTACTTTCACAAATGCTGCCTTTGATTATGTGTATCCTGTGAACTAAAGGCTAAGATACTATAATTTCTGTTTGCAGATCGATCAAATGGGAGTCAAGTAATATTTTTATTAAAATACTACAAGCAGTAAATTAAGTATTTTTCCCCATCTTCGGACTCTTTGTCCAGTTTTCTTTCTGATGCTAAAATATCTATTAGTAGAGTTGATTGGCAGCTGTGTAAACTTCAGAAAAGTGCCCAAGAGAGATGCTGACCGATTCTGGAGAGGTTTTTTTTTGGTTTTGCTTTTGTTTTGTTTTTGTAATGGCTTTAATCCCAGATCTTAATACAAGAGAGAGGAATTGTAAGTTAGGATAAGATTTGTCACCTATGAATTTAAAGAGCCCTTTGTAATTAAACTTTATATACAGTGAAATAGAAGTATAAAAATTTCATTGATATTATAGATGCAGGATTATGATAGTCTCATTTAAAACAAACACAAAAAATAGTTAAAGGTAATCCTTAGAGAATGTATATCCTAGTTAAATTACATGTATTTTCTTATTGACCAAACTTGTATTCTACAAGTATTTGATTTCATTTCTCTCTCCCATGCATCATAAGCTTTCAAAGGGGTTCTGTCTTGGGACTTCCTTGGTGGCGCAGGGGTTAAGACTCCACGCTCCCAATGCAGGGGGCCCGGGTTTGATCCCTGGTCGGGGAATTGGATCGCACATGCATGCCGCAACTAAGAGTTCGCATGCCACAACTAAGGAGCCCATGTGCTGCAGCTGAGGAGCCCGCCTGCCACAACTAAGACCCAGCACAACCAAATAAATAAATATTAAAAAGCAAAAAAAAAAGGGGAGGGTTTCTGTCTTGCTCATAGATGCACAATCTTTTCCCCTGTGTTTTTGTATACAGCAGGTACTTATTAAATGTTTGCCACAGTTATTTTTATGAAATCCCTAATATTGTCATGCTCTACAGTTTGGGGTATGGTTAGGAGTTCATGCCCACTAGGCACACCTGGGTTCATAACCCATTTCCTTGCCTTACTTGGAATTGAATTCCAAGCAATTATTTGACATCTCTATGGCTCAGTTCCTTATCTGCAAAGCAGAGATAATTGTTGCAGTCCTTTGGCATGGGGGCTGTGAGGATGCAGCACATAAAAATTCCAGGAGTAGGCTGGTCATCATCGTGGTTATTCTGCTAAATTTGTTTCAGTGTTTAGGTAGGCTGGTCATCATCGTGGTTATTCTGCTAAATTTGTTTCAGTGTTTAGGTGATAGCTTTCTGTATTTGGTGGGTCTATCTAATAGTCTCTTTAATGCAGTCGTATAAAAAACTAGGATTAGGCTATTTATTCCCCATCTATTTATTTTAACAACTAGCATGTTGAATACCAGCGTTTCAAGAGAAGGGGCTTACGGCTTTTGACACCCTACCGAGAAAGTAGAGTGGAGAATTTCTCTGTTGCTCATTCCATAAGGAAAATGTTCCTTTGGCTGGTACCATCATTTTAAATATTCATGCAGCCTCCATTTAAATATAGTTAAAGAGGCATTTCCTCACCAGCAAATAAAGCATAAATTCCAGAGAAAGCAATTGGAATGTTCGCTGTAGGAATGAAGTATTACCTCCTACCCACGTGTGCCTGTAGAAATGGGTCTTCTCATAGTGTTCTGATTTCCTGTCTCTGACATTCAGACAGATATTCCAAGGTGGTATTAATGAAACCCTTGAAAATATTACAGGTGGCTCTGTGCACTGAGGAACACATACGGCATCAACAATCTGCAGAGTAGATTTAGCAGAGTTTAGTTGTCAGTATGAAGATCTGCACTTCTGCAGGCCAGCACGGTATATAGCTGACTCCTGTGTAATGGCAACGGATGAACTGCCTGGGTCCTATTTAGAGTAACTCATCTCTCATGGAGATGGCCCGCAAATCTTAAACTGAAGAGCAGGTGAAATCCCAGTACCTCCTTAGAGAAGAGGATTTATAGGTATTATGATTTCATTGTGCAAGGCTTGTTGAAACATATTTGGTATTTGGAGGAGAAACTTAATACAACTTACACAAAGGATGAAAAATTGATTTCAACCTTGCAGGTGAACAATGCTAAAACTGACTGAATGAATAACACATCTCCAGGTCTCCTTCCAAGAGAACAAGAATATGCTTTGGATGTGAACATTCCAGCAGGTCTGAAGGCATATGCTTGATACCTGATACACTTGTTCAGATGACTTAAGTTTCTTTCCCCACCCCCCATAAACTGAATTATTTGGAGAAGCATTACCTGTCACTTTTAGAAAAATAGCTAAATGGGTTAGACTCATTCAGAGACCCATTTGGCATACAAAACTGGAGACATGTTATGGTCTTTTTCAAAGGGATGCTTGCTCTTAACAAGAAATTATCGAGTCTGTTTCCTGAGCTCATTCGTTTTATGTGATTAGGAACGTAACTGCTTTACCCACTAGCGCAGGGTATACCGTTTGTGTGGCTCCTGAGTAAAGCAATGACCGTACGTACGCAGAGGAGCTGCAGGAACCCAGCAGGGACGAAAGCACAGAGTGGGCAGGGAGACGGACAGCATAGCAGGAAGAACTGCTGCAGGGAAAGAGAGAGAGGAAGGCTGCCTGTGAACCACAGGCCTCCCGCGTGGCAGAAACTCCGCAGGAAGCTGCTACATTATTACCACACACATTTCCCCCCATTTTGCCTTTGTCATTAAAGAAAAATACATGAACCAAAATCACATTTGGACTTTTGCTTTGCCTGTTCAGTAAGGGAGATAAGACAGAGCTTTTGTAGCTTATGGATAACAGTGGCATCCCATTTTGGGGAGCATTCACATAATCAAAATATAAATTTCACCTCGTCTCAATATGATACAAGGGCATTTGGGAGGGGCTGGATTTTTTTTTTTTTTAAGTAGAAAGCATTTGCTTCCAATTCCTTGCTTTCTCCTCCCAGCCAATTGCAGTAACTACCTGCTGAAGTTGTGTTGTGTTCTAAAACGTGCCTCTCCTTTGCAAAGACGTTCGCCCTGGATGTAAGGATACACAAATTTTGGGCGAAGCAGCATCCCTTCTGTCTCCAAAACATGTCCGTTTGGTGTGGTCCATTTAGTTGACCTCTGCCGAGCTGACTTCCGTGACTAAGCCATTGGTAGCCAGTTGCTGTGGTTTATAAATGTCAAATTAAGGTCATTACTGTTTTTGTCAAAGTTCCAGAAGGAAATGCCTCCCCCTTGATGGTGCCTGCCAGCCCCTTACTACAGAGCCACGTAAGCACTTGCACCCAAAGTCAAGGACACGTGGAGGACTGAGCTGGGCCCCCCGAGGATTTCCTCCAAGAGAGCCAGTGTAGCAAGGTCCCTTTCACACCTGTGTGCTTTATGCTTCTTGGCACATGCATTTCTCATCTAGAAAGAAATTTGGCCACCTGAGCAAGGAGCAGGCAGCGAGGCCCTGGTCCTGAGGCCCTGATTAGCTTTGCACCCATAAGTAACTCCCACTGGGGAATCAAACCATCATTCGTCATCTTTGGGAGCAGCGTAGAGAATCTAGTCATCCATTATTTGTGGTTCAATATATTTTTTCTGCATTGGACCATGGAGAAGCCCAGTATGTTTCTCTGCAGTCGGGTTGCACGTCTTGGTCCTGCCTTGTGGACAAGCAGATGCTGCAGTGCTTGACATCCAGTTGGATGCCTTTTAACTGCTCACGCCTCCAAGAGGGGAACGTAGGTGTGCCTTTCAGCTTCCTTGAAACATTTTCATTACCATTTGGCATAAGGAACTTACTCATTTTTTTTTTTAAGTCTCTGGTGTGAGCCTTCCTAACAGACAGATCTATTCTAGAGACAGTTGGACCAGTGACTTGTACTTAGGTGTGCAAGTTGACAGAGAGACATCTGCAGGTGTACTACATCTATTACAGTTCTTTAACTTTGCAGGTCGTGTGGTTTCTGTGTCAGATGCTTGACTCTGCCAGTGTAGCTCAAAAGCAGCCGCAGCTGATGTGTAAGTGAATCACTGTGATTATATCCCAATTAAACTTTATTTACAGACACTGATATTTGAGTTTCATATAGTTTTTCTCTTAATTTTTATTGGCGTACAGTTGCTTTACAGTGTTGTGTTTCTACTGTACAGCAAAGTGAATCAGCTATACGTACACGTATATCCCTCTTTTTTGGATTTCCTTCCCATTTAGGTCACCACAGAGCACTGAGTAGAGTTCCCTGTGCTATACGGTAGGTTCTCATTAGTTATCTATTTTATACATAGTATCGATCATGTATATCTGTCAATCCCAGTCTCCCAATTCATCCCACCCACCCCTTTCCTCCTTGGTGTCCATACATTTGTTCTTTACGTCTGTGTCTCTTTTTCTGCTTTGCAGATCAGATCATCTATACCATTTTTCTAGACTCCACATATATGCATTAATATATGATATTTGTTTTTCTCCTTCTGACTTACTTCACTCTGTATGACAGTCTGTAAGTCCATATATACAATGGAATATTACTCAGCTATAAAAAAGGAAAGAAATTAGGTCATTTGCAGAGATATGGATGGATCATACAGTTTTTGTTTTGTTTTTATAAGTATTTTATTTATTTATTTTTGGCTGTGTTGGGTCTTCGTTGCTGTGTGTGGGCTTTCTCTAGTTGTGGTGAGCGGGGGCTACTCTTCGTTGTGGTGTGAGGGCTTCTCATTGTGGTGACTTCTCTTGTTGTGGAGCACGGGCTCTAGGTGTGCAGGCTTCAGTAGTTGAGGCATGTGGGCTCACTGGTTGTGGCTCATGGGCTCTAGAGTGCAGGCTCAGTAGTGGCGGCACACGGGCTCAGTAGTTGTGGCTCACAGACTTAGTTGCTCCGCGGCATGTGGGATCTTCCCAGACCAGGGCTCGAACCCATGTCCCCTGTGTTGGCAGGCGGAGTCTTAACCACCATGCCACCAGGGAAGCCCCGATCATACAGTTTTTTAATAGCCACTTTTCAGAGAGTGTTTAGATTCACAGCAGAATTGAATGGAAGGTGTAGAGGTTTTTTGTACACCCCCTGCCGTCACACGTGCACAGCCTCCCCCATTATCAGCATCTCCCATCAGATGGTACATTTGTTAGAATTAATGAACCTTCATTGACACATCATCACCCAAAGCCCGTAGTTTACATTAGGGTTCATTCTTGGTGTCATTTATTCTGTGGGTTTGGACAAGTGTAGGATCACATGTATCCAACCTTATAACATCATGCAGAGTAGTTTCACTGCCCTAAAAATCTCCTGTGCCCCACCTGCTCATCCCTCCCCCCCAGCCCCTGACAGTCACTGGTCTTTCCCTGTCTCCATAGTTTTGCCTTTTCCAGAATGTCATGGAGTTGGAATCATATGGAGTTGTGCAGCCTTTTGAGGTATTCTTTCACTTCCTGATACTATGCATTTAGATTCCTCCATGTCTTTTCATGGCTTGATGGCTCATTTCTTTTTAGTGCTGAGTAATATTCCATTGTCTGGATGTTCCAATTTATCCATTCATCTACTGAAGGACATCTGGATTGCTTTCATGTTTTGGCAATTATGAATAAATTTGCTATAAACATCCATGTACAGTTTTGTGTGTGTGTGTGTGGACTTAAGTTTTCAACGCCTTTGAGTAAATACCAGATTATGATTGCAGATTGTGTTGTGAGAGTAGAGTTTCATATAATTTTCACATGTCACAAAACTATTTTTCTTTCAGTCTTTTTCAAACTATTAAAAATATTTTAAGTACGAGTCTTTTACCTCCTTAGGTAGGTTTATTCCTAGGTACATTATTCTTTTTGATGTGATGTTTCTCTTTCTGATAGTTCGTTGTTAATCTATAGAAATGCAACAGATTTCTGTGCATTAATTTTGTCTCCTGCAACTTTACTGAATTCATTTATGAGTTCTAGTAGTTTTCTGGTAGCATCTTGAGGATTTTCTATGTACAGTATCATGTCGTCTGCAAACAGTGACAGTTTTACTTCTTCCTTTCCAATTTGGATTAATTTTATTTCTTTTTCTTCTCTGATTGCTATGGCTAGAACTTCCAAAACTATGTTAAGTAATAGTGGCAATAGTGGGCATCCTTGTCTTGTACCTCATGTTATAGGAAATGCTTCCAGCTTTTCATCGTTGAGTATGATGCTGGCTGTAGGTTTGTCATACATGTCCTTTATTATGTTGAGTTATATTCCCTCTCCAGAAGGAGAGTTTTTATCGTAAATGGATGCTGAATTTAATCCAAAGCTTCTTCTGTATCTATTGAGATGATTATATGGTTATTCTTCAATTTATTAATGTGGTGTATCACATTGATTGGTGTGGAGATATAGAAAAATCCTTGCATCCCTGGGATAAATCCCACTTGATCATGGTGTATGATTCTTTTAATGTACTGTTGGATTTGGTTTGCTAATATTTTGTTGAGGATTTTTGCATCTATGTTTATCAGTGATATTGCCTTGTAATTTTCTTTTTTTGTGATATCATTGTCTGGTTTTGGTATCAGGCTGATGCTGGCCTCATAGAATGAGTTCAGTAGAGTTCCGTGCCGTGCAATTTTTTGGAATACTTTGAGATGGATAGGTGTTAATTCTTTAAATGTTTGGTAGAATTCATTTGTGAAGCCATCTGGTCCTGGACTTTTGTTTCTTGCAAGTTTTAAATTACTGATTCTTGGGACTTCCTGGCGGTCCAGTGGTTTGGACTCTGTGCTTCCACTGCAGGGGGCACAGGTTCAATCCCTGGTTGGTGGGACTAAGATCCTGCAAGGTGTGCAGTGCTGCTAAAAAAATGAAAAATAAATTATTGATTCAATTTCGTTACTGTTAATTGGTCTGTTCATATTTTCTGATTCTTCCTGGTTCAGTTTTGGGAGATTGTACCTTTCTAAGAATTTTTCCATTTCTTCTAGATTGTCCATTTTTTGGTATATAGTTGTTCATAGTAGTCTCTTATGATCCTTTATATTTCTGTGGTGTCAGTTTTAACTTCTCCATTTTCATGTCTGATTTTATTGATTTGGGCCCTTTCCCTTTTTTTCTTGATGAGGCTGGCTAAACGTTTATCAACATTATCTTCTCAAAGAACCAGGTTTTAGTTTCAAAAATTCTTACCGTACAGGCCATACAAAACAGGTTGCAGGCTGAATGTGGCCTGCAGGCCACAGCCTGCAGATCCCTGGTCTAAAGCATACTGTGTAGATACTTCTTAGTGTGTTTCCCATCTCTGTCTTTAAGCCTCTTGAGGATAAGGGTTTCGGTAATACTCGTCTCCATATCATGAGCGTCTGGCGTAGTATAAAGAATAAAACTTTGAATAAAAATCCACATTCTCATCAGTGATAACTAATCACAATGACCTTGAACATCCACAAATTTGTCGTACAACAAAGTCGAAAAGAAATTTCTGCACCACCATACGTCAAGTGTATCCACAGCGTAAAATAAATATCTTCAAGGGGTATTCATTACTGGATTCTGGATCCCTCCCAGTGACAAATAAATGTTTCAATGAAGCATTAAAGTCCACTGTGTCAAACGATTTGGTGTATGGATTGCCGAACTGAAGCCATCTAGCAGATTCTAAACAAGGCGGGGCTTGCTGTCCTACTTTGCCTTCTGTTTCACAGACTTGTTTGTGGAAATGCATATGAGTTTAGAAAGAAGCACTTTGAGTTTGGAGGCCTGATGCAAATTAATTAATTAATTCAGCCTACAGCAAAGCATCTATATCAAAGGGCTGCCGTGGTGCCAGAGCCGTCCATGTTTAAAACATGAGTTTCCATTGCATTTTATTTTTAGAGTGTTGCTTTCAAGAATTTATGCTGTGCCCTTATTTTCCACACTGATTTGCAGGTTGACACCAGGATATTGATATTCAAGGGCCCAAGACAAAGGGCGGGTCATGGTCTTCTGACTCTTTCTCAGAATGTCAGGAAAGCTCCAGAGAAGACTTTCCCAGGGTATTTTGGTGATAAAAGGAAGACTTGCAAAGCCAGATTTATCCCCAGTCTCTCCAACACTTAGCCCTGCCATGTGGCTGCCCTTGACTTTGCACGTTCAATTGTTCGTTACTTTTCCTTCTCATCACCTTGTTCTTCAGTTTCCACTTTAGGGAGAAAGATTTGAAAGACGTCACCTTCTAACTCAGTCTTGTCATCCTTTGTGACTACTGTTCCTGCTTTGATAACTGGCTTTTGGCCCAAGACAGGGTCCCCACCTGTGCTGCAAGCCCAGCGACCACTACCTTTGCCCGAGCCCTCTCTGCTTTCCTTAGAATGCTGGACCCATCAAGACAGGGGTCCTGCCTTGATGTTTCCATTTTACTCATGACAGCCAAGTTTGGGTCTTGGACATGGACCATTGCCTGTGGCCCTGCTAACGCCCAGCACGCACTGTGTCCACTGGCTGCCCTCCTGTGCTCTTTGGTGATACTGATGAATGATCCTCTTCTCCACACCTCCCATTTCCTCCCAGCCAGGCAGGCAGCTGGGTCTGCACCTACCTGGCCCTCCAGTATGAGAAGGTCTAACTCCACATCTTAACTCTCGCCTGTCTTCTTCACTTAACTGCCAAGGACTAGACCTTCCAGTCCCAGCTGTGATAATGTTCACTTGGTGATGAAGTGGGGCTTGATGTTACAGATTTAGGGTTCATGTTTATACCATTTGTTCGTGTTTTCTAGAAACATGATCTCAGCCGGTGATTACCAGGTGCACTGGTTGAATTGTGTCCCCCCCACCCCGGCCCCCCAACCAAAATGTTCAAGTCCTAACCTCTGGTACCTGCAAATATATCCTTTGGGGGAAGTAGGGTCTTTGCAGATGTAATTAAGGTGAAATCATACTGGGTAGGGTCGGTCCTTAGTCCAATGAGTAGCATCTTCATAAGAGAAATTAGAGGGAGATTTGGATACAGAGGCAGAGAGGAGAAGGCCACGTGGAGCTGGAGACAGAGGTTGCATTGATGCACCTACGAGGCAAGGACCATCAGAGATGGACAGCAGCCACCAGAAGCTGCGGGAGAAACGTGGTACAGATTCTCCCCCAGAGCCGCCAAGAGGAACCAACCCTGCCCACACCTTGATTTTGCGGTAATTTGTGACAGGAGCCTTAGGAAACCCATACACTAGGGAGAAGGACCATGGTTCACACACATTAAATGAGGTAGCCGTGGAGAGAGATCGTTCCATTCCCAGACAAGACATTCCGCTGGAAAAGGCTTGATTCTCTGTGCCCCAGCTTTATGGTTTTAAGCCTCATGTTTCTCCTTTTTCCCATAGAGTCACTCTTCCATTTTTTTCTTTTTCTTTTTTTTTTTTTAACAAACGGAGAAACTATTTACCCCTTTACCAGAGGAGTTATCACCCAGGCTAATGGCCTTACATAGCATCTCTCTGGGCTGACAACCAAATTTAGATCCCTGGTCCTTGCTTCTCACCAAGCTGCAGACACATGCATCCAACCACCTTCTAGTAGCTAATATTTATAAGCACCGACCATGGGCAGTGATTTTTATGAGCGTTTAAAAAATCAACTTGTTCACGTCTAGCCCTACGAGGTACATACTGTTACTTCATTGTCACTTTTACGGTAAAGAAATAGAGACACCGGATAGTAAAGTTCCTGTCCAAGATCACATGGCAGTGGGTGAAGGACCAGGAAGTACGTTTGATGAGAGGTTACGACGCTCCTGTGCCTGATGTCTGTCCCCACACCGGGCAGTTTAGTCCGAGCCAGGGTTGACTAACCCGCAGCGTTGTGCAAGGGCTTCAGCACTTGGGCTCTTGACCTGACCACTCAACACGTCCACGGACCACCTCTGTCCCCCTCTCATTTCGTGAACTTGTAAAATGGAGATGCTCTTACATCTCCTTCGTCGTGTTGGGAAGATTACACGTCTGGCAAGTATCAAGAGCTTAGTCAGCATTGTCCCGGTCATTATTGTCATCGTGTCAAGGATGTTACTAAGTCACCATCATCGTACGTGGCCTGGAAGGATTCTTTTCGTGTGGTGTGTACAAGGAATGCGCGTGATCTGTGGACCAAAGACATTCCAGGATTTAGTCTTTTTTTTTTTTTTTTTTTTTTTTTTTTTTGCGGTACGCGGGCCTCTCACTGCTGTGGCCTCTCCCATTGCGGAGCACAGGCTCCGGACGCGCAGGCTCAGCGGCCATGGCTCACGGGCCCAGCCGCTCTGCGGCCTGTGGGATCTTCCCGGACCGGGGCACGAACCCGTGTCCCCTGCATCGGTAGGCGGACCCTCAACCACTGCACCACCAGGGAAGCTCTAGTCTTGATTCCAGATGATCACCACAGAACTTCGCTTTGGACCCCCCAGAAGGCAAACACAGCTGTAGCTATTTGTGGACGGGATGTCTGTAGCTGCGTCAACACTGCAATAGCAGAGCGGAGTACACGACAACAGAAATCGAATGGCCCGCAAAGCCTGAAATATTTACTTTCTGGTGTTTGACAGAGAATGTCCTTTGACCCCTGCTGTGGGTCATAGTATGTTCTGAGCAGGCATCCTTGGTGCTTTATTCTCACTGTCTAGTACTTCCAAGGACCCTGCGTGATAGGTGTTCGTACCTATAGTTTTTGTCAGATGCTCAGAGTAGTTAGATGGTTCACTGAACACCACGCAACAGAGAGACAGTGGTGTTAGGATCTGCGGTCCTGGAGTTCTAATTTTGGAGCTTTGTTCTCCACCTCTGGAAACAGAGGGGTAACTCACTTGGGCTTGAGTTTGTAGAGTCAAGGATCTCCTGGTGTTGAGAGAATTTGGAGTTTGCTAAGATGCTTCAGTGCTGTATGTGTCTAGTAAGGGAGGCTGGCAGAATCACGATGGACCAGGACTTCCCATTCAGGTGGAGCAGAAGATCCCTCTCCCCCAGGTTTGTGCACGTAGGGTGAGTGCATCCAGAGAGCTAGGTACACGCCTGTACGTTTGGACGGTACCCATACTTTATAAACACCAGCAGTGAGTTCACCAAACATCCAGGCACACAGATATTTATCAGACCATAAGCTTCCAACATTGCATAGATCAATACAAAGAGCCTCTCCTCCGAGCGCCACTGCTGTGTTTATGCTCAAGTAATTCAAATGTCTGGATATCCAAGGCAAATCCACACATTACCACCAGGGCTTGTACAAAAACGTCCTTTGTTTTAAAGAGGTGTCCAACTTTAAAAATTGTTCTAAAGCCTCTGTTGGGTATGTGAATTCAAACAAACAAACAAACAATGTATTTAAGCATTTAGAGGTGTCTGTACATAAATGAAATTGAAGGGCTTCCATGGTGGTTCGCAGCTCTTGGCCACCGAGTAAATAGTAAAAGCCCGAGGCTGTGCTAACGTGCTCTGAAGGAAAGTTTTTTTCTCTTTATTGAAAGCCCTGCCTGTGTCTGCATCGGGAGGTGATTTTCACAGCTTGCCAGCTCTTAGTTGAACTTTGTTTTCAAGGAAGATCACGTCTGAAAGCAGTCACCTGGAAACCAAGAGCTTGGGAGTCTGCGTGGCATAATCCATTATCAGTGATGAAACCCGGCCTGACGTTTCTGGAGATCTGTCAGGACATGGAACCAGATGCAGGAGACAGACACATCTATCTTCGGCAATTACCTTTCCTTATTGGCTGGCGTCCTCAACATAGATGGCAGCCTTCGTCTCTTTAGTCTGTATTTAGTAGATAATTATTCCTTTGTGTAAATTAGTCATCATAAATATTGCCCTAATATATCAACATGTGGATTGTAATACCCTTAATCACGTTACATAACCTTGAGGGAATCACATCATGAAAAAATCATAATATTACTGTCTAGACGAGGGCCGTCCAACAGGACTGACTGTGGTGCTGGAAATGTTCTATATCTGTTGCCCAGGGTTAAAGCCACCGGGCACACGTGCTCTGGAGCTCTTGAAAGGTGGCTGGGTACCTCTGAGGAACTGAATTTCAGCCTTTAATGGTAGCGAATCCCCATTTTAGCTTAAATTGTCCCAGCTAGCTAGAGCTGCTGTATCGGACACAGGGATCTCTTTACCAGATGGTATCAACCTGAATAATAACGTGAAACTTAGATTATTTAAAACTAAACGTAATGACACAAAGGGGTTTTTATGTATATCAAGATATCCAAGGTCATAGTTGACCGGTTCCATTATGAGCCAGTGCCGAACTGGCAAGTTAGCCCACGTAAATGTCGGGGCACCCTTCCGTTAGGAGGTCCAGAACCACAGGGTCGTCTTGTGTATCATGAAGCTGTCCGTGAAAACTTGTACTGTTATTTTCAGAACCATGTCAGGAATACTTAGGTTTTACCTCTCACTATATACCTAATAGTTTGCTGGTTGTCAAGAGTTCAGCTCTGTGGGAGGCTGGATATTACCCCACCGCCGCCAGTGTCCACGTCTTAATCCATGGGACCTCTGGGTATGTTACGTTCCATGGGCTATTGTCATCTCAACCGTGTCCCCACAGCCCATCAAATTCACAGGTTGAAATTCTCACCCCCAGGACCTCAGAATGTGACTGTGTTTGGAGATGGGGTCTTTCGAGAGGGAACTAAGGTACGATGAGGTCACTAGGGTGGGTCCTGATCCCACAGGACTAGTGTCCTTATAACAAGAGGAAATTAGGACACAGACACACACAGAGGGATGACCGTGTGAGGACACAGGGAGGAGAGGGCCGTCTACACGCCAAGGAGTGAGGCCTTGGACTTGGACTTCCAGCCTCTAGGACTGTGAGACAACACATTTCTATTGTTTAAGCCACTCCATTTGTCATACTCTGGCAAATGAATTCTATGGCAAAGAGGTCTTTGTAGGTGAAAGAAAGACCATGGACCTTGAGATGGACTGATTATCCTAGATTGTCTGAGTAGCTCAGTCTAGTGAGAACCGCTCCTGGCTGTGTTCAGAGAAATGCAGCAGAAGAAAAGAAGAAAAGGCAGGGAGATTTGAAGCATGAAGCACACTGGGTAGGTCAGCAGCGGCTGGCTTTGGAGATGGAGGACACGGGTTATGAGCCAAGGAATGGGGGTGGGTGGTGGGTGGGATGGGTCCAGAGCTGGAGAACAACTCTAGGCTGACAGCCAGTGAGGAAAGGGCGACCTCAGTTCCACACAAGGACATGCATTTAGCCAACGACCTGCCTGAGCTTCAAAACGAATTTTCCCCCAGAACCTCCAGATAAGAAGCCGATCTGGCTACCACCTTGATTTCAGCCTCCAGCGATCCCAGAGCAGAGAACCCAGTTGAACCAGCTGTCCTTCGTGGTTACAGAGCTGTGAGATAAGAAATGGGGCTTACAAGACATGGAAACAACCCAAGTCTCCATTGGCAGATGAATGGATAAAGAAAATGCGATACACACGCACGCGCGCACACACACACACACACACACACACACACACACAGGAATACTACTCAGCCATAAAAAAGAACAAAATAATGCCATTTGCAGCAACATGGATGGACAGAGAGATTATCGTACTAAGTCAAGTAAGCCAAACAGAGAAAGAAAAATACCATATGATATCACAGGTAGAATCAAAAATATGACACCAGTGAACATATCTATGAAACAGACACAGACTCACAGAGAGAACAGACTTGTGATTGTCAAGGCGGGGGAGGGATGGTCTGGGAGTTTGGGATTAGCAGATGCAAACTATTATATATAGGATGGATAAACGACAAGGTCGTACTGTACAGCACAAGGAACTATATTCAGTATCCTGTGATAAACCGTAATGGGAAAGAAGATGAACAAGAATGTATATATGTATAACTGAGTCACTTTGCTGTATAGCAGTAACTAACACAACATTGGAAGTCAACTATACTTCAATAAAATAAATTTTCAAAAAAGCTGTGGGGCTTGCTATAAGCTACTGAGTTTGCTGTAATTTCTTATAGCATCGGCAGAAAATAAACACGCACCTATATAATCTTTATCCTTCAACAGTAATCGTACCTGGTACCCACAGTTGGTGGAGCCCTTAAACTAACTAATGAATAGGCAAGCTCTTGACTGCTCTAGTGCTGAAATCATGGATGTTTCCTCCTCATACTTTAAGCAGGTACAAAGGGGACCAAAGGCCAATATATAAAGCGGATGTGAAGGTACTTAAAATGCTTTTGTGCAGTGGTAAGCACCTCTTCTGGGTAAAATACTCGTTGTGTCAAAGACCTGATTCAAAACGACCTGAGTTGACTACAGGGAGAGTTTCTAAAATCTGATTTCCCCGCACAGCCTCCGTGGTCGAGTGTATTGTAATCTCCTCAGCTCTTGAAGGTCTAAGACCCCAGTGGCAGTGTCCTTTGTTCCTGGAGTTGTCACCAAGTGATTGTATTTGTTACAGCAAATTAGCTGCAACTCTGCAGAGCACAAGCTGGTTTTTATTTCCCCCTGGAGTCAACTTGTGGCTTTCTCCAGCATTCCTCTTCTGCCTACTTAGACTTAGCTCGTTAATATACCATAAATATTTAAATTAAATTGTATTTTTCTGCTATTGTTACCCACGAAATGGTTTATCCCTAAAGAAATGGGTTAAACTTTTGGTTTATTATGAGACCACTGAAGGTCCAACATAATAATTACACGTGCTCTTCACCACTGTGGTTCAACAGCACGATCTATTACCAGCCTGCTCCCTCATGGATAATAATAACACGTCATTCTACAAATATCGATTTAGTGACTCCCGTATCTCAAAAACCAATGAAAATCTATATGGAAATAAAGAGAAGGGAGCTACAGTCACATAGGGGAGAGAGGCAGGCACAAAGGGCCAGCGCACATGTTACATGTAAAAGCAGTGGGGATCTCCTGGCAGGGTGACACTGCAGATGATGTGGCACACTCTGCCCAGAGAGGACCAGCAAAGGGGTCTTGGAAAAGGGAGGACCACCTCGGTTTGGAAGAGTGAGTTGGGGATCGCCACGAACATCTCAAGAGAAAGGACAGCCCAGGTGGAGAGAAAAGCAAAGGAAAACACTGGAAGATAAGAGAACATATCACGTGGCGTGAAGTTTGATATGCCTCAAGAAGAGTTGAACAGCTGGGGATACAGGTGCAACCACTGTCTCAAACTGCTTTCTGTATTTCCCCCTCCAGCTTGGAGGAGATGGCCATCGATGTGCATTTCTTCTCAGTCTGAGGTCGCATGGCCCAACTCTTCTGATCAGTGTGCCCCATCTTGGTTGTGGCTTCTGTTCGCATGCCATCCATGGTTTAATTTTGGCTTTCTCGAGTCTCTGGAGATGGTTTAGCTGTATCCATCTTTGCATAACTTAAAAAGACGTGTGTTCAAGAGTCATGTTTCCTCTTGATTCACTTAAATACTAACCTAGACACTGCTGAGAAGGGACCTCGCAGATGGAGATAAGATTTAATCAGCTGACCTCCAAATACAATATCTTGTATTATGCGGTCCGTTCTCAGCTCACCTAGAAGCTGAGAACCCTGCCGGGAAACAGCCTCATTCGTACAACTATGTTCCTCCCGTCGCCCGAATGAGTCTGGAAATGCGTCCCCAGCAAGAGCTTCCACAGAGAACAGGGCCCTGCCTGCACTTTGTATTCTTGTGAAACTCAAAGGAGAGGACCAGCTGAGCCACGTTAGTCCAGGAAATCTCACCCACAGACACTGCAAGCTAATACGTGGCTGTCCTTTCAGGGTGCTAAGTTTGTGTTAATTTGCTATGGAGGGGACTTCCCTGGTGGCACAGTGGTGAAGAATCTGCCTGCCAATGCAGGGGACACGGGTTTGAGCCGTGGTGTGGGAAGATCCCACATGCCGCAGAGCAACTAAGCCCGTGCGCCACAACTACTGAGCCTGCGCTCTACAGCCCGGGAGCCACAACTACTGAGCCCGCATGCCACAACTACTGAAGCCCACGCACCTAGAGCCCATGCTCTGCAAGAGAAGCCACCGTAACGAGAAGCCCGCGCACCACAAGGAAGAGTAGCCCCCACTCACCGCAACTAGAGAAAGCCTGCGCGCAGCAACGAAGACCCAACGCAGCCGAAAGTAAACAAATAAATTTTTTTTTTTTTTTCAAAAAAGAAAATTTACTGCGGAGGCACAGAAAAGGAATACTCCCCAGAGATCCCTGGCAGCACTGAATGAAAACACTTCCACATATCAGTGCAACACGGAGAAAAAAATGTCATATGAGGCCACTGTTTTGGTACTTGACCCCCCTTTTGTCACATAAGGAATTGCAGAGGAATTAGGCCTCCCTGAATGTGATGTTAGTCTTGTGCCCAAACGTGCTTTCTTCTTTCATTGCAAGGACGCCAAAGTTATGTGAACGTTTCCTCTTACTCAGCTCTGGGATAGCTCTGTTTACACCGTCACATTGACAGGTGTGGGCGCAGCACATACTCTGTGCATGAATAAAAGGAGTGCAAATAACATATGAAAAGCATCACTGGTCGGGGATCTTTCACATAGGACAGGATGGAAATTCACCTTTCCAAAGGTCAACTGGAAAGACAACTAACTGTAAAACACCACATAGCAGATATCTAATGGGCACGGTGGCCATGCAGGATGGAGTTTTCTGTAGAGGGAGACGGTGGGATGATGGGAAAATCTTCCTGAAACAGCTGAAAGTCAAGCTTTGCATTTAGGTGGGATTTGTTCTTTTTTGTTTGTTTTGTTTTGTTTTTTTACTCCCGATCAGGGATGGAAACCCCACCACTCCCAGGGAAAACGTCTCGGAGCAGGGGAAAAAGCTCAAGAAAAATGAAAACAGTGTGAGCAGGACAGTGGTGCTCAGAGGGCTGGGATTACATAATTGGAGTAGAACTGGCCAGTTGCAGGGGTGGGTGTTGGTCCTCAGATATAAAGAACGGGAAAGTGAGCAAGGTGTCTCAGCTAATACGTGACCCGGTGAAGTGCGTGTCTCAGAAGAGCTTCTTTGCTTGACCCTGGAAGGTAGGGTGGGCTGCATCAGGCAGGACTGGAAATTAGACCATTTAGAAATACAATTGATTTTCTTTCTTTTTTTTTTTTTCGGCTGTGGCACGTGGCACGCGGCCTCTTAGTTCCACGGCCAGGGATCAAACCCGGGCCCCCTGCAGTGGCAGCGCGGAGTCTTAACCACTGGACCGCCAGGGAAGTCCCCAAAACAGGACCGTTTAGGAGTCTCCTGTATAACCTTAGAAAACAAAGGAGACAGCTAGAGGGAGGGGAGTGACAGTAGGAGGGAGAAGAAAACTGAGACCCAAGAGATGCTGTCTGCAAGTTATGTGCACAGAGAAGGCAAAATTCAGAGATTCTGAAAAACTTTGACCAATAAAAAAAGTTACACGTGAACGTGTGTGTGTGTGTGTGTGTGTGTGTGTGTGTGTGTATAGAGGGGGTGTAAAATTCATGGTGGTCAAATGAAGCACGATTGATGGGTTCATTTTGATTCTGTGTGAATCCAATTTTTGATACAAAATTCTACAGCTAAAATGAAGAGTATGGTTACTGATAGCAAAAAATCATGTTTTATACAATTTTCTGTTCTATGCTTTATGGTCAAATGGTCCATTCCTGAGAGGTGAAATAAAATATATACACACATGTATAATATATAAACACATATGTATATATATATTTTATTTCATCTCAGGAATGGACCCTTTGACTATATTATATATATATATATAGAGAGAGAGAGAGAGGGAGAGAGAGAGAGAGGGAGTGTTGGAGTTTAAAAATGAGGTCAGCACACCAGAAGCAGACTCATTTTTAAAGAAAAGGAAACTGAAATGGAGGTACTCAAAAGTAAATGGCAAATGCGCCAATTAGAACAGCGTTCTTCCAACTTGTTCCCAAGGACTCTTGTTTTAGGAGGGTATTTCCGCTGTCCTGGGAGCATTTAATTCAAATTTGTGAAAACTAATGTTGCAATAAGATTGCGCCTGTCACCGTTGCTCAATCTGCTATTGTCTACATTTGTCCCACCAAAATCCCTTTTCATTGACTAATTTTATTAAGCAAACTGTTATAAATTGAGACTGAAAAATAAATGCATTGACAAAAAACTGAATTTCCTGTTTTACATATTCAGCATGTGAAATGGATTCATTTTGTAGCATGGGAAAAATCAAGGAAGACACACGCCATCCGTGTTAGACAGCTTTCCCGGGGCAGCAGTGCCCCTGCTTCTCGTGTACAGTTGTCCGAGACAATAAACGGGATTGTTCAGCTCTGCTTGGGGTAGCAGTTAGAGCGTGGACGACCCAGAGTCCCTGCAGAGCAGTGGACATTTATGTCTCACCATAAACATCTTTTATAAGCCTTGCAGGTGTGTACCTTGCAGGTGTTAGCACACCAAGTCATTGGCTTCAGAAATAAAAAATCAGAGACTGTGTAACATCACCAATTTCTCCTTTCAGTGTTCTGCTTACATTGCCTCAAAGGCTGCTTTCTATATATTTTTTGTGGTAACAACTTTATTGAGATACAATTCACTAGTCATACAATTCACCCATTCAAAGTATAGAGTCTGATGGCTTCTAGAATATATACAGAGTTGTGCCACCGCCGTTGCCATCAATTTTAGAACATTTTCGTGACCTGCCAAGAAGACAGTGTGCCTCCCTCAGTTCTGGGGCTAGTTTCCCCATGCACCTCAGCCCTAGGCAACTACCGGTCTGCTCTCTGTGTCTATAGGGATTTGCGCAGTCGAGACATTTCATGTAAATGGCATCGTACTATTCTGTCCTTTTATGATTGACTTCTTTCACTCAGAATAATGTTTTCAAAGTCCATCCCTGTGGTAGTATGTATTAGTAGTTCATTGCTTTTTATGGCCAAATAATATTCCGTTGCACGGATACACCATATTGTTCACCCATTCGTCAGTTGATGGGCATCCATCTTTGACAGTGTCTTGATTTGGTAGAAATTTCTCCCTGCTGACCTGAATGTGCTATGCCTGGTTTTCCTGCCGTGGTTCCCCGTCAGTCTCAGGAAAACCCAGAGTAGGTGGGTGAGTTGAAAGCCCCGGAGATGTTCAGGTCAGCTGCCTATTTATGAGTTCTTCACGTGGGTCCATGTGATCTCACTCAGGGAAAGTAACATCCCAGCCATGGCGGGAAGGGGGTTCTCTGGACATGGGTGGTTAAAATAGAATCAGATACCAAGCATGGAATTTGGAGAGCATTGCATACAGAAGTCAGATTGGGTGAAATAAAATAGGGAAGAAGGAGAAATTAATAAAATATACTGTTTCTGCTTCATAGATATTTATGGGTGTGGAAAAATGATTTTGAAAATAACAAAGTCAACTACATATTGGGAAGAGTGTGGCTATATTTTGTACTTCTGTTCTTTTTTTTAATTGAAGTATAGTTGATTTACAATGTTGTGTTAATTTCTGCTGTACAGCAAAGTGACTCAGATACACACACACACACACACACACACACACACACACACACACATTCTTTTTTTTTTCCTATTCTTTTCCATTATGGTCTAGTCTATTGTAGGATATTGAGTATAGTTCTGTATGTTATACAGTAGGTCCTTGTTGTTTAATAGCTTATGTCTGCTAACCCCGTCTTCTAATCTGATTTCAAAAAACTAAAAGCTAAGTCTTAAGGTTCAAGGGTATTTGAACCAAGAGGGATTATTGATGATTATGGAAGAACTACCCTTAGAAAAGCAACTAATTAATGACTATGAAAGTGGTATTATCGCCCTAAAGGGGATTTTTCTGCAGAGTTCTTACTTGGATAGCCTGCCGATTCCCCAAACAGTTTCCATATACTTATTTTCTCTGTAAAATCTCATCATCTGCCCAAATGTATCCACTATTCTACCCCTAATGAATCACTATTTACTCTTATTCAGTTTCACCCCACTTCACTTCATGAATATCCCACTGCTTGGCAACTTCTAGGAAATTGCTTGAAGCTTTTTTTTTTTAATTTATTTATTTTAACATCTTTATTGGAGTATAATTGTTTTACAATGGTGTGTTAGTTTCTGCTCTATAACAAAGTGAATCAGCTATACATATACACACGTTCCCATATCTCTTCCCTCTTGGGTCTCCCTCGGCCCACCCTCCCTGTCCCACCCCTCTAGGTGGTCACAAACCACCCAGCTGGTCTTCCTGTGCTATGCGGCTGCTTCCCACTAGCTATTTCTTTTATGTTTGGTAGTGTATGTATGTCCATGCCACTCTCTCACTTTGTCACAGCTTACCCTTCCCCCTCCCCATATCCTCAAGTCCTTTCCCTAGTAGGTCTGTGTCTTTATTCCTGTCTTACCCCTAGGTTCTTCATGACCTTTTTTTTTTTTCTTAGATTCTATATATATGTGTGTTAGCATTTGTTTTTCTGTTTCTGACTTACTTCACTCTGTATGACAGACTCTAGGTCCATCCACCTCACTACAGATATCTCAGTTTCATTTCATTTTATGGCTAATATTCCATTGTATATATGTGCCACATCTTCTTTACCCATTCATCCGATGATGGACACTTAGGTTGCTTCCATGTCCTGGCTATTGTAAATAGAGCTGCAGTGAACATTTTGGTACATGACTCTTTTTGAATTATGGTTTTCTCAGGGTATATGCCCAGGAGTGGGATTGCTGGGTCGTTTGGTAGTTCTATTTTTAGTTTTTTAAGGACCCTCCATACTGTTCTCCATAGTGGATGTATCAATTTACATTCCCATCAGCAGTGCAAGAGTGTTTCCTTTTCTCCACACCCTCTCCAGCATTTATTGTTTCTAGATTTTTTGATGATGGCCATTCTGACCGGTGTGAGATGATATCTCATTGTAGTTTTGATTTGCATTTCTCTAATGATTAATGATGTTGAGCATTCTTTCATGTGTTTGTTGGCAATCTGTATATCTTCTTTGGAGAAATGTCTGTTTCGGTCTTCTGCCCATTTTTGGATTGGGTTGTTTGTTTTTTTGTTATTGAGCTGCATGAGCTGCTTGTAAATCTTGGAAATTAATCCTTTGTCAGTTGCTTCATTTGCAAAAATTTTCTCCCATTCTGAGTGTTGTCTTTTCGTTTTGTTTATGGTTTCCTTTGCTGTGCAAAAGCTTTTAAGTTTCATTAGGTCCCATTTGTTTATTTTTGTTTTTATTTCCATTTCTCTAGGAGGTGGGTCAAAAAGGATCTTGCTGTGATTTATGTCAAAGAGTGTTCTGCCTATGTTTTCCTCTAAGAGTTTGATAGTGTCTGGCCTTACGTTTAGGTCTTTAATCCATTTTGAGTTTATTTCTGTGTATGGCGTTAGGGTGTGTTCTAATTTCATACTTTTACATGTACCTGTCCAATTTTCCCAGCACCACTTATTGAAGAGGCTGTCTTTTCTCCACTGTATATTCTTGCCTCCTTTATCAAAAATAAGGTGACCATATGTGTGTGGGTTTATCTCTGGGCTTTCTATCCTGTTCCAAACCTACCTAAGGAGACAGAAGACCTGTATGCAGAAAATTATAAGACACTGATGAAAGAAATTAAAGATGATACAAATAGATGGAGAGATATACCATGTTCTTGGATTGGAAGAATCAACATTGTGAAAATGACTCTACTACCCAAAGCAATCTACCGATTCAATGCAATCCCTATCAAACTACCACTGGCATTTTTCACAGAACTAGAACAAAAAATTTCACAGTTTGTATGGAAACACAAAAGACCCCGAATAGCCAAAGCAATCTTGAGAACGAAAAATGGAGCTGGAAGAATCAGGCTCCCTGACATCAGACTATACTACAAAGCTACAGTAATCAAGACAGTATGGCACTGGCACTAAAACAGAAGTATAGATCAATGGAACAGGATAGAAAGCCCAGAGGTAAACCCACACACATATGCTTGAAGCTTTTATCACTGTGAACCTAAGTGCATATGTTCACACAAATGTAATTCTACATAAATGCATGATGAATCACTTAATGGAACTCTTTTAAAATAATGGACCCAACCCATGAATCCAAGTGTAATTTGTCAGTGTTGTCATTACCCCACTATTTTCAAAATTCCTTTGGTATAAATTGTTTTTAAAAGACAACACATGGCATACCCAAAACAATCAGTTTAATTGCTTCAGATGTACAAACTTCCACTTAAAAGATAAATAAGTACTAGGGATATAATGTACAGCATGGTAAATATAATGAATGCTGCTGTGTGTTGTATATGAAAGTTGTGAAGAGAGCAAATCCTAAGAGTTTTCATCACAAGGAAAAAACATGTTTTTTTAATTTTGTATTTATATGCGATGAGAGACGTTCACTAAACTTATGATGATAATCATTTCATGATGCGTGTAAGTCAAACCATTATGCCATACACCTGAAACTTACACGGTGCCGTATGTCAATTATATCTCAATAAAACTGGAAGAAGAAAAAAGTCTAGACCCTAACAAAGACAGTATTTCCCAGTTTGCTAATGTTTGTTTTACCCATCATCTCTATGACACTTAGGAGCCCCATTACTTATCTCGAACTTAACCATTGTAACACACTTGTACATGCACTGTGTCAACTCACTACCAGGCATATAAGGAAACTGAAGCACAGGGATCCAATTACTTGTTCAATGTCCCATGACCATGAGTCTCTGAATTATACCAGAACTCAGAGGCTTGGTTTAATTTTCCAACTCTCTTTCCCTTCTGTCCCTAACAAGTTCTGCTGCCATTTTGATTACCGGCCATATTCACAGGCGTTGCCTCAGAATAAATGTTTCCCAGATCAGAAGCCACATCAGACCTAAAAAAAATAAAAATCACCATTGAAGACAGAAGAGTAATGCGTTGCTACCTCTGAAAACAATTGCAGTTATATTAAAATATGTGGACCATATGGTGTAAGCAAAGTACAAAGTGTAGAGAACAGCTGCTATGAGAAGCACTTATTAGCTTTTACTTAGGCTTTTCTCTGTGAGTGTCAGATCTTCATTTCATTACCCCCACCATATTTTTATTTTGAAAAACTTCAAAACTATGGATAAGTTGCAGTGATAAAACAATGAACATGTGCATATACTTCCTTGAGTCGCTACTAATATTTACCATTTTCCCACATTTACTTTCTCCCTTCTATTTCTACTTACGCATCCTCTCATACGTATATCTATATATAAAATATACATAAAATACATATATTATGCACATATATGAGTTATATACGTATATATATGTGTATGTATATTCAGAGCCTTCTGAATCGTTTGCACGTACTGACATTTTACTGATAAATACTTTGGTGTGCATCTCCTAAGAACAAAGGCATTCTCCGATGTAATCATAATACCATGATCACATCCAAGACATTTAAAATGGATACAATAATATCTAAAATTTGAAATTTCCATTTATCAAAAAATCTCATACATATGATACACAGCACATATACGTAAATAACTTGGATATACTTATATATAAACCCAAGCTTCAGTTAATAATTATGCTTGGCACTTGGCTGTCATGTCTTTTTACCCTCTATAAATCCAGATTGCCCCTCTGCGATTTTTGGTGTGTTTCTAAAAACTTGACCGGCTTGCAGAGTCCATGTTCATGGCTGTTCTATAGACTGCTTCTCCACCTGGATTTGTCTCGTTGCTTCCTTCTCATGAGTAGACTCAGGTTAAGCTTTTCGGCAAGAGTCCTACATAGGGAATTTTGAGAAAATCATGCCAGGAGTCAGATAATGTCTGTTTCCACATTTGTTCTACGAGATTCTCTTTGAAGATGTGTGTACACTCAAGTGGGGACAGAGATGCTGGGAAGTTAGGCTTGTACGCGGTGACTTGTTCTATCATTCTGTTTCTCAAGAAATGTAAAGAAAGGAAAAGACATACAAGATATTTTAATTAAATCACACATTGGCCTCTAACTGACTCTGGAACCAGAGACAACATTTTCTCATTGAAACGTAAAAAATTTAGGGCATCAGTTTAGCCATGAGTGGAGATCAACTCAACGTGTAGCTCAGTATTAGACATCTCAGGTCTTCAGGCGGCTTCTCTTGCCCCGAATTGCTACAGTTTTCTGTAAGACCTACACGGCACTTGACCACACCTTTCAGAAGTTTTCAAAATACATAGTATGAGGCAAAATGGGACTTCTCTTATAGACCAACCTGAAATCAGACAAGTTTCTTGGAAGGTTGCTGACTTGTTTCACCTTACAGGGTGGCTGTAAGGATTTAATAATAATGACCATCTAAAGCCCAGCCCACTCCATGGATGAAATCTTGGACCCGGTACAGGCTCATCCCTTTTTACAAGGTCAAGCACTTATGCTGGGACATTTTAGCATCTGTAGCATTCACAGAGAGTATGCATGTTATGTTGAAAGGAGTTGTGGTGAAAGAGAAAAGAGCATGCTTGGCTTTCAGAATCAAGCACTTAAGTTCAGACCCTAGTATCTTCATGTGAATGATGATATAGTCATACATACCTTCAATAATGTGCCCATACGGCTGTCAAAACCTTGAACGTTGGACAAGCAAAATCTGGGGATCCATTCACAATATTCACAAAACAAAGACAACATCAGTGCCATGTGATCCAGCAGTCCCACTCCTGGGCATATATCTGGACAAAATTATTGATATAATTTAAAAAGATACATGCACCCCTATGTTCTTAGCAGCACCGTTTACAACAGCCAAGACATGGAAACAACCCAAATGCCCTTTGACAGATGAATGGGTACGGAATATTACTCAGCCATAAAAAAAGAATGAAATAATACCATTTGTAGCAACATGGATGGACCTAGAGATGATCAAACTAAGTGCAGCAAGTCAGACAGAGAAAGACAAATATCATATAATATCACTTATATGTGAAATCTAAAATATGACACAATGAGTTTATCTAAGAAAGAGAAACAGACTCACAGACATAGAGAACAGACTTGTGGTTGCCAAGGGGGTGGGGAGTGGGGTAGGGAAGGAGTGGGATTTTGGGGTTAGCAGATGCAAACTACTATATATAGGATGGATAGACAACAAGGTCCTATTGTATAGCACAGGGAACTATATTCAATATCCTGTGATAAACCAGAATGAAAAGAATATATATATGCATAACTGCATCCCTTTGCTGTACAGCAGAAACTAACACAACATTGTAAATCAACTATACTTCAATAAAATAAATTTTTCAATAAGACAACATCAGAAAACTAGTAAGCAGTTAATAAGTCTTTTCACCAACAATCTATATTGTAGCTTTATTACTGAGGCACATAGGTTAAATGCAGATAATTGCCAGTATAACATCTGTAGCTTTCTGTTTCCATCCTTGAAAAAAACAGAAATGTCTCCCAGTTGTGTCTAGACTTGCCTGTAAATACATACTAAACATGCAGAAGTTCCTACAAGTTTAAAGTTATAAAAATTTGTGTGATGTGTTACCGTCTTCCTAAATACTTCTCATCCTGCCTTTATTTTCACAACCAATTTTTGACTCAGATTATCGAGCACTTATTTAAGTCACACATTAAAACATCCTCTGGACTGGAGATAGCATTGACTGAATTATTAAAGAGATTGCGAAAGAGAAAATACATTCTTTCTAAAGGTCATTTCTAGTGTCACAGCCTTCAGCATGTCATAATTTTAAGTCTTCTTTTCGTTGAAGATTTCCTCTTGGTAAAAATGTCGAAAGGGTGGATACAGTGGGCTCGGCAGTCCTTGTTCAGTCATATCTGTTATTCAGGTGGTAGTGCCTGGGATTCTTTTTCTTCTGTATTGTTTTATTTTCTGATGGCACTCGGGCAGTGGAGTTTTGCATTCCTAATTGAAGGTCACCTTCACTCGAGAATCAGATAGCCAAGACGGGTTTCAGCATCTTCATATTTTTCAAGAAGAACTCTATTTTTCAAGTCACGAGATCGGAATTAGCTTTTGATCTCTAAGCCGTAGGTCTTCATCCTACATCAGTTATAGCAAGTTGATGACAGAGGATGGAATGACCTTTCCAGGATGGAATCTTTTCCTAAGGCAGAAGCCCATTGTTTTGCTCTTGGAATCAATTCTTCCACTTTCTGTAAGCCTTGTGACTCCCACAGTTAGTTTCCATGTTGGAATTGTTTCCATATATTTAGACTGGAATTTTTCTTCATGTGGGTCTAGCTAAGACTTTTTCATCAAATAGTACAAAGCCCCCTGCACTCTCTAAAATACGAGTTTTTCTTTCGTAGGTTCTAAAATTTAGCCGTTACAGAATGGATCTTTCTCTGCTAATGCCATCATGAAGGGATAATTTTGCACAAAAGTAAAATTTTCGGTGGGCTGAAATATACTCTGATGAGATCTTAAGGAGACTTTCAAGGATGTGAGTTTGATAATTCCTCCCAATACTGTGTTTATCTAAAGCCCAGTGTCCTTTATGCTGAAGATTCAAATCCCTGTCCCCTTGTAGACTCAAACCTCTGTATCTCAAGACAGATCTTGGCTCCAGCCAAACTGGTCAGATCAAAGCTTCCATGTTCTTTGAGTTTCCCGACGCCGTGCGTTACTACCATCAAATACTAATATTCCGCTTGTCATAACTTAGGTGACTGGCTTCTGTATTGATTCCTCTGCATCCGCTCTGAGAGCCAGCTCAGATGGGAATACTGCCACAGCCAGTGCAGCTGCCCATCTCTTGTGCTTGGTGGTCATGCATGTGTGTGCATGTGTGTGTGTGTGCGCACTTTCTGCATACATTCCCACAAGCACACACGTGCATTTTCCTCTCCACCACGAAGCCACGTGACATCATGCAGAGCACACAGGTTCTTGAGTCAGGCAAGCCGGATTCTCAGTCATAACTCCACCGTGTGGCGATGCGGCTTCTTCTCCAGTTTCTCTCCTCTAAGAAGTGGATCACGACACCAGCCTTCTGAGATTGCTGTGGATGTAAATGAAACAATACACATTAAAAAAAGCAAAAACTCTGGGTACAAAACATCGTTCCCATCCCTCCTCCTTGGAAGAATAAGGAGCACCTACCTTTATATTTTGCACAACAGTATGAGGGAAGGAGCTCGATAATTATGTTTTCTTGCATCCATTGATTTTTTCAAATTGATTAAACATCAACCCAGTAAATTATGCCTCATCAGTTTTCAAATTGTGTAAAGTGAAATGTCAATCTGTCATCTCCTTTATCAATTCCAAGACCCAGATTCTTAAAGTAGAACACATTAGAGCGTTTACAATGTCTTTTGGCAACTTCCTTTAAAAAGTTCTTAAATCATTGAAAGCCAAGAAATGCATCTTTCCTCTTCTTCCACACCCAGATGGCAAATTGTTCAGTAATTCCGACGATATCTGAGACAGTGCTGGTTTTCACCTCTTCCTTGGATAAATCATCCCCCCCCATTTGCCCTCAAGCTACATTGTTTCTTTAAGTTAAAAACTAGTCAGGGGAGGAGAGAGAATCTAGTTGCAGTTTAAGGAAGCCCTGGGTGGGTAGAGAGACAGATTCCTCCCAGTGTGGAAACAAATTAATGCACTTCACTATTGTAGAAATGGTCTGGGAAGCTTGCTTCTTCACCAGCTGGGGAGAGGTAGTTAATTTCAGCTCATTGAACTGAGTGTTGGATCTTGCTAAGTGGTGAAACACAGCTCGTCGTATCAGCTTTCCTGAGCACATAATTCTCCAACAGAAACGCCAGGTAATTGAGTTGGCGTGGATGGGATGTCAAATCAGTGCTGCCGGAGTTCAGGTATCTACTTAATTTTCCCCAAAGTGGAAACCGAATGAGTGATGAATTTCCTACATATCCGTCCTGGCATTTGGTGTCCCACTGTCCATATTAAGGATACTTGTAAGTGGAATTACATCTGTTTCCATCACTTCTTTTATTATTAAATATTATGAAGTAAGGGAAGATATCTTAAATTGTTTTTCTCATGAAATGCTTAATATGCGTCACAAAATTAGCCTTATGAGTATTTTTATAGGAGGCACAGAAACTTTCTGTCTGTGGATCTTACTCCAGATTCGAATTTTCACCCTTAATAACAATGGATTTTTAAATTAGTCGCTCTCTTTAAGTCTTAGTTTCCAATGTGTAAAACGAGCATAGTGTTACTCATTGTTACGACTGACTGATATCGTTGTAAAATATATGTGTTTAACATAAAGAATCAACATTACAAAGCAACAAAACGAATTAAAGAATGACCCATTAGACATTTAACCTTGAAGGGCAGCCTTGGAAGTCCATGGAAAATATCTTCTTTTAACACTAGTGATTTTATTAAAAGTCAACATGGACAACCTTACTTTCCTTTTTATTTTTTATTAGAGTAAGACTAGCTCATGGATATTTGCACACAGATACACCTGCATATGTATAGGCACTTAATTAATAACATCTAGATGAGTGGTCATCAAATTGTAGCCTGCAGCCTGTTTTTGTACATAAAGTTTTATTGGAACACAGCCATGCTCATTTCTTTATATATCATCTATGGCCGCTTTCACACCATAATGGCCCAGTTGAGTAATTCTAACACAGACTGTATGTCCTGCAAAGCCAAAAATATTTACTATCCAGCCCTTTCCAGAGAAAGTTAGAATACACACAAGTTTTTCTTGTCAAGATGTTTTTCAGCTGATGGAAATAACGTGGAACATGTTGAGTCATGCCGGTAAGGAAAACAGCATGAAACCAAGCTAAATTATTATGATTGTTACTTAAAATAGATCTCCTCCAGCTGGAAAAATTATAGAGACCTAAACGCAACAGTCTAGATGCAGCCTAGAACCTAAGTAACTTGACCAGATGGCAGATAAAACCAACCAGGGTGCTCTATATCCGGTTTTCCTGTATCAGGATGAATGACATTTGACAGTGACCTGAGACCAAAGACAAGAGCAGGGAAAGCAAGTGGTAAGCATTTTAGATGGTAAACTTACCTCCGATTGAAGATGGTCCTTAAGACGTGTGCTGGATGTTTGTTTTCCTAGGTCCTGGATTCAGATAAAATATATTGATAGGTACTTTTTGTTTTCTTGTTTGGTTTTTGTTTGGTTTTGGGGTTTTTTAATTGAAGTATAGTTCAGTATTCAATTTTTGTTTTCTTGTTTGGTTTTTGTTTGGTTTTTGGGTTTTTTAATTGAAGTATAGTTCAGTATTCAATTGAAGTATATACAGTATTAATAATATATAAGTTACAAGTGTACAATGTAGTAATTCACAACTTTTAAAGGTTATATTCCGTTTATAGTTATTACACAATATTGGCTGTATTCCCAGTGTTGGACAGTATATCCTTGTAGCTTATTTTATACCTAACAGTTTGTACCTTTTATTCCCCTTCCCCTATCTTGCCCTCTTCCCTCCCCTCTCCCCACTGGTAACCACTAGTTTGTTCTCTGTATCTGTGAGTCTGCTGCTTTTTGTTGTTGTCGTTTATATCCACTAGTTTGTTGTATTTTTTAGATTCCAAGTATAAGTGATATCGTACACTGTCTCTCTC
Organism: Grampus griseus; assembly: GCF_964374135.1. Classification (NCBI taxonomy): domain Eukaryota; kingdom Metazoa; phylum Chordata; class Mammalia; order Artiodactyla; family Delphinidae; genus Grampus; species Grampus griseus. Next base: position 4,108,756 of record NC_139016.1, on the reverse strand, counting down.
TGACTTACTTCACTTAGTCTAATACCCTCCAAGTCCATCCATGTTGCTGCAAAAGGCAAAGTTTCATTCTTTTTAATAGCTGAGTAATAATCCATTCTGTATATACATATATATATATATATGTACTGTATATATGTATTTATATATAATCACATCTTCTATATCCATTCATCTGTTGATGGACATTTAGGTTGTTTCCATGTCTTGGCTGTTGTAAATAGTGCTTCAATGAGCACTGGAATTCAGGTATCTTTTCTAATTAGTGTTTTCATTTGTTTCCAGATATATACCCAGGAGAGGAATTGCTGGGCCACATGGCAGCTCTGTTTTTAGTTTTTTTGAGGAACCTCCTTACTGTTTTCCATAGCGGCTGTACCAATTTACATTCCCACCAACAGTGTAGGGGGCGGGGGGGGGTCCCTTTTCTCCACACCCTCTCCAGCATTTGTCATTTGTGTTCTTTTTGATGATGGCCATTCTGACAGGTGTGAGGTGATTTGCATTTCTCTCATGATTCGTGACGTTGAGCCTCTTTTCATGTGCCTTTTGCCCATCTGTATCTCTTCTTTGCAAACACGTTATAGGTACTTCTCATTTCCTTACAATATATGAAGTATTTCTGCACTGATGTCGTGAAGGACACAAAGCTCTCCACAGTCTAGAATCCTGGAAGCCTTTTTCGCGTTTTGTCCAGCTCCGCTGACTGCATCTCCATCGTGCTGTATTTGTCCGTCACTGTGCATCTCTGTGTGCCTTGGGGTTCTTTGCCCCAGCTCCCCTCCTCTGCATTTCCCTGCACATCATAGGGAGGTTGAACCCTGCAGGCAGTGTTTCCCAGGATCCATGGCACCGGGCTTCCTCCTACATGACACCAACGGGAGGTTGGCTGAGGGGAGCAGGGGGGAATCCAGTGTATTTCTCACCGTTCTGGTGTATCTCCCCATGACTCAAAATCCTGCCCCTTCCATGGTTGTAGCCTCCACTGGGGTCCCCAGCGTCGCTCCTCACCTTTGACCCTCCAGCTTCAGGGTGGTAGCGGCTTTCTCTTATTACTAGTCTCTGAGTTTCCTCACCATCCCTCAAGATCACCTATGTTACAAATCTCCTCTATTCAATTCCCTCTGATACACACTCTTCCTGGATGGTTCCTCATTGACTCGCCACCGGACTTTAAGGATAGTCATTTGGAAGCTTTTTCTGGGTTTCCTTATAACCCTGGTTTGCTCCACTCCCCCCGCCCACCAACCTTATAAGCATCTTAAGGACAGAGTCAGTGTCTGGCCATCTTCGAATACCCCACAGTGTCTAACTCATAGCTTGGCACGTAATAGATATGCCATAATTATTTGCTGAGTTGAGTTCAGTTGAGATGCCTGTGCTGTGGCAGGTCCATACCATCTTTCACCATTAACCTGGCACCGCAGCTCCATCACTCACCCAGTGGATGGCTGAGACATGGAAGAGTCCAAGATATTCTCAGTGTGTGGACGGTAGGCTGCTGTAAACCGTTCACCCAGCTCACTGGTATGGCTTGTGGTCTTAAGTTTTCTCCCCACCTCTAACTTCAGGGGCAGGAGGGTAACACAATGTCCAATATGGTACTCACATCTGGTTGGCTGATGCAAAAGCCCAGCCTCTCCCCCTAGACCAAGGAGAGAAGTTCTTCAGTTATTTATTGGTTACTTTTCTAATTTTGAAGTCTTTTAATGTAGACAATTTGTAATATCAAGCAGAAGAGAGTGAATGGGGTATTCCGCTTCTCTTTCTAGTAAAGGACCTGGTAAGATAAGAAATACCCAGTCATGGTCATAGAACTCATTGAAGGTATCACCTATTCCCAGTACTGTAGGTATTTGCTGAAAACATTTATATCTTCTACAAAAATATTATGCTCATTTAATACAGGGACTGTCTCACTGACACATTTCTTAGGGGGTGCCTTGCATCTAGGAGTCATGGTTTACAGATGGGCACCCTGTTTCCAAATGTGACCTGCCGTCCATGTCCGAATGCATCGTAACTCTGGTCTGCCCTTCTTCTGGTACATCCTAAGCCATTGTAACTTACCATTCCTGAGATGGTCAGTTATTTGAGAAGATAACAGCTTTTTGGAGGAACAGAAGTGGGAACAACATTGAGAGGCACCTTTTCATATAGTTTTAGAACCACCTGCATTTCATACTTAAGGTTCCCCAGATGAAATTTTTATGTGAAAAGTAAAGACATAGGAAATATACTTCATTCAGCCACATTGATTTTTTATTTTCATGCCTACATGTATGGGACCAGTGATTATAGTAGGAACAGCTGCATAAACTGTCTGTTGCAGATGGCCTTTGCTCTCCAGGACAGCATTATGTGATAGAATCCCCAAGCATGATACTGTACCTTCTTTTTTTTTTTTTCTTTTAACATCTTTATTGGGGTATGATTGCTTTACAGTGGTGTGTTAGTTTCTGCTGTATAACAAAGTGAATCAGTTATACATATACATATGTTCCCATATCTCTTCCCTCTTGTATCTTCCTCCCTCCCACCCTCCCTATCCCATCCCTCCAGGTGGTCACAAAGCACCGAGCTGATATCCCTGTGCTATGCGGAGGCTTCCCACTAGCTACCTACCTTACGTTTGGTAGTGTATATATGTCCATGCCTCTCTCTCGCCCTGTCACAGCTCACCCTTCCCCCCTCCCCTTTAGGAACGCAAGTAGTGAATTCTGGTGTGCTTTACATTCTTCCTTCTAGCAAAAGATTCCTACATAAATATGCTCACAAAAAGTTATATCTGTTTACAATATATAGAAGAAACACATTCATACATTGTTAGCACAATCACTTGGTAGGATTTACCTTGAAAACCACATTGTCCACAAATGATGAAAAAATCCTTGAGCAGGTCAGTCCTATATGAAAGATAAAATGATATCAAGATTTAATGAACCTATATAAGCAACTTTGTATGTTTCCAGAGGGAGCCTTGGGTACACATGCAAATAAATAATCCACTTAGTACATGGGGGTCATGAATTGATTGAAAAGGTGCTGTATGAGAGTCAGATGTGTGTCTGGTTCCACAGGCCTCTGGAGATGAACGGGGATGTAGGTGATTCACTGTTGTTCTCTGGGTGTCATTTTATTCTTCGTAATAAGAGGGCGCGAGGACTAGCTGTGCTTCTGTTAGAAAATAGTGGCAGAGATAGATGTGACCACCACACAGGGAAAGTAGGGTTAGCTCTTTGTTTAAATTGAAGTGTAGTTTGGGTTTTTTTTTTAATTTTAGAATTTTATTTATTTATTTTTGAATTTTTTTATGCAGCAGGTTTATATTGAAGTATAGTTGATTTACAGTGTTTCAGATATCCAGCAAAGTGATTCAGTTACACACACACACATATAAATATATGTGTGTGTGTATATATTTATTTGTGTATATATGTGTGTGTGTGTGTATATATATATATACACACACACTTTTTTCCGATTCTCTTCCACTATAGGATATTACAAGATGTTGAATGTAGTTCCCTGTGCTATGCTATAGGATCTTGTTGTTTATTTGATATATGGTGGTGTGTATATGTTAAACCCAAACTCCTAATTTATCCCCCCCACCCCATTTCCCCTTTGGTAACCATAAGGTTGTTTCTGTGTCATTGAATCTATTTCTGTTTTGTAAATAAGTTCATTTGTGTCATATTTTAGATTCCACGTATAATTGATATCATATGGTATTTGTCTTTCTCTGTCTGGCTTACTTCACTTAGTGTGATAATCTCTAGGTCCTTCCACGTTGCTGCAGATGGCAATATTTCTTTCTTTTTTATGGCTGAGTAATATTCCATTGTGTGTGTGTGTGTGCGTGTGTGTGTGTGTATAAACAAATATAGATTATATTTATTATAATATATATATGTGTATATGTACCACATCTTCTTTATCCCTTCATCTGTTGATGGATATTTATGTTGTCTCCATGTCCTGGCTATTGTGAATAGCGCTGCTATGCACATAGGGACGCGTGTATCTTTTCAAATTAGAGTTTTCATCTTTTCTGGATATATGCCCAGGAGTGGGATTGCAAGATCATACAGTAGCTCTGTTTTTAGTTTTTTGAGGAACCTCCATACTGTTCTCCATAGTGGCTGCACCAATTTACATTCCCACTCACAGTGTAGGAGGTTCCCTTTTCTCCACACCCTCTGCAGCATTTGTTATTTGTAGACTTTCTGATGATGGCCATTGTGACTGGTGTGAGGTGGTACCTCGTTGTAGCTTTGATTTGAATTTCTCTAATAATTAGAGATGTTGAGCATCTTTTCACATGCCTCTTGGCCATCTGTAGAGTTAGCTCTTGACTTACATTTTCTCTTTGAAACCATTCAGGAATTCTGTGAGATAAGGATTGTTATCCCATTTTACAGATGAGGAATCGTGATGTAAAGCAGGAGTTGGCGAGGCCTCATGGCCTTCATTTGTGGCCGCTCAGCTCTGCAGCCACATGAAAGCAGCCATGGATGGTACCAATGAATGGGCATGTCTGTGTCCCAGTAAAGCTTTATTTATAACAGCAGGCAGTGGGCAGGATTTGGTCCATGGGTCATGGTTTGCCAACCCCTTTTCTAAAGGTTGGTAAGTCAGACCTTAGTTGTGTTGTTGTGCAAGGTTTTGAACACATCTTGAGTGTGTGTTCTTATTCACTATACAAGATCCGCTGTGAAAACATTGGAAACACAGGAAATTACAGACAATGACAGTCATGTGCCTTCCAGAGACAGTCACTAAGAACACTTTGGTGTATTTCTGTCTCCTCTGGGTTCACCATATTTTTGTGCCTGGGTAAGATTGTGTACTATTGTATACTCTTCCTTCGTATACATCATAACCAGTTTTCTTTGCTATGAAAATCCTTCGCAAACATCATCTCATTGTGGAGGTTTTGCTCAGCCCACCAACACCTGCTGCCTGCAGCCAATGACAGGTTGAACCTGGGGAACAGAAGGTTGTACTTTTGCCTCAAGGTGGATGCTATAGACTGAATGCTTGTGTCCCCCCAAATTCATATGCTAAAACTTAATTGACAGTGGGATGGTATTAGGAGGTGGGGTCTTTGGGAGGTGATTTGGTCATGAGGGTGGATCCTTCATGAATGTCATTAGTGTCTTTATAGATGAGACCCCAGAGAGCTCCCTCACCCCTCCCACCATGTGAGGACACAGGGAGAAGATGCTGTCTGTGAACCAGGAAGCAAACTCTCACCAGACACTGAATCTACCAATGACTTGATCTTGGACTTTCAGCCTCCAGAACTGTGAGAAATAAACATCTTGGTTTATAAGCCCCCCAGGCTATGGCTATGGTATTCTGTGATAGCAGCACAACAGACTAAGATCATGGTCCGAACTGTGAGATGCAGGTCATGCCCCAGACCTCCCTGTGGGATCCGGTTGAAGTACATGTCCACCTGGGACCATCACTTCCACATTGGACCATGTCTACCTTGGCTTCCCTCACCCCCTGCCTCTTCTGCTGTCCTGCCCTCACCCTGAGAGTTCTCCCTCAAAAATTCACATGCACAAGAATCCTTCTTCCAGAAAACCTGACTTAAGACACTGGTTATATACCCTTTATAACACCTATTTGTATCTTGGTCTTAAAAACCTCATTTCGGGGCTTCCCTGGTGGCGCAGTGGTTGAGAGGCCGCCTGCCGATGCAGGGGACACGGGTTCGTGCCCCGGTCCGGGAAGATCCCACATGCCGCGGAGCGGCTGGGCCCGTGAGCCATGGCCGCTGAGCCTGCACGTCCGGAGCCTGTGCTCCGCAACGGGAGAGGCCACAACAGTGAGAGGCCTGCGTAACGCAAAAAACAAACAAACAAAACCTCATTTCAAGACATCCTAGGTCTAAAATTCTACTTTTTAATTCCCATCATTTCATATTATTTGAAAATGAACAAGGAAAAAAAGTTCACCATGATTTCCTAAGAAAAGTCTAACAAGTTGCTATAAAAGCTTACAGACCTAATCACTTATCTTAGGCAGAAGATCTACATGCCGAGTAAGATGATGGCTCTGGCTTCCAAGCATTCAGCAGCACCTGACAGTATGTTGGTAAGCTGTAGGCTCTATGGTTGGGGAAACTAAACTCAGAGGATTACAATACGTAGAATAGCCAGAGACCAACTTAATTTAAAAGTACGCCGTGGGAGGGACATAAGAGCAAAGTGTTTGGTTCTTGATCTTCACTACAGAATACAAAGAATGGTGTGTGCTTGGGAGGGAAAGAAAACATTTCTAACGTTGCAAAGAAACAAGTGTATGTCTAGGAACTGCACTGAAGTGCTGGGGCACTCAACCGCCAGAATCCACCGTCTCCACTGCACGGGGTAACTTCGTAAAAACACCATGTTCCCTGCCCTGAACTCACCCAGGCTGCTTTCTGTCACTGATGTGTGTTTGTTGTAATGTCCCCACATAGAAATATATTTAGCCAAATAACCACTATCTCTAAAACCAACAAAATGAAGGAATAATCCAACTCCTTGACATCTTTCTTAAGGTTTTTTAAAGTCACCTGAAAATACCTTTGAAGTAATAGAAGCATGACTTTCTGCCTTTTCAAAACACATATAAATGTTTATCTGGAAGCCAGATTTTTCCCTAAAGGATAAGAGGTCTAAGTGTTTCAAGCCTGTTTGTTGTTCATGGATGCCCTGGTCTGTTGAGTGAGACCTGAGTCGGATTGACTCTGATGCATGAATTATCTGTCTTTTGCCTGGAGCGTGGCTCTAATTTTAGTAGACTGCTATAAGGCTGTCAGTATTTCCACATTCCTCTCCTCTTCACGTGTCTGATGACAAGCGCCAGCTCCTTCTTGGCATGAGAAAAGCTGTGAATCTCATGCGCATCAGTGCTGGTGGGTGTACACTACCAGATTTGAAACCCAGCAGCATGATTCTCTGCCGTGTGCATTGCATTTTGTGTGTGTGTCCAAGCTGTACACTGAGCTACCCAGTGTAGAACCTCACAGTTACAAGTTTCTTGCCGTTATACTATAGGTGATGGAGTCTCCTCAGATTTCCATGTGTTTAGAGGTAGCCTTCCTAAGAGGTCCTATGTGGTTTGATTTCAATCAGTGATACCTGGCATTGCTTTACTATGGGTGGTCCCCACGAAACAACGGGGTCCATCTCTTCCCATCTCCCCACTCAGCCACATCGCAGTAGTAGCTTGAAATCAGCCACAGTGGGAGTAGTGACACCACAGAAACTGGCGAACACTGCAAATCAGTGTTCTCCCCTGCCCCCTTTGAAGAGTCCTTATTAAACAACTGCTAGCCTTCTACTGTATAAATCTCTGTATGATTAACATATACACACTGCTATATATAAAACAGATAACTAACAAGGACCTACTGTATAGCACAGGGAACTCTAATCAATATTCTATAATAACCTATAGGGGAAAAGAATCTACAAAAGATATGTATATATATATCTGATTCACTTTGCTGTACACCTGAAACAAACACAACATTGTAAAGCAACTATACTCCAATTTAAAAAAAAGATATTTAATACTGCAGAGATCAACTTCCCAATAAATACTGGTCATTAACATTAAAAAAATAATAAAAAAATAAATCTCTGACACAGCAAGAATGATTAAGAATAAGGCCGGAAGCAAAAATAGCCTTGCATGGGAGTAGAGAAGGTCGGGGATTCTGACCAAGACACAAACAGCTGAAGACCTCACTGCTGATGAATGAAATGCCAAGATGTAAAAGGATCAGATTCCCCCGAGTTACCCCAAAGGGCATATCACTCCAGAGGAGAGAAACAGATATTCAGGAGGTGCAGCCTAAGGAAGCCCTCGTGGTAAAAAGGTGCCTCTCAGCAGATCTGGTGCTAAGGTCTTTTCCAATACTCCTGCTTTTCCTGGAGGTTCACATCATAACTTCACAGCATGCACTCACGCCAGCAGTGCTGTCTCTCTGTGCGTGGACAGTCAGTTATTTTGAATCACACTGATACTGCGCTATGTGGTTTCTATGTGTTACGCTTATATTTAGTGGATATAGAACTGATTATCATTGACACTTAAAGACCTGCCAGCATCAAGTACTAATACCTCTGTCTGAATTTCTTTAAACACTACCTTCCTTCTATTTGCTTTTTCCATGCTGTCCATCTAGACTGTCAGTCTTCCTAAAACCAGTTTCTCCTTTATTTCTTAATTGTACTTTATATTCTGTTCTTCCCACATCTACCCATAACGAGCACTCCATTCCTAGTTGAGGCCTTTGCTTTAGAAGATCTTGCATACACCTGTTACTGTTGGTGTATCTCATGTGCTGGCATTCCTGCGCTCATGGACCTGAATCATTCCAACCATGACCTCTTCTCCGACCCCTATGCATCCCTTTTATAAAGATCCACCTGCATATTCCAGGAAAATCTCCCTATCCTGAGATTTTTAACTTAATCCCATCTCCAAAGTCCCGTTTGCTATGTAAGGTGACATATTTTCAGACTCTGGGGAAGAGGACATGGGCATATTTGTCGTGGGGGTGGGGAGCATTATTCAGACTTCCAAAGAGTGAATTAAAAAAAACTAAGACATGCTCTGTCTTCACTCACTTTTCCTGGTTTTATGGACTGAATGTTTGTGTCTCCCTCCCCAAGATTCATATGTTGAAGTCCTAATCCCCAGTAAACGGTATTTGGAGGTGCGACCTTTGGGATTTAATTAGATTTAAGTCATGAGGGTGGGGTCCCCGTGATGGGATTAGTGTCCTTATAAGAAGAGGAAGAGACCAGAGTGCTTTCTCTCCCTACTACGTGAGGACACAGGAAGAATGCAGCTGTACAAACCAGGAAGAGTGCCTCACTGGGAACTAAACCTGCCCACACGATGATCTTGGACTTCCAGTCTCCAGAACTGTGAAAAACAAATATCTGTTGTTTAAGCCCGCAGTCTGTGGTACTTTGTTATGACAGCCTGAGCTGATGAAGACATCTGACAAGGAGGAGATGTGTTGTGATTGATGATTTTAACTGTGATTTACAGAGTTTTAGAATGTCTGCTCTGATACCCTTGGCAGGTAACTGCTTTCTCAGAGCTCTGCCATGTGTGCCCCCTAATTATGTTTTAAAGATGGGTGTTTAGAAACCAAAGTCTCACAATAATTTTCTACTTCAGACAGGTCCCTTCTGGATGGAACATTTAAATTAAGATCTACATTTCAACAGGAGATTAAAACACTCCCGTTGGTCGTGTCTGGCCAAGCAGAGGGTCAAATGGGTGGATAGAGACGTTGAGATGTCAAAAACTGTCATTTCCCACCATTTGTAGGTTTACCAGATGTAAAAAATTGTATTCTAAAGTCTCCTTAAAATAAAATAGTCCACGACAATTCTGCCAACATGTTACAATAATTGCTGTGTTTCAGATAAAATTTTATTTATGGAAAGAAGATCTGGTTGGAGTGAGGCCAACATTGATAAAAGTATAAAGCTGGCAACATGTCACGGGGTAGTGACCAAATCTCTCTCTCCCAGGAAAAAACGGTTTTTTTTTGAGAAATGCTTAAAATATATTCTGGGAATTTTACGAACCCTGATGTCTTACCAACATTCAATTTACTTACAAAGTCGTGCCCCCGACTCGTTTGGAAAGGCCTTATAGCTGTTTGAGGAGTTGGCCAGTGTCAGGAAGACTGCCAGAGCTTGGCCCTGGATGTCCCAGCAGGGGTCACGGCTCTGTCCTCACCACTCTTATGAAGTAGACGCACACCTGAGGTAGATGAGGAGTAGAATGGACTTGCGAAGAAGGTTCTAGAAACCCAGGTTTTAATCCCAGTCCTGCACCCAACATCTTTCAGGTGTTCCATCCACTCGCACGAAAAAGGTTTTAGAAGGAAGTTTTTCTGGGGGGGATCAGTTTGTCTTGAGAGAGATCAAGTCTTCTGAACTGAGAAAAGGGAGGAGGGATGTTAGAACACCTCCTTTCTCACTCCAAGATGGGACAGTTCTGTAATGGGTGAGCGTGTTGGACACAGAGTAGGGAGCAGAAGGGAGATATATGGAAAGGGGGTAAAGCACATGGTTCAGGAAAGGTATAAGTCTAATGACTTCCGGAGAGCACGTCTGTTATGAAGGGAACAAAGTCAGGGCTGTAGAGAGACACGGGCGGCACAGGAAGCGCACTGGAGACGGAGTGCTCAGGGGGTACAGTTAGGGATGCGTCCACGAACACCCAAGGGGACCCACACCATCTTCCTGCCCCAGATGAGACAGAGTTGCCTGCTGGGGCAAAGCCAGGAGTAACTGAGCTGAAGAGAGAAGTGAATTCATCAATGTGGGTCCCGTTGAATGGTGCTGTCCAATGGAAATGTAATGCAGGTCATATGTGTAATCTTAAATTTTCTAGTAGCCATACTAAAAAAAAAACGTAAATAAAATGGCATTGATTTTATTTTTTTAACTTTTTATTTTATATTGGACTACAGGTGATTAACAATGTTGTGTTAGTTTCAGGTGTACAGCAAAGTGACTCACTTTTATGTATACACGCGTATATTCTTTTTTTGTGTGGTACGCGGGCCTCTCACTGCTGTGGCCTCTCCCGCTGCAGAGCACAGGCTCCGGAAGCACTGGCTCAGCGGCCATGGCTTACGGGCCCAGCCGCTCCGCAGCATGTGGGATCCTCCCGGACCGGGGCACGAACCCGTGTGCCCTGCATCGGCAGGCGGACCCCCAACCACTGCGCCACCAGGGAAGCCCGCATCTATTCTTTTTCAAATTCTTTTCCCATTTAGATTGTTACATAATATGGAACAGAGTTCCCCATGCTGTATAGTAGGTCCTTGTTGGTTATCCTTTTTAAATATAGCAGTGTGGACATGTCAATCCCAAACTCCCAATCTATCCCTCCCCCCCCACCCTTCCCCCCTGCTAACTGTAAGTTCATTCTCTACGTCTGTGAGTCTGTTTCTGTTTTGTAACTAAGTTCAGTTGTATCCTTTTTTTTTTGATTCTGCATATAAGCAATATCATACGATATCTGTCCAGTGGAAATGTAATACAAGTCACATGTGTCATTTTAAATTTTCTAGTAGCCATACTAAAAAAATGTAGGTAAGATGGGTGACAATGATTTTAACAGCATACTTTACTTAACCCAGTGTATCCAAAGTATTATCGTCTCCCCACAGGTAATCAGTATTAAAAGTGTATTGAGCAGATATTTCACAGACTTTGAAATCAGTATGCATTTGGTCCTTACAACCCACCTCGGTTCAGACTCACCGCATTTCACATGCTTCACTGCCTCTTGGGATGACTGGCCGCCATATTGGAGAGTGCAGGTCTGGTGAACTTGTTACTATGGCTTGGGTCTCTGCATTTTAAATGTGGCTTCTCTGTCAAATCAAAGCCACAGTCAACGTCCATGAGATCTTGGGGGTATCGTGATCATGCTCCCCCACCCGTTTATCTTACCTGTTTATTGTTGTTGTTATTACTATTTGTGTACACTCTGGATGGGCAAAAGCAGGGTCCTCTTTTGCCAGTCATCCCGCCTCTCTCTCCCAAGTACTCAGCTTCTCTACCTGATGGCGACACAATTTCAAATGGTCTCCTTTCTTCCAGCCTGGTCTCTCCTCTTTATTGCCACACTTAGCTGCTCCTATGAGCTCCATGCACTGGCAGAAATGAGACAAGAAAACATTTGCTGTTGCTTTGGAGGTGATAAATGGCTAAGAGACATCCAGATTTTCCACATGCAGCAGGCTTGGTTCTCTTTTCTCCATCAAAGAGAGAGAAACGGCATCAAGGGATAGGATCATGGGATGTGTCCCAGCAAAAGTGGTCTCAAGGTGGTGTTCCTTCCCCAGAAACTGCCTTCTAAAGGCGCTGAGGTGTCCACAGCTGAGAAGCCAGCCTCCAAGCACTTGTAATTGCACACAGAATGTTCTTCTTGAGATGTATGTGTAGCTGTTTATCACATATGTTGCTCTGGGAAGTTGGGTGCAGGTAAAATAAGAAAGACAGCCATCCTGCTGGAGGAACTGATGGACCCTTGATGTACTCTTGTTTCCTTCACCCACCTCTGACAGATTGAAAACAGTATCTTACAGTACTTATACTTGCTTATTTAATAATTTTATTATTTTAACAAGCATCCCTTCTCTTCTTCAAAATCCATCTTATTCCCTTATTTCTTCTGTGAACTGTCAGTTCATATCCTTTGCCATCTACTGGTTGTCAGTCTTGTAATTATCACTTCCTAGGTTGGGGACTAAGTTCAGCCCTTTGCTTGTGATACGAATGGCAGTGTTGTCTTCCCAGCCTGCCGTTTGGCAATTCAGTGTGGGATACAAAATAATGTATAAAAATAAATGACTTTCACATAGAGAAACAAAAACCAATTAGGAGAACATATGGAAAAACTAACAAAGAAGAATAACTAGAAAACTTTTGAAAAATAGGAACAGTGAGGATGATTAAAAGCCTTTAAAGTAGAATTGTAGTATATTATAAAGCCTCAATGATAAAACATGATGTTGTCAAAAAGACACAGAGGCAGACCAGTGGAACAGATTTGACAGTTCAGATATAGGCCAAAATGCATTTAGGAATTTTGGACGCCAATAGCTAGCACATCAATCAACGGAAACAGATAAATTTGAATAATGTATTGGGATGTTTGGCTAGCCACATGGGAAAATTAAAAATGATCTTATGTCCCAGAGCATACACAAGGATAAATTCCAAATAGATCAATGATTTAAATATAAACAATTAAACCATGAAGTGTACTAGAAGGAAGGATGGGAGAATTTATAATCTTGGAGTGAAATGATCTTTCTAACTATGGCAGTATAAATATGTCACCAAAGAAACATAGATTCATCGAAATTTCTGTGTGGTAACAAACACCATTAATGAATCGTATTAAAGTAAGATTTGGTTTTTCCTTTACTAGCGTTTTCTGGTAAGTGTTCCTATGAGATAATTAAATGCACATAGACTAGTCACTGGAAGAGAAAAGAAACATTTCATTCCTGTATTAAAAATACCAAATGTAAACACCTAGCCATGTCCTGGCCATTATGGTAACCACTAGCTGCATGTGGCCATTTACATTTTCTTTGATTAAAAAACTGTTCCTCACTTACATCTGCTGCATTTAAAAGGCTCAATAGCCACATATGACTAGTGGCTACCATACTGGGTTTTTTTTGGTTTTTTTTTTTTGCGGTACGCGGGCCTCTCACCGTTGTGGCCTCTCCCGTTGCGGAGCACAGGCTCCGGACGCGCAGGCTCAGCGGCCATGGCTCACGGGCCCAGCTGCTCCGCGGCACGTGGGATCTTCCCGGACCGGGGCACGGACCCGTGTCCCCTGCATCAGTAGGCGGACTCTCAACCACTGCGCCACCTGGGAAGCCCCATATTGGCTTTTTTATGATTAGGATTTTTTGTTTTTATTTTTTTATTGAAGTATAGTTGATGTACAATATTATATAAGTTACAGTTGTACAATATAGTGGTTAACAATTTTTAAAGGTTATACTCCATTTATACTTATTGTAGGATATTGGCTATATTCCCTGCCATGTACAGTACATCCTTATAACTTGTTTTATACCTAACAGTTTGTACCTCTTAATTCCTTATCCCTTTATTACCCCTCCCCATTCCCTCTCTCCACTGGTAACCACTGTTTTGTTCTGTGAGTCTGCTTCTTTTTTGTTATATTCTCTGGTTGGTTTTATTTTTTAGATTCCACATATAAGTGATATCATACAGTATTTGTCTTTCTCTGACTTATTTCACTTAGCATAATGCTCTCCAAGTCCAGCTGTATTGCTGCAAATGGCAATATTTCATTCTTTTTTATGGTTGAGTAGTATTCCACTGTGTGTGTGTATGTGCAGGCGTGTATACATTCATCTGTTGGTGGACACTTAAGTTGCTTCCATATCTTGTCTATTGTGAATAATGCTGCTATGAATGTCGGGGTGCATGCATCTTTTCAAATTAGTGTTTTTGGGGCTTCCCTGGTGGTGCAGTGGTTGAGAGTCTGCCTGCCGATGCAGGGGACACGGGTTCGTGCCCCGGTCTGGGAAGATCCCACATGCCGCGGAGCGGCTGGACCCGTGAGCCATGGCTGCTGAGCCTGTGTGTCCGGAGCCTGTGCTCCGCAACGGGAGAGGCCACAACAGTGAGAGGCCCGCGTACTGCAAAAAAAAAAAAATTATTGTTTGGTTTCTTTCATATTTACATCTAGGAGTGAAATTGCTGGGTCATATGCTATGTCTGTTTTTAGAGTTTTGAGAAACCGCCATACTGTTTTCCATAATGGCCGCACCATTTTACATTCCCACTTACAGTGTACGAGGGTTCCCTTTTCTCCACACCTTCGCCAACATTTGTTATTTTGTGTTCCTTTTGATCATAGCCATTTGACAGGTATAAGGTGGTATCTCATTGTAATTTTGATTTGCACTTCCCTGATGATCATCTTTTCATGTGCCTGTTGGCCATCTGCAGTTCCTCTTTGGAAAAACGTCTATTCAGTTTTTCTGCCCATTTTAAAATCCGGTTGTTTATTTATTTATTTTTTTGATGATGAGTTGTATGAGGTGTTTATATATGTTGGCTATTAACCCCTTATCAGTTATATCATTTGCAAATCTTTTCTCCCATTCAGTAAGTTGTCTTTTCATTTTGTCATTGCTTTCCTTTGCTGTGCAAAACCTTTTAAGTTTAATTAGGTCCCATTTGTTTATTTTTGCTTTTATTTCCATTATTGTAGGAGACAGATCCAAAAAAATATTGCTGTGACTTATTTCAAAGTGTGTTCTACCTATGTTTTCCTCCAGGAGCTTTATAGTATCTGGTCGACATTTGGGTTAAATCTATTTTGAGTTTATTTTTGTATATAGTGTTCTAGAGTATGTTCTAATTTCATTCTTTACATGTAGGTGTCCCGTTTTCCCAGCACCACTTATTGAAGAGACTGTCTTTACTCTATTGTGTAGTCTTACCTCCTTTGTCATATATTAATTGGCCATAAGTGTGTGGATTTATTCTGGGCTTTCTGTGCTGTTCATTGATCTGTTTCTGTTTTTGTGCCAGTACCATACTGTTTTGATGACTGTAGCTTTGCAGTATAGCCTGAGGTCAGAGAGCTTGATTCCTCCAGCTCTGTTTTTCTTTCTCAAGATTGCTTTGCTGGCTATTTGGGGTCTTTTGTGTTTCCATGTAAATTTTAAAATTTGTTCTAGTTCTGTGAAAATTGTAGTGGCTACCATTTTGGGTAGCACTGATGTAGAACATTTCCCTAACTGCAGAAAGTATTATTGGATAGCTCCAGTTATTTGTCCATTCAGTACGTTTTTCTTGAACTATATTCCAAGCTCTGCTCTAGTTGCTGTGGATACAGCAGAAAATAAACCAGAGAGATGCTTGCCCTGGAGAAGCTTAAATATCACATAGTAAGTGCAGGAGCCATATTTAGCATCTGTTTTCTCCATTTTACATCATCTCTGGAGAATCTTGGAATTATCAGTGATGGCTTTCAGAGCAAGCCATGCTATAAAGAAACAACATATCTGGATGGTAAATATTTGAAAAAAGATAATTATCATTAGAAAAATTGCTCAATCCATTTATCTGATAAAACTTTCCAAGAGAACATGTGGTAGGTGAAAACTTCTTGCTTCCTTTTACATTAGTTCCTGTGGTGTGTGTGTGAGATGTACACTCATGCAGGTAAGATTCCTCAGCTCATCACCAGTGTTTTCATTGAGAAAGAAGAGAAGGAACTGAGAAAATACTTGGAGATGGTGAATTGTTACAATGCTTCTTGATATTCATATTGAATTTGACCTTATGACACCTTCCTTTAACCCAAATAAGTGCATAATGATTTAAATACATACAATTATATGCTTTTAGTCAAAGTGCTCGTTTTCGTTTTAAGTTGAATTCAGTTAATCCAAGTGCTTACAAAGTGTTTGTTTTCAATTTGTGTGATTATCTGAATTTCACTTTTTCTCTTATGGCCAGTTTTTGTGAACATAAATTAAGTCCTATACAAGTTCCCAGAAAGCCACATTAGTTACTAGTGGGTTAAATGATAAGCCATAGATATTTGGAAGGAAAAGTGTATCTGTCTCATTAAATATGGATATTTGGGTCAATATCAAAGTTTTTTATGTGTCCTGGAAAGTTGTGGAATATTTGTTAAAGCTGAGCAAGTAACATTATTGAACTAGTCCTTCATATAGTGACATGGATTATTTAAATTGCATACTCAAAATTTTAAAATACATTTTGTAAATTTTTAAAATTATTATTTTCTTTTGACAAACAGTACACGTTACTTTAGAAGGGTGCTGAAAAGAAAAAAAAAGGCAGAAAACACAATCACTCATGACTCCTGAAGTTCTTAAAATAAGTGCCAAATATTTTTTTGGCACATTTCCTTTCAAGTTTCTTTTTTCGATGTTCATTTTCACATAATTAAATACACCGCATCTAAAAGTCTCATTAAATAGAATATAACCTAATGATTGCGATTTCAACTCTTTTCCTTAAAAATCTTCATTGCTTATTTGTTCTCAGAATCAAAGCCATGACTTTTGAATACAGGCAGACCTCATTTTATCGCACTTTGCAGATACTGTGTTTTTTACAAATTGAAGGTTTGTGCTAAGTCAGTCTGCTGGTGCCGTTTGCTCACTTCACGTCTCTGTGCCACATTTTGATAATTCTCGCCATATTTCAAAATTTCTCATCACTTGCATTTGTTATGGTGATACGTGATCCGTGATCTTCGCTCTTACGATTGTAATTGTTCTGGCATTTTTTCAAGCAGTAAAGTATTTTTATATTAAGGTACGTTCATTGTTTTTTTTTTTTAGACATAATACTATTACACATTTAATAGACTACAGTCTAGTTTAAACATAACTTTTATATGCACTGGGAGACCAAAACATTTGTGTGAGTTGCTATATTGAAATATTCCTTTATTGCCCGTGGTCTGGAATCGAACCTGCAATATCTCCGAGGTCTGCCTTTGTATTAAAATTAAGTTAGTAATTTTAGCTACCCTAATCCAGATGAGGACCTAATATTACATATGAATCAGATTTGGAGGCAGCAGGATTCTTTACCTGAGCACTGAGGATACCAGGACACCAGGTCTTCTTTCCTAAGTCTTCCCATTGGACAAACACATGGCAAGGATACCTGGAGATGCCAAGCTCCTTAATCAAAACTTGGATCTTTCTTTGTCATCACACTGAATGGAATCAAATTAGGTGTAGAATACATCTTTATTATTCATTCTTAGTCTTTAGCATATATCCCCAATGTCCCCTCTCTGCCTCTGCCCCCTCCCATCAGAAAGTACCTGCCTGCATTATTTTTTATTTGTTTTCTCATCCTGTTTCTACTCAGAAAGGACCACATGTGCTTTTGATTCATTCCATTTAAATATTTGCACGGCTAACCAAGACACTGGGTAGGCATTTTGAAAGACACCAAAGCAAGCAAAAGATAGCCTCCGCAGTCACGGAGTTTAAACCTAGAAGGTGGTAAAAGAGATTGCTTTAAAAATAGAGGATGGGATTACCTACCCCCGTCATCTCAGTGTTGCATATCCCAATTAGTATGCATGTTGTCACTAGTTATCATCAATGAAGATGAGGATTTGATTCCCAATAATGAGTAGAATGTTCATGTGAGTTCTATTATGTGTATAATTGACCTCAGGCTGATTAGTATTGTAGCCAATTAATGGCAATATGATATTAATGACTTGGGGCTAAGTGATGGAGAAGCTCAGTCCAAATTAGTGAAAACTGTCGATTTCCAGAATGCTCATTTACGAATTAAGTGTTTGCGAAATATGTCCGCCGTGCTGACGGTAGTGAACAGAACATGCTCCTTTGTATTAAATTAATTATGGTGAGACCCATAGCCTTCCTTTTTTTTTTTCTCACCTGACCTAGGCTAACTAGCTTGGCGACTCTCAGGTAAGTGCAGGAGCCATGTTTAGCATCTGTTTTCTCCATTTTACATCATCTCTGGAGAATCTTGGACCTAATATCAGCCCAGTACCTTGGCTGTCAGGTGATTGAGTCACCACGAAGATCAGCCCTGCCAACGGTACACACGTTCATAGCCCAACAGGCACATTTTCCGGAACTCAAGAAAGTCACCAGTCTCTGTCTTCAGACACAAGCCCTTTCCACAAAAGATACGCATCAAGAAAGAATGATACATATTTTTAAATTTTATTGGAGTCTAGTTGATTGACAGTGTTGCATTCATTTCAGATGTACAGCAAAGTGAATCACTTATACATATACACGTATCCATTCTTTTTCAGGTTCTTTTCCCTGGTGGTTGTTATAGAGTACTGAGTCGAGTTCCCTGTGCTCATTCTGGTGAAGGCAGGATTAGGCACGATTTAGGTTGGCGCTGGCAAGTCTCCCTTTGAAGTGTGTGTGTGTGTGTGTGTGTGTGTGTCTGTCTGTCTGTCTGTCTGTTGGGGGGAGGGACGTGGCATGAGACTAACAGGATTGTAGACCAAGAACACTGTCCGGAGGAATTGGGTTCGGAGCTGGCCAGTCTGTCAGAAGCATGCACATTTGCTTGGTGTCTTCGTTCTTTATGGCTGCTCAGATACCTTGACCCTCGCATGATGGCTTAAAATAGCCACAGATTCATTATCTCACTGTTCTGTAGGTTAGAGGTCCAGCATGGGCTCAGTAGGCTCGTAGCAAGGTGTGGGCAAGGCTTCCTTCTTTCCAGAGGCTGTAGGGGAGAATGTGTGTTTTGCCCTTTCCAGTACCTAGAGGCTGCCTGCATTCCTTGACTTGTGGTCCCGTCCTTCATCTTCCAAGCCAGCAACCACAGTTTGAGTCCTCACACTGCACCACTCTGACCTCTTCTGCTTCCCTCTTCCACTCCCCACCCCACCTGCTACCCCGGGCCACCACCCAGCCTGTGGGACCTTAGCTACCCGACCAGGGATTGAAGCCATGCTCGGGCAGTGACAGCGCTGAGTCCTAACCACTGGACCACCAGGGAAGTTCCCTCTTCCACTTTTAAAGACCTTTAGGCTTCTCTTGAGTCCACTTGGATAATCCGGGAGAATCTCCCTATTTTAAGGTCAGCTGATCAGCAATTTTAATTCCATCTGTCACCTAAATTCCCCTCTGTCATGTGAGGGAACACTGTCACAGGTACTGGCATTAATACGTGAGCATCTTTGGAGCCAGGCGTTATTCTACCTACCACACGGGAAAACCACAGACCTTGTCTCCATCCATCACCAGAGAAAAATTATTCCTAATACGTTTTATGATAAATAAGGAACTTCTGTTACAGATTTCAAAATTATATTTGGAATATATCCTTTATGGATACTTCTAGATTTCTAATACGGGCCTTAAAATGCTGCCTTTCCACATGAGGTGGCAAGTAAAGTTAATTTTCATACATAAATATATTACTGCTGCTTATAAAGAGGCATTTTAAGGCAAATGATCGAAAAACAATAGAACACCGTGCAGTCAATGCAGTTTCTACCATGAATTTTATCTCTTCAATTTCATTTGCAAATAAAAGTGTCTAAACCATAGACTTAAAAAAATCTCAGGATAAGAGTCACTGATAGAGAGGTTTAATGCAATTTCGTTATTTTAAAGATGAGAAATGTGAAAGGGAAAGATTTCAGGTGACCTGCTAGAAGTTATAAATATAGTTAGTGACACAGGTAGGACCTCATTCTTCTAAATCCAAGTCTAGTTTTATTGCCAGAAATAAAAGCCTGGCCCGCATCTCTGATAATAATCTTCAGTGGCTTTTCATTTAGAGCTATTACAGTTTTTCAAAGTAGAATTATTGGAATTTACAATAACAGGTCTCTGCATTGTTTAACCATAAGAAGCCATCATTTGATGGGCTGTGTTCTAAGTTCAGATTTCAGCTAGCGCTTCATTGATTGTATTCAGCATCTAGCAAGATCGAAGGTGAGGGTACGTCTGGATAGCACTGCATAACCAACACATGCCACTTTCCCAAGAAGATCCTAAAAGACACATTTGGAATTGTGGTAAGAGAGACCCAAATAAACCTGCTGCGCTCCACAGATAACGCTCTCTGTGCTCTTTGACCTGCATTGTGGTTAATTGTACGGAAACATGGGAAGAAAAGAAAGATTTCAGTCTCCATGGAAACCACGCTGTGCGCTATTGTGACCAACTTGAATGTCGAACTTTGAGAAACTGAGGAAAGGGTAAGCAATTTTAAATGTGTGTTGTTATAGAAACAGAGAAGACCTTGTTACTGCAAGAGATTCTGAAACAAGGTGGTATTGAGATAACCAAACACAGTCTGTCTCTCATACACGCCAACGAAGAAGAATGGCCAACACTGTTTGTCCCAGCAGATTCTCGTGTCTGACAAGGTATTCATTCAAACCACGCTGAGATCGAGGTACAGAATCATCACAGCTTCCAGTGCCCTTGTTGTACTTTCTTATTCCAGCTCACCCCACACCCCAGCCCAGTTCTCGTTTTACAGCTGAGAAAACTGAGGAGAGTGGAAAGGATCCAAGGCTTATCCAAGTTCACGCGACTGCTCCGCGCCTGAGCAGGGTTCTCACATAGTCAATGACTCGAGGTCTTTTTCACCTTCTGGCCGAGTTGCATTTGCTCCTGTTTTTCTTACTTTCCCGGAGCGTGTTTCACCCAGTACAGAGCACCCACAGAAGCATCTGGTCCTCTCGACGCACAGAATGCCGTCTTACCCTTTGACTGTAGAAGATTTCTGGGAAGGTCTCTCTGTGGTACAGGGGCTGCCCCCATTTCACCATCACCCGGCATCACTGACCTTCTAAAGGTACATGAAAGCCATCTTTACTCTGAAGCCAAATGACGTTAAGACAACAGTCTAAAGGCAACCACATAGAGCCTGCAATAACAGTCCCGTATTGGACAGCATGTGGTTTTGATGGATACACTCAGTTGGGATGTGTCCTCTAGTCTGTTTTGCTTTTAACTACTTAATTCCCAGTGCTCAGAACGTCAGCACTGGGCTTCCCTGGTGGCGCAGTGGTTGAGAGTCCGCCTGCCGATGCAGGGGACACGGGTTCGTGCCCCGGTCCGGGAAGATCCCACGTGCCGCGGAGCGGCTGGGTCCGTGAGCCATGGCCGCTGAGCCTGCGCGTCCGGAGCCTGTGCTCCGCAACGGGAGAGGCCACAGCAGTGAGAGGCCCACGTACCGCAAAAAAAAAAAACAAAAAACGTCAGCACTGTTCTTGAACGATTGGGTTTATCCGGTACGTAAAATTCCCCATCCCAAAGATAGTGCTTAAATGCTACCTAAATGGATGGATGAATGGCTCGACAACTGGATGGATATATGAATAAATGAATGAGAATAAAAATAACAAAGGATGCATTTGAGAGAGAGCGCACTTCGAAGATGAAGAGCAAACCTACTGCCTAGAAAAGGAAAAGGTCGAATTCTCCTAACTTTTGATGTCATGTCACAAACAAGAAGAGTAGATTGGAGAATAAAAGATGGAGAAGACATTTCCAATGTTACAGATTTGAGCAATGTAAATATTGCTCCAATATTATCGCTAACATCGCGTGTTACTTTTCAAGGTGGTACGTTTTATATTAAGTAACTCAGAGCAAGTTTCGTCAATGGAAATGTAGTGCTCAAGTCACATTCCGCTTTAAAATTTGTAACAAATACAGATTAATTAAAAAGAAACATAAATAAATAAAACGTACCTTTGATTACCTTTGGAGGCAAGTAAATAAAACGTACCTTTGATTCAGTGAGTACTGGATGCATTTGGTGTGTGGCCAGTTTTATAACACTTAAGGCAGCCTGTAGTTTTCGTATATTCTGCACTGCTTCAGATCACTTACATGCAAGAAAATAGTCTTTCAAGTATGCACAAGGGACTATCTGCCTTAACTGTATTTTCCGACATACAAAATCCTACATATCAATTCAGATAGGCTAAACAAATGACAGACCTATACAGTGGGTTCAAACAAATGGTAGAGGCTTATTGAGTGATTCGAGAATTTTTACATTCAGCAATTTCAGAGAGCTTCCCTGGTGGTGCAGTGGTTGGGAGTCCCCCTGCTGATGCAGGGGACACGGGTTCGTGCCCCGGTCTGGGAGGATCCCACATGCGTGGGAGCGGTGAGCCATGGTCGCTGGGCCTGCGCATCCGGAGCCTGTGCTCCGCAACAGGAGAGGCCCTAGCAGTGAGAGGCCCGCGTACTGCAAAAACAAAAACAAAAACTATTTCAGAAATATAATGCAATCTTAATTACATTCTCCAGAAAATGGAACGCTGAATTCCCGGCGTTTTCCATGATACATGATCATTTTGTCTAAAATGTGTTTGCTTTCCTGATATTGGACGCATCTGAGGCTGGACCCCCAGCTTAAACTTATAGCGAAAGCATGACTAAATAGTGAAGTTCAGGTTCTTGCATCAGTGTGTCAGTAAAAAGCATTACGAAATAAAAGAAAAGCACTCTTGATTCTCCACGTAACTGGTGATAGAGTAAGCCTGTTCTTTGGGAAACAAAGAGAAAACGGTTTGAAAATCCAAGTTCTCCTGGAAAGGGTAATGTCTTAGGTCCATTAAGAAGGCAAGAGATTCAGGTGTTCCGTGCAGTTTTAAAGACCTCACTTGAAAGTGGCATCCTGCACACTCTCCTGCTGGAGGTTGCCCAAGGTGAGCAGGTGCAAAGCACTTCTTCTCCATCCCTTGCTGGACCACATGGAATAGTTTCAACTTTCTCTTTTGCTCTTACGAACACAGAGACAAGTTGACATTCCTCAACTTGCTTTCATAACCCTTGCAAATGCAAAAGGGTTCATCTTGTCAAGAGCTTCCTACGGTTTACTGAAAGGGTTCTAATCTCCCTCCACCTTATCTGCTACTCACTGGCACACACACCACAAAAGCCCACCAGTAGGTAGCCTGGTGAAGTGATACGGACAGCTGTTGTCACCAATAATTTCTGAATGACGGCGTGTTATTTCCCACAGAAAGGCTTTGTGGAGAATCAGTCTTGTGGACTTTCAAAATGAGACGTTTCCATTCAGTAATTTCAAGCTTGGCCAGCTCTCGACATGATTCTGTCAGGTAAATGTGAGCTCCAGGAGAGAAGGCACGTGAACTCATTATAGGCGAAGGGAAGTTAAGAGGATTTTCCCTTTCCGAGTTTATCCAGCTGGCTTTATAGTTGATCCAATAATTGCTTTAATAGGGGTGCATGATTCAGAGCACATCTCCAAGCATCTCTCTCCCTCCGATAGTCCCAGGGAACTCGGGACGTAACGATCTTTCGAGTTATAATCCCAAGGGCTGACCAAACGGGCCGAGGAGTATGCTGGAGACGTTTTGTGATCCTGAGTTAACAGGCGAAGTGCCGGCATTGCTGTGACTATTTGGATGGTAGGTTCTTGTTTTACATGAAACGGAAGATCTGTTTGAAGGGTCTGTTTGTTAGAGAATAAATTTTTAAGAACAGGTACGCCAACTCGATAAGGGAACGCTATGGGAACCCCTAAGTGTTCTTATTAATGTTCTTGGCAGTTACGTCCAAGAGGAACTGATGGCTTTGGATGGTGGAGCAAACACTGTGCTTAATGCAAATCCCTGCAGACCATTTTCAGAGCCACTTCAAGGAAGTCTTGACTGTCTTCAACACCTGCATGCGCAGTGTGTTCTCAGGATTACTGTTCTGAAGAGTGTTAGTGGGTATTTGCTACGGATGGGCTGCATCGTGCCCACCCCCGCAAATACATGTCGAAGTCCTCATCAGGACCTCAGAATATGACTGTGTTTGGAGCCAGGGTCTTTCAAGAGGTCATTAAGGTAAAATGAGGTCATTAGGGTGGGTCCTGATCCCATAGGACTGGTGTCCTTATAAGAAGAGGAGGTCAGGACACAGACACGCACAGAGGGACGACCACGTGAGGACACAGGGAGGAGACAGCCATCTGCACTCCCAGGAGAGAGGCCTTGGGAGGAACCAGCCCTGCTGACACCTGGATCTCATACTTGCTGCCTCCAGGACTGGGAGACATAAATGTCTGTTGTTGAAGCCGCCCAGTCTGTGGTCCTTTGTTATAGCAGCCTTAACAAATTAATATTCCATAAAAAAATAATCCCCCTTGCCAGGAAAGTTTGGGAAGACTGAGTAAACTGCCCTTAAACATGTATGTTTTTCGCGTTACATTCGGCACAGTATTGTGTGCCCTACAGCCAGGAGCTCTGATCAACAGAAATACCCTCTGTGTGCGTATCAAATTTTCCCAGCCTCCCATTTTACTTTTCTGGGTGGAATTATTAATTATCCACCAGGAAGTGTGTTCTGAAAAGAGATCCAGTCCTGGTTCTTTCACCAGACACATTTTCCAACATAAACGAAAAAATTGCCTGTACGTTTAAAATGATAAACGTAACGCCTCATATTGTTATAGTGATCTGAAGTTTACCATATCTTCTTAAATATCCCTGGATCCCAAACACTTTGCGCAAGGAGGTAAAAGGTTTTTGTTTTTGTTTTAACAGAGAAGGAGATGAAGAAATAACTGAAACAATTCTTTAGGCAGCTTTTTGGAGCATTTGACAGCATAACTTTGGAGTCAGTTCCAACTACACAGAAGAGTCTCTCTAGGAAAGCCAGTTAACCCATCTGAATCACAATTTCTTCATCTTCTCCCTGAGAGAAAATATAGGACACAGCTTTCCCTCTCAGGATTGAAGAAAGAATTAGATGAGCCGATAAAAGTAATTAACAGAGAGCCTGGTGCAGTACGTGCCCAGTGAGCATTAGGTGTTATTTCTCTTCCCCAAGTTTACCTTAACCCGTGAAGCAGTGTTACTGCCGGTTCCCAAACGACGTCTTCCGATAGTCAGTCTCCTGTGCTTTTTACTGTATATAGTCACATTAAACATGAAGTGTAGTTGATTTACAGTGTTGTGTGTGTTTCTGCTGTATAGCAAAGTAATTCAGTTATACATATATATGTAATGTGTGTGTGTCTATATATGTACATAGGCACACACACATTCTTTCATATTTTCCATTATGGTTTATCATAGGATATTGAATAGAGTTCCCTGTGCTCTACAGTAGGACCTTGTTTTTTATCCATTCTGTATGTAATAGTTTGCATCTGCTAATCCCAAACTCCCAATCTGTCTCTTCCCAACCACGCCACTGCTGACAACCACAAGTCTGTTCTCTAGGTCTGTGAGTCTGTTTCTGTTTTGTAGATTAGCTCATTTGTGTCATTTTTTTTAGCTTCCACATATAAGTGACATCATATGGTGTTTGTCTTTCTCTTTCTGACTTACTTCCCTTAGTATGATCATCACGATGATAATCTCTAGGTCCGTCCATGTCCCTGCAAATGGCATTATTTCATTCTTTTTTATGGCTGAGTACTATTCCATTGTATATATGTACCACATCTTCTTTATCCATTCCTCTATCGATGGATGTTTTGGGTGCTTCCATGTCCTGGCTCTTGTAAATAGTGCTGCAGTGAACATTGGGGTACGTGCATCTTTTTTTTTTTAACATCCTTATTGGAGTATAATTGCTTTACAATGGTGTGTTAGTTTCTGCTTTATAACAAAGTGAATCAGTTATACATATACATATGTTCCCATATCTCTTGCATCTCCCTCCCTCCCACCCTCCCTATCCCACCCCTCCAGGCGGTCACAAAGCACCGAGCTGATATCCCTGTGCTATGCGGCTGCTTCCCACTAGCTATCTACCTTACGTTTGGTAGTGTATATATGTCCATGCCACTTTCTTGCTTTGTCACAGCTTACCCTTCCCCCTCCCCATAACCTCAAGTCCATTCTCTAGTAGGTCTGTGTCTTTATTCCTGTCTTGCCCCTAGGTTCTTCTGACCATTTTGTTGTTGTTGTTGTTTTTCTTTTAGATTCTATATACGTGTGTTAGCATACGGTATTTGTTTTTCTCTTTCT
The DNA here is from genome assembly GCF_964374135.1 of Grampus griseus. Lineage (NCBI taxonomy): Eukaryota > Metazoa > Chordata > Mammalia > Artiodactyla > Delphinidae > Grampus > Grampus griseus. The sequence continues at coordinate 4,082,680 of NC_139016.1, read as the reverse complement.
GACTGACTTCACTCTGTATGACAGACTCTAGGTCCATCCACCTCACTACAAATATCTCAATTTCATTTATTTTTATGGCTGAGTAATATTCCATTGTATATATGTGCCACATCTTCTTTATCCATTCATCCGATGATGGACACTTAGGTTGTTTCCACCTCCAGGCTATTGTAAATAGAGCTGCAATGAACATTTTGGTACATGACACTTTTTGAATTCTGGCTTTCTCAGGGTATATGCCCAGTAGTGGGATTGCTGGGTCATATGGTAGTTCTATTTGTAGTTTTTTAAGGAACCTCCATACTGTTCTCCACAGTGGCTGTATCAATTTACATTCCCACCAACACATGCATCTTTTTGAATTATGGTTTTCTCTGGATATATACCCAGGAGTGGGATTACAGGATCATATGGCAGCTATATTTAGTTTTTTGAGGAACCTACATGTATGTTCTCCATAGTGGCTGTACCAATGTGCATTCCCACCAGCAGTGTAGGAGGGTGCCCTTTTCTCCACACCCTCTCCAGCATTTGCTATTTGTAGAGTGTTTTCATGATGGCCGTTTTCACTGGTGTTATCACATTTTAGATTTTGGCTAACAGGAACTGATGGCCCGGACCTTAATCATAACTAAGTGAACTGATGAAACGGCTATTCTCATGTACAGATGAAGGTATGTGCACCATCAGGATCCAAATCAGCAGAACTCTGGAATCCTCCACACATTTACGAGCAAACTTAGAAAGTCAAAAATGTATCTCAAAAAATAGCGTTGCCAGAAGCTCCTCAGAGAGACCAGCCAAATTTATTAAATGTGAAAATTACATAAACACCGCAGGAAACAAAGTTTAGACTTGGCATGGGAAAGTGGATTCCCAAATTCTGCTTTATGATGCGCAAAGTCTATAATTCAAATATAATTTTAATTTGTTTTACAGTTAGCTTTGGACAAGCTTTTTTTTTTTTTTTTTTTGGTGCGCGGGCCTCTCACTGTTGTGGCCTCTCCCGTTGCGGAGCACAGGCTCCGGACGCGCAGGCTCAGCGGCCATGGGTCATGGGCCCAGCCGCTCTGCAGCATGTGGAATCTTCCCGGACCGGGGCACGAACCCATGTCCCCTGCATCGGCAGGCGGACTCTCAACCACTGTGCCACCATGGAAGCCCTGGACAAGCATTTTTGAACCTTGGGTAAGAGTCCCTTATAGCTTCTCCCTACACAGCCTGAGTTCATTTTTGTACTCAAATCCATATTTTTGTTAAAAAACACTATTACAGAGTGTCAAAGGACATGCCTCCTTGGAAACCAGTAGAGAATTCCAAGACCCACACACTTTATCATGCAGTGAATCATGGGTATACATTACAAATATAAGATGCTTTTTGCCAAATTTAAACGTAAAACCTTTCATGAGGTCAGTTATTTGCCAGAACAAATGTATATCAACAGTAACCACAAAAAAGAGAACAGTCATATCATGGCAGTTCAGCCAGAGCCATCATTTTATACAGCAGAGATTACAGAGTTCCCAGCTAACAGTGTTGAGGTGTTTTTCACAGTATTTTGTTGTTGTTGTTCTTTTTATTTCTTTCTTTCTTTCTTTTTTTTTTTACAAAACAAAAAAAGCTTTTATTGGATTTATTCACTTTTGAAAGCTTCATCTAAAGTCTTATTGAATAAACATTCTTGTATTGTACTTTCCTTGACTCTCAAAGAAATTTGTAATTTCTGTTTTTCCTTCTGAGGTTGGGTGTATGCAAAATTTTTCAATATAATTTTGAAGATTCAGTAGGGTTCAGTTCTATTTTTTTTTAACATCTTTATTGGGGTATAATTGCTTTACAGTGGTGTGTTAGTTTCTGCTTTATAACAAAGTGAATCAGTTATACATATACACATGTTCCCGTATCTCTTCCCTCTTGCATCTCCCACCCTCCCACCCTCCCCATCCCGCCCCTCCAGGTGGTCAAAAAGCACGGGGCTGATCTCCCTGTGCTATGCGGCTGCTTCCCACTAGCTATCTACCTTACGTTTGGTAGTGTATATATGTCCATGCCTCTCTCTCGCTTTGTCACAGCTCACCCTTCCCCCTCCCCATATCCTCAAGTCCGTTCTCCAGTAGGTCTGTGTCTTTATTCCTGTCTTACCCCTAGGTTCTTCATGACATTTTCTTCCCTTAAATTCATATATATGTGTTAGCATATGGTATTTGTCTTTCTCCTTCTGACTTCACTCTGTATGACAGACTCTAGGTCTATCCACCTCATTACAAATAGCTTAGTTTCATTTCTTTTTATGGCTGAGTAATATTCCATTGTATATATGTGCCACATCTTCTTTATCCATTCATCCGATGATGGGCACTTAGGTTGTTTCCATCTCCGGGCTATTGTAAATAGAGCTGCAGTGAACATTTTGGTACATGACTCTTTTTGAATTTTGGTTTTCTCAGGGTATATGCCCAGTAGTGGGATTGCTGGGTCATATGGTAGTTCTATTTGTAGTTTTTTAAGGAACCTCCATACTGTTCTCCACAGTGGCTGTACCAATTCACATTCCCACCAGCAGTGCAAGAGTGTTCCCTTCTGTCCACACCCTCTCCAGCATTTATTGTTTCTAGATTTTTTGATGATGGCCATTCTGACTGGTGTGAGATGATATCTCATTGTAGTTTTCATTTGCATTTCCCTAATGATTAATGATGTTGAGCATTCTTTCATGTGTTTGTTGGCAGTCTGTATATCTTCTTTGGAGAAATGTCTCTTTAGGTCTTCTGCCCATTTTTGGATTGCGTTGTTTGTTTTTTTGTTATTGAGCTGCATGAGCTGCTTATAAATTTTGGAGATTAATCCTTTGTCAGTTGCTACATTTGCAAATATTTTCTCCCATTCTGAGGGTTGTCCTTTGGTCTTGTTTATGGTTTCCTTTGCTGTGCAAAAGCTTTGAAGTTTCATTAGGTCCCATTTGTTTATTTTTGTTTTTATTTCCATTTCTCTAGGAGGTGGGTCAAAAAGGATCTTGCTGTGATTTATGTCCTAGAGTGTTCTGCCTATGTTTTCCTCTAAGAGTTTGATAGTTTCTGGCCTTACATCTAGGTCTTTAATCCATTTTGAGCTTATTTTTGTGTATGGTGTTAGGGAGTGATCTAATCTTATACTTTTACATGTACCTGTCCAGTTTTCCCAGCACCACTTATTGAAGAGGCTGTCCTTTCTCCACTGTACATTCCTGCCTCCTTTATCAAAGATAAGGTGACCATACGTACGTGGGTTTATCTCTGGGCTTTCTATCCTGTTCCATTGATCTCTCTTTCTGTTTTTGTGCCAGTACCATACTGTCTTGATTACTGTAGCTTTGTAGTATAGTCTGAAGTCAGGGAGCCTGATTCCTCCAGCTCCGTTTTTCGTTCTCAAGATTGTTTTGGCATTTTGGGGTCTTTTGTGTTTCCATACAAATTGTGAAATTTTTTGTTCTAGTTCTGTGAAAAATGCCAGTGGTAGTTTGATAGGGATTGCATTGAATCTGTAGATTGCTTTGGGTAGTAGAGTCATTTTCACAATGTTGATTCTTCCAATCCAAGAACATGGTATATCTCTCCGTCTATTTGTATCATCTTTAATTTCTTTCATCACTGTCTTATAATTTTCTGCATACAGGTCTTTCGTCTCCTTAGGTAGGTTTATTCCTAGATATTTTATTCTTTTTGTTGCAGTGGTAAATGGGAGTGTTTTCTTGATTTCACTTTCAGATTTTTCATCATTCGTGTATAGGAATGCAAGAGATTTCTCTGCATTAATTTTGTATCCTGCAACTTTACCACATTCATTGATTAGTTCTAGTAGTTTTCTGGTAGCATCTTTAGGATCCTCCGTGTATAGTATCATGTCATCTGCAAACAGTGACAGCTTTACTTCTTCTTTTCCGATTTGGATTCCTTTTATTTCCTTTTCTTCTCTGATTGCTGTGGCTAAAACTTCCAAAACTATATTGAATAAGAGTGGTGAGAGTGGGCAACCTTGTCTTGTTCCTGATCTTAGTGGAAATGCTTTCAGTTTTTCACCATGGAGGATGATGTTGGCTGTGGGCTTGTCATATATGGCCTTTATTATGTTGAGGAAAGTTCCCTCTATGCCTACTTTCTGCAGGGTTTTTATCATAAATGGTGTTGAATTTTGTCAAAAGCTTTCTCTGCATCTATTTAGATGATCATATGGCTTTTCTCCTTCAGTTTGTTAATATGGTTTATCACATTGATTGATTTGCGTATATTGAAGAATCCTTGCATTCCTGGAATAAACCCCACTTGATCATGGTGTATGATCCTTTTAATGTGCTGTTGGATTCTGTTTGCTAGTATTTTGTTGAGGATTTTTGCATCTATGTTCATCAGTGATATTGGCCTGTAGTTTTCTTTCTTTGTGACATCCTTGTCTGGTTTTGGTATTAAGGTGATGGTGGCCTCGTAGAATGAATTTGGGAGTGTTCCTTCCTCTGCTATAGTTTGGAAGAATTTGAGAAGGATAGGTGTTAGCTCTTCTCTAAATGTTTGATAGAATTCGCCTGTGAAGCCATCTGGTCCTGGGCTTTTGTTTGTTGGAAGATTTTTTTTTTTTTTTTTTTTTTGCGATACGCGGGCCTCTCACTGTTGTGGCCTCTCCTGTTGCGGAGCACTGGCTCCGGACGCACAGGCTCAGTGGCCATGGCTCATGAGCCGAGCCGCTCCGCGGCATGTGGGATCTTCCCAGACCGGGGCACGACCCCACGTCCCCTGCATCGGCAGGTGGACTCTCAACCACTGCGCCACCAGGGAAGCCCCTGTTGGAAGATTTTTAATCATAGTTTCAATTTCAGTGCTTGTGATTGTTCTGTTCATATTTTCTATTTCTTCCAGATTCAGTCTCGGCAGGTTGTGCATTTCTAAAAATTTGTCCATTTCTTCCAGGTTGTCCATTTTATTGGCCTAGAGTTGCTTGTAGTAATCTCTCATGATCTTTTGTATTTCTGCAGTGTCAGTTGTTACTTCTCCTTTTTCATTTCTAATTCTATTGATTTGAGTCTTCTCCCTTTTTTTCTTGATGAGTCTGGCTAATAGTTTATCAATTTTGTTTATCTTCTCAAAGAACCAGCTTTTAGTTTTATTGATCTTTGCTATTGTTTCCTTCATTTCTTTTTCATTTATTTCTGATATGATTTTTATGATCTCTTTCCTTCTGCTAACTTTGGGGTTTTTTTGTTCGTCTTTCTCTAATTGCTTTAGGTGCAAGGTTAGGTTGTTTATTTGAGATGTTTCCTGTTTCTTAAGGTGGGCTTGTATTGCTATAAACTTCCCTCTTAGAACTGCTTTTGCTGCATCCCGTAGGTTTTGGGTCGTCGTGTCTCCATTGTCATTTGTTTCTAGGTATTTTTTAATTTCCTCTTTGATTTCTTCAGTGATCACTTCGTTATTAAGTAGTGTATTGTTTAGCCTCCATGTGTTTGTAATTTTTACAGATCGTTTCCTGTAATTCATATCTGGTCTCATGGCGTTGTGGTCGGAAAAGATACTTGATACAATTTCAATTTTCTTAAATTTACCAAGGCTTGATTTGTGACCCAAGATATGATCTATCCTGGAGAATGTTCCATGAGCACTTGAAAAACATGTGTATTCTGTTGTTTTTGGATGGAGTGTTCTATAAATATCAATTATGTCCATCTTGTTTAATGTATCATTTAAAGCTTGTGTTTCCTTATTTATTTTCTTTTTGGATGATCTGTCCATTGGTGAAAGTGGGGTGTTAAAGTCCCCTACTATGAATGTGTTACTGTCGATTTCCCCTTTTATGGCTGTTAGTATTTGCCTTATGTATTGAGGTGCTCCTATGTTGGGTGCATAAATATTTACAATTGTTATATCTTCTTCTTGGATAGATCTCTTGATCATTATGTAGTGTCCTTCTTTGTCTCTTCTAATAGTCTTTATTTTAAAGTCTATTTTGTCTGATATGAGAATTGCTACTCCAGCTTTCTTTTGGTTTCCAATTGCATGGAATATCTTTTTCCATCCCCTTACTTTCAGTCTGTATGTGTCTCTAGGTCTGAAGTGGGTGTCTTGTAGACAGCATATATATGGGTCTTGTTTTTGTATCCATTCAGCCAATCTGTGTCTTTTGGTGGGAGCATTTAGTCCATTTCCATTTAAGGTAATTATCGATATGTATGTTCCTATTCCCATTTTCTAAATTGTTTTGGGTTCTTTATTGTAGGCCTTTTCCTTCTCTTGTGTTTCTTGCCTAGAGAAGTTCCTTTAGCATTTGTTGTAAAGCTGGTTTGGTGGTGTTGAACTCTCTCAGCTTTTGCTTGTCTGTGAAGGTTTTAATTTCTCCATCAAATGTGAATGAGATCCTTGCTGGGTAGAGTAATCTTGGTTGCAGGTTTTTCTCCTTCATCACTTTCAGTATGTCCTGCCACTCTCTTCTGGCTTGCAGAGCTTCTGCTGAGAGATCAGCTGTTAACCTTATGGGGATTCCCTTGTGTGTTATTTTTCCCTTGCTGCTTTTAATATGTTTTCTTTATTTAATTTTTGACAGTTTGATTAATATGTGTCTTGGCGTATTTTGTTGTTTTTCTTAACGTAAGCTTTTCTTCTTCTTTTTTATTTTGAAATAATCATAAGTTCACATGCAGCTGCAAGAAAAAGTAGAGAGATACTGTGTACCCTTCACCCATTTTCCCTGATGACAACTGCTATCTGTATAAATGTAATTTATTAGCATTTAAAATTGGTTAAATTTTGATTTTATAATTTGATTTTATGCTTCTCTTAAAAATTGGAAGACCTGGCAACGCGGGGCCTATATTTTCACATGGCCTACAGAGTCTGGTGCTAGGTGATCCCACATCAAATAGGGAGATTTGTAGGATTTTTAACAAGAAGTAATTTTGTTGCTTTGTAATCGCTAATCTCAGGCGGGTAGCTTCATATAAGAATCACGTGTTCAGTTGACCAGTCGTGTCCAAATTACCTTTCAGTGTAAGACCAGACCCGTGTTAGTGTGGGGTAAGCGCCGTTGCCACTTAAGAACACCTGGGCGTTTATCAAGGCTCAGATTGGTGTTCTGGTGGTATTTTCTTGTGTTCTGTTGGTATTCTCTTGATGTTCTGTTGGTATTCTCTTGATGTCCAAGACTTGAGGGCTCTTCCAAGCTGCCCAGTAACAAAAAGTGTTTCCCAGCAGCCAGTGTGATGCCACACACATTGAGAATGACTCTACAGAAATTCCCTAAAGGGATCAGTAAGGAGGACCACTCACCTGCCTTAGCAGAAAGCAAGTGTTGATGACATTGTCATGGTTTTGTCATGGGCTAAGGTAGGGCAGTTGTCATCAAGTAGGAGGTTAGTGCCCGGTTTTAATGCTCGGGGACTGGAACATACGCTTTTCTGACGGCGGTAACCATGGGAATGGCAAGCTTAAATTCCCCCCGGTCCCCGGGGTCTTAGGAATCACAGATGTCAGAACAATCAACTTTATAAAGAGCCCTCCTGAGCGTAGCTTATCTGAAGTGGCTCAGGGTTGCTTTTTTCGTTCCTGATGTTGGAGGGACCCAACCATGTCAGTCCTCTGGAATCAGCAGAATTCAAAGGCATCACCTGTATACTCTGGGCACTTGCCCATTTTGTTTTCTTCTTCCTTTTATACTAGCAGCCAACTTTATGGCAGCATCCGTCTTACCTGTGTTCACCCTTCTGTGCTGTCCAGCAGGGAGGCATCTGTGGGCATGAAATTTTCTTCCCGTAGTGCACACATGCTGCTTTCTTCTCCCGCAGCCCTTGCTGTCCTTAATAAGTCTTGTTCCATGGGTGCTGGTGTTGAAGGATGTTTGCTGTCCTACCTGCTTGTTAGACAGACCAAACACGTTAATCCCCATCTTACCATGTTCAGCCTCTCTGACGTTTAGCTCAGTGTTGATAATGGCTTCAAGCATGTTCCTTTTGGTACTAAGTTTGGCAAAACGCCAAGGCTTTTGGAACCTGTACTTTAAAGATACCACGGGAATTCCCTGCTGGTCCAGTGGTTAGAACTCTGTGCTAACAGTGCAGGGGGCACAGGTTTGAGCCCTGGTTGGGGAACTAAGATCCCACATGCCACGCGGTGCAGCCAAAAAGCAAACAAACAGAAATACCATGTCTTATTTCCATTGACACATCATCTTAGAACGTGTAAGATTCAATTCAGTTGGGCATGTTTAAAAAATAAAAGCATTAATATTCTCAAGATAGAAATAGACTTCTAGGGACTTCCCCCGTGGCGCAGTGGTTAAGAATCCGCCTGCCAGTGCAGGGGACACAGGTTTGAGCCCTGGTCCGAGAAGATCCCACATGCCACGGAGCAACTAAGCCCGTGTGCCACAACTACTGAACCTGCGCTCTAGAGCTCGCGAGCCACAACTACTGAGACCACGTGCCACAACTGCTGAAGCCCGCGCACCTAGAGCCTGTGATCCGCAAGAAGAGAAGCCACTGCAATGAGAAACCCACGCACCACAACCAAGAGTAACCCTCGCTCACCGCAACCAGAGAAAGCCTGCGTGCAGCAGCAAAGACCCAATGCAGCCAAAAATAAAAATAAATGAATTTATTAAAAAAAAGAAATAGACTTATAATCAACCTTAAATAAAGAAGAAAAACATAGACTATAAAGTTGTTTTTTTCCTGACACAGACGTTTATATTTATAATTGAAAAATTAATCTGTTCTTAGATTACCCACAGGAATTACAGGGAGCTTAGCTACTTTAAATAATTTTTTAAAAAGTGCTCCAGGGTAATTATAAATAGACAGTACTGGTATTCATCTTTCTAAACTTTTGTCATTTGGATTCTGGATCTTTAATTAATGGACTGATATTATTCAATGATAATCCTATTTCATTTGCTCTTCAGAGAATGAAGATATGAAAGAGATGTAGCCCCAAATCCGTAATTATTTCCACTTATTTTGTTTTTCTGCTTTAACTTCAGGACTCACATATTCTATTATGTAGGAGGCCTCATGCTGTTTTTTATTTTGAGCCATTCAATTTTTTTTAACATCTTTATTGGAGTATAATTGCTTTACAATGGTGTGTTAGTTTCTGCTTTATAACAGAGTGATTCAGCTATACATATACATATATCCCCATATCTCCTCCCTCATGCATCTCCCTCCCACCCTCCCTATCCCACCCCTCTAGGGGATCACAAAGCACCGAGCTGATCTCCCTGTGCTATGCGGCTGCTTCCCACTAGCTATCTATTTTACATTTGGGTAGTGTATTGATGTCCATGCCACTCTCTCACTTCGTCCCAGCTTACCCTTCCCCCTCCCCATGTCCTCAAGTCAATTCTCTATGTCTGCGTCTTTATTCCTGCCCTGCCCCTAGGTTCTTCAGAACCATTGTTTTTTCTATATTCCATATATATGTGTTAGCATATGGTATCTATTTTTCTCTTTCTGACTTACTTCATTCTCTATGACAGACTCTAGGTCCATCCACCTCTCTACAAAAAACTCAGTTTCGTTTCTTTTTATGGCTCAGTACTATTCCATTGTATATATGTGCCACATCTTCTTTATCCATTCATCTGTCGATG